>NC_143551.1:9382000-9983000 GCF_054136105.1 Typopeltis vanoorti | reverse complement strand
ATGTATTGAAATTTTCTTTTGTGTCAGTCTTATAGAATCCTGCACATCCTTGTCACTGAATCCTATCCACCACCTCCTGATCCTTAAAAAACACAGGTGATCAAATTTGTGCACAGGTCAAGATGTGGCCTTATAAAGAAGGATAATAACCTCCCTGTCTTTAACTATTACTGATTTTCAACAGCCATGTAATCCATTGAGCTATTTTTCCACTTTTGCAATATGTCCTCTGAACTTCAAATTTCTGTCTGCCATCATCCCTGCAGTCCCACCCTCATTAGTTTCCTGTAATTGAGTACTAACAATATGACATGATCATGATACAAAGTTTGATGTTATACTTCTAAATGAATCTGCTACAAGTCTGCAAAATTCCTTGACTAAAGTGAATAACTGTTGTAATAGATATGGTATGAAGGTCAGCACTAAAAAGATAAAGAAAGACAATGAAAATAGGCAGAAACATTGAAAATATCAACTGCAATTTGAATAGAGAACCTATAGAAGAAGTAAAACATTTCAGCTACTTAGGCATGATTTTTAATGAAGATGGTAAATTAAATATGGAAATAGACAACAGAATCAACAAAGCTGGTATGGTAGGAAGTCAGTTGAATAAATTTATATGGAATAAGAGAGAAATTAGTCAAAACACTAAATTAGCTATATAAAAGACAGTATTCAAACCAGTTTTAACTTATGGATCTGAGAGCAGGGTCAGAAGTAAAACCCTTGACCAAAGATTAGAGACCACAGATATGAGAATCCTGAGAAAGATTAGAGGCATGAACAGATGGCATCAATGGCAATATCTTATTAAAAGCGAGGATATTAGGAAAGAAATTTACATTATCAGCATCCAGGCATGCATTAGCAGAGCTAATCTCAGGTGGTATTTCATCCCCCTTTCTGTTTAATCACTTAAACAGAATGGGGGAGGAAAGATTAGCAAAATAAGTGTTCTCTGCACAGGTTGGCAGGAAAATGACCCAGAGGAAGACCAAGATATACCAAGACTGATACAGTAAAAAGTGCCCTTAGAAGATAGAAATATAAGATCTGATAATGTTGGAGTCTTGACAGGTAACAGACTGATTTGGAGGAAAATTGTAGATAGTAGAGGAAAATTGTACATTATTACATTAGTAATAATGTAATTTTTCACGTAACACCCATTGAGGGTATATATCAGGAATTGATGATGATGATACAAAGTATGTAATCTTTTCATCTTGAAGTGCATTACCTTACATTTTGCGATATTAAATTGATAACCATTGTCCTTTGCCCACACTACAATTTAATTTGTATATTAATGATATAGGGAAAGATTTAATCATTCCCTATATCATTAATATAGGGAATGATTAAATGAAGAAGAAAGAAAGAAAGACCGTAAAGCCCGTGGCCAGAATGGGCAAACACTGGATCTGACTAAATTTCCTCAACTATATGACTACTCTGATCAAAACCATTTATGGAGACCAGAGCATGATGCAGTGGGGAAGCTTTCCCAAATAATAAGCAATACCGGAATTGTCCAAAGAATTCATAAACATAACAGTTATCAATGCAATTCTCTTTTCCTCTATATAGGAATATTTAATTGCGAACACTTAAAGAAGAGGAAGACCTTACCATCTTACAGCAAGAACTAAAACATGTTAAATGGGACATCATTGGTTTAAGTGAAGTTTGCAGGCAAGCTGAACATTTAATAAAACTAAAAAATGGAGACTACTTATATTATTATGGGAAAACTAAAGGACAATACGGAGTTGGATTTCTACTTAAGAAAACAATTGCACACCTTATAGAAGAATTTAATTATACAGATGATTTAAGTGTGTGTATTATTTAATTATACACACACTTAAAATAAACTCTAAACTTAAAATTGGGATCATCCAACTATATGCTCATACCTCATCCCACACCGATGAAGAGATAGAAGCATTTTATGACTTACTGCAGCACATTCTAGACAAAAAAAGAAATAGCAATCAAAACTTTACTATAATAAATGGGCGATTTTAACGCCAAAGTAGGTCATCCCATTCTCCAAACAGACACAATAGGACCATACGTACATGGTACAAGCAGCAACTCAGGAATGGCTCTTACAGAATTCTCAGTAACAAGCTTTACATTATGAATACATTTTTTAAGAAAGCCCTCAAAAGAAAATGGACATGGAGAAGTCCAAATGGAGAAATAAAAAATGAAATAGATTATATACTGTGTAACAATAAAGAAATAGTTCAAGATACGTCAGTACTAAATGAATTAAAAATAGGAAGTGACCACCGACTGGTGAGAGGCACAATTAAAGTAAATCCCAAATTGGAAAGAATGAAATGGCTAAATAACAAAAAATCAAGAAGTTTTGACTTGAAACCTATTGAAAACAAGAAGGATTGCTAAGAAAAACTCAATCAAAAACTAGACTTAATAAATATATTTGAAGAAGAAGACATAAATAAAATAAGCAGGAACCTAATGGAACTAATAATCTCAGCAGCCAATGCATTCAAAAGTAACAAACAACAAAAAAGACCATAAACTTTCAGAGGAAACCTTACAACTACTAAAAAAGAGATGAAATATGAAACAAGACAAAAACTTAATTTCTAAAATAGAATTTGCAGAACTATGCAAAACAATAAGGAAAAAGATAAGAAATGAAATAAGATCTCATAGCACTAAAAAAATAAAAGAAACAGTTGAAAACAATAAACATGAAAATACTAAGAAAATATTTATCAGTTGGCAAAAGTCAAATAACTGCAATAAAAGACAAGAATGGAACTATAATAAGGAACCAGGAACAAATCCTAAGCAGGCTAGAAGAATTTTATAAAGAACTCTATAGTGATCCTTCAGTAGATAAATCAAATATAAATAACTCTTCTCCATCGCATATAGAATTCATCCCTCCCATTCACTTCAGATGAAATAAAACAAACATTAAAACAAATGGAAAATGTCCTGGTGAAGATCTAATTCACACAGAAATAATTAAATGGGGAGGAAATAATATCATTTACCATGTCACAAACTTACTAAATCTATGCCTAGAAGAGGAAAAGATACCAGAAAACTGGAAAAATGTTACTCTGATGCTATTATTTTAAAAAAGGGGACAAAGCAAGAACTATAGATCAATTGGTATTCTCTGCAATCTGTACAAAATTCTCACAAAAGTAATAACAAACAGATAACCCCTCTTCTAGACTCAAATCATCCAGTAGAACAAGCAGGATTCCATAAAGGCGTTAACACAATTGATTATATTCATGCAGTAAAATAAATAATAGAAAGAGCAGAAGAAAACCAATTGCCTCTCTGTTTAGCCTTTATTGATAATGAAAAAAAGCATTCGACTCCATCAAAACTAATACAATAATCAAAGCTCCAGAATTAGGGAGTTCCTGGAGAATATATGGATCTCTTCCAGGAAATATACCACACTGCAACATCAACAATCCAACTTCACACAAGTAGCAATAAAATATCAATTGAAATAGGTGTCCAACAAGGAGACTCTCTATTACCTAAAATCTTTACAGCAGTCCTTCAAGAAATATTTAATAATATAAACAGGACAAACCTCGGTATAAAAATTAATAACAGAAACTTAACACACCTAAGATATACAGATTCATAATTTTTGCAAACACTCGAGAAGACCTTAATATAATGATAGAAGACCTATATCATGAAAGCAGAAAAGTCAGTCAACAGAGAAAACACTAAAATCATATTTAATCATTTTGTAACACCAAAAACCATAATAATAGAAAACAATTTCTTGGAAAGAGTCTCTTCACATACATACTTAGTGTAAAATAGTGTATTCAAAGAATTTTATTCAAAAACCTCTTGTATACCGATTTAATGGTAATCAAAATTCACTAAAAATACTTGTGGGTTTAATAGAGAAATTAACATTTTTTTATTCATCATCATCATCATCATCAAATTCCTGCCATGTACCCTCAAGGGGTGTACAGGATATGACAGTACTACATGAAAAAATTACATCATTACTAACTTCCTATCTACAATTTTCCTCCAAATCAATCTGTTACTTGTCAAGACTCCAACATTATCAGATTTTATATTTCTATCGTATAAGACACTTTGTACCATATCAATCCACCTATATCTTGGTCTTCCTCTGGGTCATTTTCCTGCCAACCTGGCAGAGAACACTTGTTTTGTTAATCTTTTCTCTCCCATTCTATTTAAGTGACCATACCACCTGAGATTAGCTCTGCTAATGCATTCCTGGATGCTGACAATGTCAAGTTCTTTCCTAATATCCTCATTTTTAATATGATATTGCCATTGATGCCATCGGTTCACGCCTCTAATCTTTCTCAGGACTCTCATATCTGCGGTCTCTAGTCTTCGGTCAAGTGTTTTACTTCTGACTCAGCTCTCAGATCCATAAGTTAAAACTGGTTTGAACACTGTCTTGTATACAGCTAATTTAGTGTTCCAACTAATTTCTCTCTTATTCCATATGAATTTATTCAATTGACTTCCCACCATACCAGCTTTGCTGATTCTGTTGTCTATCTCTATATTTAATTTACCGTCTTCAGTAAAAATTGTGCCTAAGTAGCTGAAAAGTTTTACTTGTTCCACAGGTTCTCCGTTCACAATGTAGTTGACATTTTCAATGATTCTGCCTATTTTCATTGTCATTTTATTGCTGACCTTCATACCATATCTATTACAACAGCTATTCGATTTAGTCAGAGAATCTTGGACTTGTAGCGGATTTATTTAGAAGTATAACATCATCCGCATAAAGCAAAGAGCTGACATTAACATCTCCAATTTTGATATCAGGTTTAATACCACTTTCCTTCATAATGTGATACATATAGATAATGAATAACAGAGGGGATAATGTACATCCTTGTCTCACACCAGATTTAACATTAAACCATCTTCCTGTACTTCCTTCAATTCTAACTGCTGACTTACAACTCAAATAAAGACTAAGTATTGCTTGATATAATGCCCCATTGACACCATATAACTGCAGCGTATTGAATAGCTTCTCTCTTGGCACCTTGTCATATGCCTTTTCCAAATCGACAAAACTTAAATACAGATCTTTGTTAT
Source organism: Typopeltis vanoorti (assembly GCF_054136105.1). Lineage (NCBI taxonomy): Eukaryota > Metazoa > Arthropoda > Arachnida > Uropygi > Thelyphonidae > Typopeltis > Typopeltis vanoorti. Next base: position 9,977,861 of record NC_143551.1, on the reverse strand, counting down.
ATTTCCATGCTTTCTCGACTATTTATCGTAAAGTGAAGATCTGATCCTGACAGCCTCTATTTGGCCTGAATCCAGCTTGTTCTTCACCAAGCTTTTCTTCCACAATTCTTCTCAACCGTTTCTCAAGTATACTTGCATAGATCTTGCCAGGAACACTCAGTAGGGAAATACCTCTGTAATTCTCACATTCAGTTTTATTTCCCCTTTTATATATGGGTATTATGAGAGCTCTACTCCAATCATCGGGAATTCGTCCCTTTGTCCAGGCTTTCTGAACTATGCAGTGCAGCCACTGTAAGGCTTTTATACCACCACACTTCAGCATTTCTGGTCGAATATCATTTACTCCTGCTGCCTTTCCACATTTCAAGCCTTTGATGGCTTTTTCTACTTCAAGTATGGATATGTATTCCTGACTGCATGCCTGGTCAGTGTTTTTTATCACTGTGCTGTCATCACTGCTTGTTTCATTTAGCAGTTTTTCAAAGTAATTACTCCATACTTCAAGAATATCTTTTTCTCCTGTTTTCATGTACCTTTATCATCTCTAACTCCTTTTACAGTACTCTTTCCTCCATTCCTAAGCTTCTTCAACAACCTCCAGAATATTTTGCCACCTTCTTGATATTTATTTTCTATATTCTTGCCAAAGTCCTCCCATGACTTTTGTTTAGCTAGTTTTACACACTGTTTAGCTTTCTTACATTTGTCTCTGTATTCTGTAAGAGTAAAAGCTGACTTATTTGCCAGGAACTTTTGATATGCTTTCTTCTTTTCCTTCACTTCCTCTTTAACTTCCTGTGTCCACCAGGGAGTTCTGATTTTTTTATCCTTGCACACAACCTCACCACATGCCTCTCTGGCAGAATCAATCAATGTTTTCTTCAGAGTTTGCCACTGAATCTCCAAGGTTTGATTCCTGTTTTCAAACTCTTTCATTTTCTTTTCAATAATCTTTCTGTATTTTAGTCTACAGTTAACATCTGAGAGCTGCTCAACTTTTATTCGCTTTAAAACTTTCTTACATGTTATTCTTTTCAATATGAAATTCAATTTTATCCTGGTCAAGACTAAATAGTGATCACTTCCAATTTCAAATCCTCTGTACACTCTGGTGTCCTGCACCAGGGAGAAAACATCACTATGAATAATAACATAGTCAGTGAGACTTTTCTTATTCCTAGCCTCTTCTCTCCATATGAATTTGTGCACATTTTTATGTTGGAACATGGTGTTAGTAATAACCAGTCCATGTCCTGAGCAGAAATCCAACAGATATTTGCCATTATTATTAACTTTGATCTTTTCTCCAAATTTTCCCAAAATATTTTTGTATGTCTCACAATCATTTCCTACTCTGCTATTTAGATCCCCAACAAGGACCAACTTTTCCTTTTTCATTGTGTCAGTTGCTTTTTCTACAGCCTCAAAAAATTCCTCCACTTCTACCTTAGTAGAACCTTCTGTGGTACCATAGGCACAAATAAGTCTCATTGTCCAGTTCCCCATTCTCATATTTGCCCACATTACTCTACTTGAGACTGATTGCCATTCAAGAAGATTAGCCTCATATTTTGTGTTGAATACTATGGCTACTCCTTCTTTTCCTTGATTGTCATTGCCTGAATATAACATTTTGTATTTATTGCTCAGAAAGATCTCACCAGTTTTGGTCTTTTTTGTTTCAGTCACCCCTATTATGTCAATCTTGTACTTATTTAATTCCTCAGCTAGCTCCATTTCTTTGCCATTCAGGCTTCTTATGTTGATAGTACCGATCTTTAACTCTGGTGATGTTGAGTTGGGGTTTGTTTTCAGATTTGTTCCAGTAGCTGAATTTTCGCTGTTCGCCCTGGTTCCCTGGCAAAAACAACGGGGGCCTTGTTTAACCAGGCGATGCCTCAGCCGGCATTTAATTTTGTCATGTTGTACCATCATTTTTTTATTTTGGTTTAACCAATAAGAATACAATTTGGTCAGCTAAATCCCAAATTGCCAGCCCATCCTCGTTCGTTCAGTATCCAAGTAGATACCCAACAGGGTGCACCACGAGAAGGTGAGGATTGGACATTAGGTCAGAAGCCCTGGTTTGTTCTCCTCATTCCTTTAAAGGCTATGTGGAGGTCTCCTCTCAGTTATACAACTTTGACCCTTAAGCACCCCCATTTTTTTATTTAGAAATAATATTTTTTGTATATTACTGAATATTGTCACCTCAAAAAAAGGTTTTGTAAAAGAACAAAGGAAAATAAGTATAAGATAAATTGTGTCTAAAGAAACCTCTTAGTCACTGGTAATTCCAGATGGATTATCCTATTAAGTAATGACCTGGGGCAACTGCAACCTCAAAGGTCAACAATGCGCGGGTGTTTCCCGCCTGAACACAATGACTGAGAAGGGTGCCGGGTGCAGAACATCGTAATACCCAGGGGGACGATGACGTAAGCGAACCCGAAGGTTATCGGAGCCAGATAAATAGAGGGTTGTGATGATGAGAAAGGAGTTCAGTGTGGCGATTCAGTTTGGTTCCTGGCAGAGCACTTTGTGGAGTTCAACTTCGTCTGGTTCGATTCCTGGGTCAGCGAGAAGTTTCAAGGTCACCTGGGGTTCCGACCAGAAGTTCTGGGTTCCAGAAGCTGACGAGGTCCCGGAGTCGAGATGTACAATGATACGACGTATGTTACGGCATCAGAGTTTTGATAACATCTAGGGAAATTATTTAAAATAAAGAGCCAATAGGCTTCATTATATCCCCCTAAATTATTTAAATTTAGGGGGATATTAAATCCCACATTGTTTTAAAACAGAACAAGAAACTCAAAGATCGGAATCAAAGAGTTTCATGCCGAATATAGAAACTATATAGTATAGTATAGTAACTATAAAAGTATCGGTGACGACTAGCGTAAGCTAAAGCACGTAGTTCAAGTACATAGTACAAACTAGGGCAACTCGTAGCAAAGATGGGTAAAGCTCTGATCGCTATTTTTAGTATATCCCATAATGTAAAACAGATCTCTGAAATGAAGCCTATTTGCTCTTTATTTTAAATAATTTATGGGTGCACCTTTTTGACAACTCGTATAGCAGAGCATATAAGTTCTTTTCACTATACCCTTAGTATTATACTTCGTCTAGCTACTCACTGATGAGATCTCAATAAAGATTGAAACCGGTCTGGGTAGTGACCTCCCACCATAATGTATAACATCATATATCTCCCAGGAGATGTGTTTTACATTATGGGAAATATTAAAAATAGCGATCAGAGCTTTACTCACCTTTGCTACAAGTTGCCCTACTTTGTACTACGTACTTGAACTGCGTGCTTTAGCTTATGCTAGTAATTTAAGGAAATTACAACGTCAACTAGGATATACATTAAGTCGCGTTGCCATTTTCAAGAAACTTAAGAACAAGACACGTGCACGCAGGCACCACAAACAGTAAATGAGGAAGAAGCAGGAAGCTATTATTTCTCCTAAAGTCCTGATGGTGCACCCTAGCAGGCAATGTTGGTATTCTTGGGCGATTGGGCTGAAGGTCTTCTGATGTAGGTTTCCCAAATTTGAGGCAGTCTCATGCAGCCAAATTTGTTGAGGTTTGGATTGTTTCTTAGGGCTGAAGCTAATTCCATGGAAAGCCTTTCATATTTGTATTTACTACGGTGTCCTATCTTGGCTTTCTTCCACCGTATTCTATGGCAGGTATCCAACGTATGGTCAGCAAGACCAGAGTGGCTGTATTGGTGAAACCGGATGTAGTCCTTGTGTTCTGAAATTCTGATATTGGCTGTCCTGCCTGTCTGGCCAAAGCAGGACAGCTTCAGCTGCAAGGGACCTGGTATACACCAGGTAGGTAGGTTGGTCTTTCGTAGAACGGATAAAGGATGCCAATTTTTTATATGGTGTGCAGCAAGAAGTTAAGTCATGTTTTTTTAGGATTTTTGTAATTTTTTCCGAGGTGCCTCGGATATAGGGTATGGTGATGGATTTAGAGTAATCCTTGTTATGAGGGAGGGGGGGGGTTGTGGTTTACTAATTTCAATACTTTTTTTGGGGGGGGGGGTAGCCATTGGCTGAGAAAGTGTTGAGAATGTGGTTTAGTTCTGTGGTTAGGGCATTGTCATTTGAACAGATAAGTTTAGCCCTGTTGTGTAGTGTCTTAATGACTCCATATTATTGCGAGGAGGGGTGGTGAGATTGTTGGTGAATGTATCTGTCTGTATGGGTGGGTTTTCTATAGACTGAGAAAACCAAGGTTCCATCAGGCTGGCAGGTGACTAGTGTGTCTAAGAAAGGAAGGCAGTTGGTTTTTTCCTCTTCCAGGGTGAATTTGATTCTAGGGTGTTGGTTGTTTATATGTGTTAGGAAGGAGAGGAGTGCATTGGAGCCATGTGGCCAAATAGCGAACACATCATCAACATAATGAAGCCAAATGGTTGGTTTTGTAGGGCAGAGTTTAAGGCTTTCTCTTCAAAAGTCTGCATGTAAAAGTTGGCCAAGGGTGGGGAGAGTGGAGAACCCATGGCTGTCCCCTCTATTTGTTTGTAGAATTTTCCTTGCCAAACAAAATAGCCTGAGTTCATTGTGAACTGAAAAAGGGCTGTGATATCGGGAGGAAATTTAGCTTGGATTAGCTCTAAGGATTCTTTGAGTGGGACATTTGTGAATAAGGAGGAGACATCAAAACTGACCATTATGTCAGTGTGTTTGAGTGTAAGGTTTTCTATGCTGGCTTTGAAGTGGGCTGAGTTTTTTTGTGTGTGAAGGTGTGTTGCCAGTATAGTGTGAGAGAGCTTTGGCCAAATGTTTAGCTAGTTTGTATGTGGGAGAATCAGTGCAATCCACTATGGGACGTAATGGCACATTTTCTTTATGTATTTTTGGGAGTCCATAAATACGGAGGGTATGGAGTTAAATGGTTTTAATTTGTTAGTGATTTCCACAGGCCAAGAAGTGACCTTCTTAAGGAGCCTGTGGAGTTTTCTAATTTGTGAGTTGGTGGGATTGTACTCGATAGGGAGGTAAGTAGCCCAATCTAACAATAAAGCTTTCAGCTTACCTGTGTAATCCTTTTGGTTAAGCAATACTGTGGCATTCCCTTTATCAGCTTTGGTGATTATTATTTTCTTGTTTTTCTTTAATTCCAGTAGAGATTTAATTTTCTTACTGGGCATTTGGTTTTTGGTGGTTTAGCTTTGGTCAGAACACAAGCTACATCCAGTCTAATATCGTTGGTGACGTGGTTTGGAAGGTGTCGTATTCCATTCAATTCTTATCATAATATCTTCAGCAGGTATTCTTCTGGGCGCAATGGCGAAGTTGTGTCCACATGCCCTTGCATGTGGCCACAAGGTTTAGGTTTTACACTAAATGACGAAAGGTTGACTACCATTTCGGTAGGAAGTTGTGGTTTCGAGATCGAGTTCTTTTTTAAATTTTCAAATTTTTTAATTGTCGATCTCGTACTTTTTTAAATTCTTTCTCTGCTGCAGTGCACGAGATGTCGTATAAAATAGACCAAATTTCGTAGCTTAAGGTGCTTGAAAGGTCATCTTCGAGTGCCTATATAGCTAAGTTAGCATCATTCAGGAAACGGCTTGTCGCAACAAGTTGTTCTCTGAGTAAGGCTTGGCTGGCATGTTTATAAATACGAAGAGCCTTTTGCAAAGAGAAACGGTGCTGGAATTTTACACAGTTAGGAATTACCTGGTTATCCCGGCAGCGTTTTAGGAAGGCAAGACGATTCAGTTGTCTTGATAGCTTTAACTTCATTTTACTGTAATGGCGTGCTTTACGTGTGATATCATCTCCGTTAGCTATACAATGCCCTAACCACAGAACTTAACCACATTTTCAACACTTTCTCAGCCAATGGCTACCCCCCCCCCCCCAACAAAAAAAAAAAAAAAAATCCAAAAAATATTGAAACCAGTAAACCACAATCCCCCTTCCCCCCTCACAACAAGGATTACTCTAAATCCATCACCATATCCTATATCCGAGGCACCTCAGAAAAAATTACAAAAATCCTAAAAAAACATGACTTAACTTCTTGTTACAGACCATATAAAAAATTGGCATCCTTTATCTGCTCTACGAAAGACCAACCTCTTCCCCTAGACCTACCTGGTGTATACCAGGTCCCTTGCAGCTGTAAGCTATCCTACTTTGGCCAAACAGGCAGGACAGCCAATATCAGAATTTCAGAACACAAGGACTACATCCAGTTTCACCAATACAGCCACTGTGGTCTTGCTGACCATGCGTTGCATATCTGCCATAAAATACAGTGGAAGAAAGCCACGATAGTACACATAGTAAATACAAATATGAAAGGCTTTTCATGGAATCAGCTTCAGCCCTAAGAAACAGTCCAAACCGCAACAAATTTGGCTGCATGAGACTACATCAAATTTGGGAAACCTACATCAGAAGACCTTCAGCCCAATTGCCCAAGAATACCAACATTGCCTGATAGGGTGCACCATCAGGACTTTAGGAGAAATAATAGCTTCCAGCTTCTTCCTCATTTACTGTTTATTGTGCCTGTGTGCATGTGTCTTGTTCTTAAGTTTCTTGAAAATGGCAACGTGACGTTGCCAAAATATTGAAGTATATTAAAATTTATTTTAATGTATATCCTAGTTGACGTTGTAATTTCCTTAAATGACTTAGTAAAAAAATGCATAACCAACATCTAAGCCTTTCCACGAGAATTACTATATTCGGCATGAAACTCTTTGATTCCGATCTTTGAGTTTCTTATTCGGTTTTAAAACAATGTGGGATTTAATATCCCCCTAAATTTAAATCTTGGGAAATGATTTCTAATTGCCATCGGAGACCTGCGTTCCAGATAATAAATGCCGAGAAAGAGACATGAGTAAGATAAACGGTTTTAGAAGAAATTAGATGCTGAGTTTTCATGCCGCCAAGATCCAAATGTTCAGCGATATTAAGAGGAGATCTCATGAAATCCCGGAGATGATATCCAAGTGCAGTACTAAAGTTGAATGGTAATAGAAGGAAGTGATTTCTGGGATGATTCAGAAAAGACCAGACATCTGTTCAGAGTAAGATTTTTCCTTTGTTTAGGTAGAAATAAGAAGATTGTGATGGTGATTTAATTAAGGGACTTGTTTTATAGTGATACTTGAGGACTTTAATCCTTATGCTGATATTTGAAGTATTTTGTTATTTGTGAGAGAAGGTCTGGCTAAAATTTAAGGTGAAACATTGTGTATTTAATGTTATAGCTATTGCCTAAACCTGCAGAATGTTATGTAAAAATTGATCTGAGTATTACCAAGTTTAACGAGAGAAAATTATAGACACGTTGCCTTACTAGAATTGATTATGATAAGGAACTAAATTGTAAATGTAGTCATTAGTTGTGATTTGAAGCATACAAGCTAATTTACTTAGTACTTAAAAGTGACCCATTGTACATTTCATTGATGTTAAATAAATTGTTTTTTTGTTTAAATAACTTGCCTGATTTCTATTTCCAATGCACTACTCATTAATTCGAATCTGTGAGCCTTAAGGTAGATTTTGTCACGACTGCATAACAGAAAATTTAAGTTGCTAGATTTACTTAGAATTAAGAGAGAAAAGTTCCGTGTGGTTTATTGTGTGTTATTTTTTGGAGAGAGATTCAACTCCCACCCACGAATTTGGTGGCGCAGCTAGAAACTAAATAAATTTTCTAAATTCAGTTGAGAATAAACACCAGTGGGTCAGACAAAGAGATTGGCTCTGGCCTGAGGCGATTTCTTTGTTCTGTAAGTTTTGCACACGTGAGCTTTATATTCTTTGCGGCCATAAGTCAGAAGTATAGTAAAGGTTAAGAAAAAAGGTTTAAACGAGATAACTATAGTTTTTGCAAAGGCGCAGAAGATGAGATATATTTGAAGATTTGATAATATATTTAAAATAAAAACATTTTAAACATTAGGTCATCTCATTGATCTAAACTGTGGACTCCAAAAGGAGATAAATAGGAGAGAGTTCAACTTTCCTGAGGTGCATTCAGAAAATTGAAAAGTATATTTCAAAACAATGATGTCCCACTCTGTTTAAAAAGGAAGACATTTAACCAGTGTATACTTCCAGTCATCACATATGGTTGTGAAATTTGGTCGCTAAGAAAAGCACTGGCAAATAAACTAACAACAACTTATAAAAAAATGGAGAGGTTGATGCTAGGTGTTACATTAAAAGATAAGAAGCAAAACACCCAGATAAGAAGCCAGACTCACATTACTGACATCATTCTTCACTATAAGCGACTAAAATGGGCCAGACATCTATCCAGGAGAGAAGATGAGCAATGGACCACTATATGGCAATTCCCTCGATTCATGCGTTTAATGCGTTCTTTAAAACAGGCACATTAATCTAATATGCACTAATCGAATATAATAACCTATGGGAAAATGTATAATTTGTTCCTCTGATTTCTTCTTTGACCCTTACTATTTTTTATAAAAGAATTAGGGTATGTCTCAGGGCCTAGTTAAAGGAAAACCATGAAACTGAAAGACATTAAAACATATTCAGAATATGAATTTATTATTCTGCTTCTTAACAAAGAATTGAGCTAGCATAGTTTGTGGGCATTCTGTTTCTTTTGTTTCATACAACTGATGGTATGGCCCTAATGCCTCTTCTGCAAAATTTTACGGGTTCTGTCTTCACCAGGGTCAGTCTCTAAGCATTGCTGCTTAAAAACTTCGATTGTACGAAAACTATTATTTTCAAATTGTTTCTGTGAAACCTCTTTGGGCTTGTCAGTGATTAAATTTTCTTTAGGATCTTCCTGCTGTGCATCTAAATTTAGCAGGTTGGAATCACTTAACTTCTCAGAATGAGATTTAATTAACTTAGATTCATTTGAAAAGCCTCTAAAATCATTTGCACGATGTGGAAGACGTGCTTCCAAATTGCTCGCAGATTGCTAGCAGTAATTTCATTCGACTTTGCGACTTTATAACCAGGCTGAGATTTCTCTGATTTGGCTAGAAAAGTCTTGGAAGGCATTCATTTCCAAAAAAAAGGCCAGTTTCATCGACAATAAATATTTGTTGATCACAATAGTTCCCTTCTTACACAATTTTCTTCAAAATCTCTGGATATCTCCTTATCTGCACTTGCAGTTTTGCCTGTGATTAGAACATTATGTAGGCTATTTCTCTTTTTGAAACCCTCAAATCACCCAAACACTAACATGGAATTCTTCTTCTTTTCCATCATTGATAGCCCTTTCTTTCCAGGTTACAAAGAGACAACGCTTTTGATTTAATAAGGCCAGTGTTTAGCTGGATCTGTTTTTTGGTTACAATCTTCGATCCATGTAAAAAGAAGTCTCTCTAATTCAATCATTATAATACTTTGATTTTCAGTGCATGCATGATGAAATTCAAGCAGCCTTATCTTTCTCTTTGTATTCAGCAGTTAATTCACCCATTTTTGTGTTCTTATCCTATCTTTGCTCTGGACTTGCCTTGTTCATTTTTCTTTATTATTTCAAGTTTTTCTTCCAATCACTTCAGATTACTTTTCGAATCAATTTCACACTTCTGTTTTTGCTCACTAATTCTTTTATTCATGATTAAAGGTTAGGAAAATAATTTAAAATAAAAACATACAGAAAACAATTGTACGAGATATGATCAGCAAAATGCTATGTAAAGCAGACGACATAAATTTTGGCTGTAAATTTGGAACATTACATGGAAATGATGTAGTATGCCATTAAAAAATAACTCTGGAAAATATTTCAAATTGGTAACTAAATTATTTCATCCCGGTAAGTGATTTTTTAAAATAGTTAGCTATAAAAAATGTATAGATTGAAAATTTTTAAAATCTGTAACATTTATTTTTAAGATGTATATAGGCGGACTAATTGAATTTTAGAGGTGCACTAATCGAATTTGGGTATTGAAAGTAGTATTGAAAAAAAATGACGCACTAATCGAAAATGCACTAATCGGGGGTGCATTAATCGAGGGATTGCTGTACTAACTAACTGGATTCCAAGAGAATGGAAATGAGGCCAAGGATGTCCTAAAAGAAGGTGGAGTGATGAACTGTCAAAATTTGTTGGGAAAAATTGGTCAACCATTGCCAAGAACAGAGAAAGGTGGAAAGAACTGGAGGAGGCCTTTGTCCAGCAGTGGACAGAAAATGGCTGAAAAGAAGAAGATATCATCATTAATTTTGAAAAGTAGTGACTCTAGTACAGATCTGTGAGGCACTTCACTGGTCACCTCCATTTATCTTGATTCCATTTCACCATACACCACCCTCTGATGTCTGTCTCTCAATCCATCCCTCTTTGCCACCAGCTTTTGCTCTAACTTATGTCATAGTTTTCCCATGCGGTATCCTATCAAATGCCTTTGCAAAGTCCAGCATTACCATAGGGTAACCATATTCTTTATCCAATTTTTCTGTCAATTTTTTTATAAAATGTGAATAAATTATTAAGGCAGGAATGTTAAAGTTACCAAGCTATTTTAAACCTGGTTTTACTCCATTTCCCAAGTAAGCAAACAGACAAACAAGTCAAGTTTTTGCCTGCAAGTGTTGCAAGTCTAGCTGATCCTACAGGTAGTACAAGACCAAGGCAACTCATGGTAAAAGTAGTATAAGCTCTGATCACTAATCTTAATATTTACCCTTAATGCAAAGCACATCTCCTAGAGGTGATGTATGATGTTTTGTATTAAAGGCAAGGGGGCCACTACCTAGATCGGTTTCGACCTTTATTGAGGTCTCATCAGTGGGAGCCAGGCTAGAAATACCAAGATTTTAGTAATATAGAATACAATAAAGGTCGAAACCGGTCTGGCTAGTGGCCCCCCCTTGCCTTTAATACAAAACATCATACATCACCTCTAGGAGATGTGCTTTGCATTAAGGGTAAATATTAAGATTAGTGATCAGAGCTTATTCTACTTTTACCATGAGTTGCCTTGTTCTTGCACTACATACAGGGTCAGCTAGACTTGCAACACTTGCAGGTGAAAACTTGACTTGTTTGCTTACTTGGGAAATGGAGTAAAACCAGGTTTAAAATAGCTTGGTAACTTTAACATTTATTATACCCAAGGTAAAATACTTTCTATATATATATATATATATATATATTAATATATATGCATATATTAATATATATATATATATATATATACTAATTGTCTAGTTTTCAACTTGTTTAGATACAAATTTTCATATTCAAGTCCATAAATTTTTAAATTTACTAGTTTTGCATATGTTTAAAACAGCTGCACTAGTATTACTTTTCAATTTTGTGGTTGTAACAAGGTAAACAATTTACAAAACAATTAACAATAACAAGACAAAGACAATGAAAATAGGCAGAAACATTGAAAATATCAACTGCATCATGAACGGAGAACCTGTAGAACACTTCCCCTTCATGATTACACGGTGAATACATCATGCAAATGATGGAAACAGTTACAGTGTTAGAGTAAAACTTTATTTTAATATAAATCAAAATAAACATTGACATTTCGACCTCACATTAAGTTCGTCATCTGGAGCATACACATATATACAAAAAAACAAGCTTCACTGCAATCTACATGGCGTGCTAAAGTTACTGACCAACCATTATAACTATTGGCCTGACCTCTGGTGGGGAAAAAAACCTTATGACATCAAAGTTAAGAGTCTATTATTATCATTCATTAGGTTACAAAATGTGTGTCATCCAAATTCTTGGGATCTTTATGTCACCATTATTGTTAAGATTGGAGTGGTTATTCAAATTTTCAGGCTTCTTTAAATTTCCATTCATACCAGATTTTTATATGATGTAATTAGCAAGTACTTTTTCAGCCAATTTGGTGTAGGGTGTGAAGAGCGTGATCTGAAAGGATCACGGTTAAAATGTTAGCATGTTTTAACATGTTAAAACTAGTTTTAACACCGTGTTTTATACTGATAGTTTGGTGTTTTGGTTAATTTCTCTTCTTCTGTATACATTTATTCAACTGGCTCCCACACCATACCAGCTTTGCTTATTCTGTTGTTTATTTCCAAATTTAATTTATTTGCCACTTTCATTATAAAGTGTTCCTAAATAGCTGGATATTACTTGTTCTAGAGGTTCAACTGACAATGTTGAGTGAACCTAAAGTTTTCTATGTTCCTGCCTATTTTCATTGTTTTGTTCTTTTTATTGCTGATTTTCATGACAAATTTGTTGCATCTGTTAGTTTATTCAGAGAATCCTGGAGACTTTCACTGAATGTGTTTAGGACTACATCATCATCTGCATTAAGCAAAGAGCTAAGTTTGATTTCTTCAATTGTAATATCAACTTTAATGTCACTTTCTTTCTCAATAATGCAATCCATATAGCCAAGTAATAAGACTGCAGATAACATGCATCCTTGTCTTTCCCCTGATTTTACTTCAAACCATCTTGTTGTATTTCCTTCATTCTAACAGCTGATTTACAACTTAAACACAAACTTTGTATTGCTTTGTATAATGTTCTATTTACTCATATAACTATAGTGTTTTGAAAAGCTTTTCCCTAGGTACCTTGTCCTATGCATCTTCCAGCTCTACAAAACTTATTTACTGCTGTAAATAAGTTTTGTAGAGCTGGAATATGCTATTTCCTATCTATATGCTATAGGAAGCTATTTCCATGATATCTCAATTATTTGTCATAAAGCGAAAATCTGATCTTGACAATCTATTTGACCTGAAACCAGCCTGTTCTTCTCCAAGTTTCTCTTCAACAATTTTTCTTAGCTTGTTTTCAAGTATGTTTGCATAAATGGAACACTTAGTAGAAAAATTCCTCACATTCAGCTTTATTAACTTTTTATAGATAACAGTTACAAGATCTCTACTCCAGCCATCTGGAATTCAAGATTTTGACAAGGTCCTCTGAATTATGCATTACATCAACTATAAAAATTTTATATCTTCATATTTGAGCATTTCTGGTTAAGTATCATGTACTCCAGCCATTTTTCCCCATTTCAAGTTTGTGATTGCATTTTATAATTAAGTATTGATATGTACCCCTGTTTGCATTCCTTTTGAAAATTTTCTACTACTGTTTTGTCACTGCTAGTTTCATTTAACAGTCTTTCAAATTAATTACTCCAGACATCTAGTGTATCCTTATCTTTATTACATATAGCATTTTTATAAATGCTATATGTAATAATTTCGTGTTTTTATATACTTAATGTTTGAAATGTTTCCCTTTTGCCTTCACACATGCCCAAGGTCTGTGAGGCCACATATTGTTGGTAGCATTCATAGTATCAAATAGAAATGCTGCCACTGCTCTCTCCAAATCCACCTTCAGGCTGGCCATGCTGGGGTGTCGTTTCTTGCAGGCTACTCTCTCAGGCATCAACCACAATTTGAATTCCAAATGGATTCAGACCAGGACTACCAGATGACCAATCAGCTGGTGGTATGTGGTCAGGCAAATTTGCCTCCAACTACTGTTGTGTGGTTCTTTCCTTGTGTACAGGAGCTGAGTCCTGTTTGGAAGGCCCATTGCCTACCTTGAAACAAGGTATTATTCAGGGGCTGTACCCCTGATTCCAGCATGGTGTCGTGATACACTTTGTTGGAAGTTTTGACTCATAAATGCAACTTGGATACACCTTCATATGTACCCCTCCCTCACACACACACATCAAGCAATCACTGATTCAGGATAATGTCCTCTCTGAATCCTGGATGCTATGGCATGTGTTGTGCAACCATCCAGGTTACCCAATCATTTTGGTGGTTAAATGACTCTTCAATGGCAAAAATCTTCTCATCTGTGAAGAGGATATCTCTGTGTTTGTTGTTCGCATACTGCTGGAGAAGTGCCTTTGATTTTATCATCCTCTGCTGCATAAGTTTTGGTGGTAGGAAGTGTCCATTAGAATGATGATAGGCTCTCACACCCAGGTCATCAGTGTACACATGACATTGTTCTCTGTGAAGCATTCATCTCTCGTGACATCACTGTGTACTCACAGGATTATGGTGGAGGTGTGCCTTCACAGCTCTTGCAAGCTGTTGCGGCCTAATGCAACATGCTCGACTTGTTCTTTGGTGGTCAGGTACATCTTCTGTATCGTTAGAATGGTTAATAGTCCGATACAAACACATCCTACTGGTCTCAGATGTTTTTAGTGTGTTGAAAATAACAGATAACTGCATTCCAACCTTGTGAAGTGCTGTTTCAGCTACACAGTTCTCATAATCTCCCCACTTCATGTTAACCTGTACAGCTAGAAATTTTCCTTTCTCTCTCTCTCTCTCTCTCTCTCTCTCTCTCTCTCTCTCTCTCTCTCTCTACTGATAAACACGCAAATGTTGGCTGCATACAGCACCACTTACAGAACTGGGCTCATACAGTTCTGTGGACAGCATGAGTACAGGATGCAGGAAATGTTTTAAGGGGAAATTTTCAGTTGTTTGCAGACTGGTAGTACAGGCAAAGATAAATGGCTGCCAGGTTAATGTGGCAAAGTGTAATGTAATGGAACTTAATTGAGTCCAGGAATTATTGTGGACAGTGAGTTGAATTTTTTTCCTTAAAAAAAAAAACTTATAAACTCAAGGAGCTATACAAGCTTGTATAGCTTGCCCCAGAGCAGACTATTACAAGCATCCATGTCAATGGTGATTTGAACCGACAGCTTGTTAGTTGGAGATTGGGTATACTACCTGCTCAACTCAACCAGGCCTAAAAGCACAGATTACATGGCTGCTGAAGAATATACTGATAAGCAAGGATAAATAGGTTATTATTTCCCCTTTATAAAGCTTTGATAAACCATATCTGGAAGCTGAATTCCACAGAAATGAAGTGGTGGAGAGAATACAGAAGTGAGCGAGTAAGTGACAAAGATTATTGCAAGTCTACAGAATGCTCCCTATGAGAATAGATTGACAGTCTTTGAGCTTCAAAAATTAGCTGATAGACAAAAAGAGAGGGCATGATAGATGCATATAAGTTATTAAAGAGTTTTATAGGATTGATGCTGAAGAGATTTTTCAGTACATGGCAAGAATTGAGAGAAAAAGGGATCATCCCTGGAGATTATATAACAATATGGTAAGCAAAGGTGTTAGAAGTGATTTTTCTAGAGTGATGAATGAGTGGAATGAGTTTGCCAGAGGTGGTGGTTAATTCCTCAGTAGTGAATGAGTTCAAGGTAAGGTATGATAGGTATTCTTTGGCCAAAGGTTGCAGTGCAGTATCTCTTTAATTTTTGCATCCTATGCGTGCATGAAAGACATATTGTGCACAAGTTTCCAGTCTCAGACTCGATATGAGGGTGGTCTGAAAAGTTCTTTGCCTAACAATGAAAAAACAATTTTATAATTTCAAAATTATTTTTATTTTTCAACATAACCTCCCTTAAGACTAATGCATTTATTCCAGCTCCAGCGCCATTATCCCGTCTCTGTAGTGGTTCTCAGTAAGATCTGAAAAATACCCCTCTACAGCTGCAATCACCTCTTGATTCAAAGAAAAACGCTGACCAGCGAGGAAGAGTTTCAGTTTTGGGAAGAGAATAGAAGTCAGAGGGAGCTAAATCTGGGGAATATGGTGGATGTTCCAACAATTGATAGTGCAGATCCCTTAATTTTCTCATTGTCAAAACACCTTGTGGGCAGGTGCATTGTCCTGATGAAAGATGATATTTTTCTTCTACAAACCGGTGTTTTCATGAGAAAAGACCTGGTTTATTTTTCCCTGGTTATTGTTTTACCCTTTTCAAGATAATTAATAAACAAAATGCCTTTAGCATCCCAAAACACCGATGCCATGACCTTTCCTGCTGATGGAACCGACTTTGTCTTCTTTGGCGCTGAACAAACGGCTTCTGTCCACTGTTTTGACTGCTGTTTGGATTCTGGTGTGTAATGGTGAATCCAAGTCTCATCCATAGTAATAAATCGATGTACAAAATCAGTTTTATTCTTGTTAAAACACTCCAAGCACTGTTCAGAGATTTTCATGTGAGTGCATTTTTGATCTGCTGTGAGCAAGTGTGGCACCATCTTGTGCAAAGCTTTTTCATTTGCAATTCTTCATGCAAAATATATCCTACACGTTCTTTTGAAATGCCTATAGTCTCAGCAATTTCACACACTTTGACTCGCTGGTCATCCAAGACCATGTCGTGCACTTCATCAACGATTTCTGGTGTTACACTTTTTGGATGTCCTTCATGTGGATCATTTTCAAGGCTGGTACGGCCACGTTTAAATTTGGCAGCCCATTTTTTAATTGTCGAAAATGTGTCCATAAACTTTTATGAACGTCGAATGAATTTCTTTTGGCATTAAACCTTCTTTTACAAAGAATTTTATAACTGCACGATACTCAATTTTATTCATTTCAAGTAATACAGGCAACACTTTTGCTTCAGACAGCTGTATAAAAAACTAGCAATTTCACATGAATGCTTATGACAGATGCTTATGACAGAAAAAAAAAAATCTTGCTGATAGTGTTGCCATCTGTGGTCGAGACCAAGAACTTTTCAGACCACCGTCATGTGTGTGACATCTTTTGCTCATAATAATGAAAGTCACGAGCCATAAATAATAGCATCCTGAATGTTTCCTCCTTCAGCTACTTAAACAGTACATATACATGCAGTTTATAAACAGAGTATCTCAAGTTCTAGAATAGAAAATTCTGTGCTTTTTTTTTTTTATTACTACTACTGCATTTCATACACTAGTAAACTACAGTATTATAAAGAACAGGATCAATATATATATATATAGAGGCTAAAAGCTATCATATTTATCATATAATTCATTTTGTAGTTCATTCAAAAATTATTGACTGCAAATTAGAAATGTTATTATTATTATAACATAGTTATAATTATATAGCATAATTATATATTATATATTTATAACTATCATATATATTATATAAATTATATATTTAGTTTAATCATTTATCCAAACGTAAGCAAACAAATCTTTCTTTTTGTGTTACACGGTGATCAGTATTCATTTTTGAAATTATGGATTCTACAACCATGTTAAAATAACTCTTTTTATTATCCCGACATTTTGATCTTCATATCAAGATCATCATCTGGAGCATACATAAATATACAAGACAAGCTGCGTTACATTTCAAACTGTAAGCTAGAGTAACAATGATTTGATCACATGCTACTCACTGCCATGACCTCTAGTGGGAAAAAAAATTAATTACATCAAGCTAGGTTTAATTTATGATTACATGAATAAACATTCTTGCTTATGGATGGTTTTCCTTCCAGTAACAGTGATGTCCTATTTCTTTTCTATTATTACAATTGTTATTTTTGATTTAAAAAAAAATTATAAATTATAACATGAATAAACATTCTTTCTTATAGATTTTTTCTTTAACAGCGATGTCCTATTTTTTAGTATTAAAGCTGTTATTTTAGATTTAGGATCCTGGATTTTCTACAATCCTGTTTATAGTTGTTCTTAGAGAGAAAGGATTCGTGGGACGAATATATGCTTTCCATATGTATGGGATTTTTAGACCATCATTATTGTTTAGATTGGGGTGGTTGATAACGATCTCACAAGATTCCTTAAATTTGCGTTCATACCATGTTTTGGGTAATGTAGACAACTAGTGCTTTTCCAGTCAATTCTATGTAAGGTGTTCAGGGCATGATCAGAAAGTCCAGCTTCACCATAATTATTATATTTGATGTGTCATTTATGTTCTTTTTGTCTGATTGGAATTGTGCGTCCTGTTTCTCCTATGTATGGTATGTTGCAGGTACAGTAAATACGGTATAACTCCAGGTTATACTGTATTTACTGTACATTATGGGTTACTAAGGAAAGTAATGAGAACTTGCTCCATCTTTGCCATGAGTTGTCCCAGTCCTGAAGATACTTCAGGACTGGGGCAACTCAGGACTGAGGCAAGTTTGTGCCTGAAAATACTTCAGGTGCAAACTTTGTTTGCTTATACTTGGATAAAGAATTAAACTAAATATATAATTTATAGTCTAACCAAGTAGAAAAAAAAACTTCCAATATATATATTATAGTTATAATTATATTTATCAAATGTGGCTGTATTAAATAATACATTTATTTATTACAAGAGTTATTTAATTCTCCCTTAGTATTTTTAGTTTTAAACCATGACTGCATTTCCATTTTTCTGCATTTTTTTTTTTTTTTTTTGATATGTTGTATTCAGATTTCTATTGTCATTCTTCTTCTTCTTTACACTGAATATGCTTTACAAGACTTAAAATGAAGTATTTGTTACTTTCTCTGGTTTTTCTCTGGTTTATTTATTCCATTATATCTTCTCAGATTTCATATTTATACTGAATAGCCCTTCTTATCCATATGTGATACATGTCTAGTTAGTTAAATTAAAAGATATTTAAAATAGTTGTTAATTAGACTGTTAATGCTTGTTTTATTGAGAAAAAAGTTTTATAAATGCAGTTGTAAATAAATTGCTTTCCACTCAAAAATTGTTTAGAAGTATAAAAATGAAGTGTATGATATTCTGTTTCTTTGTGCTTCCATTTGATGTGCTATAAATATTTAGAACATTGTGTTATAGAAACTAGTTGAAAATTTCTTAAAAATTATGCTATGTGCTTGCAGTTTTTATTACTATTATTTTTTTTTCTTTTAGGGAAATTGCAGAAATGCACAGAATTAATGCCCAAAAAGAGAGTCAAGCTCAGGTAAGTATTTTGTTTTGTGTATGCAACTGGTGCCATCTGTTTAAATGATTCTGCAGACATATAATTTATTATGAGAAAACATTTCATTTATACTTTGTCAGAAAATTTTTTAAATCGATAAATACCTTTTATTAAAACACCTTTTATTCCCCAAAAGAGAATAGGCAAGGCTGTTAGTCCTTACTGACTTGGATACTGGGCTGGAACCAATCCCTATTTCTTCTTTATGGGTTTTTATTTGGACTATATTGTATGATTTAAAAAAAAAAAAAGCAGTGTTTCTTAATTCCTTTAAGAATACTATGTAATCATAAATGTTTTTGTGATTCACTGTGAGTAGATTTGCTTAATTGATAATAACCAGGATTTTAACTTGTATTCAATAGAGGAAATACATCTAGTATAAATAACAGTCCAAACTTACTGGACCAACCTTCTCTTCTATTTATCACTGTTCTTTTGAATGACCTCCATCACTTTGTCTTTCCCAAAAATTACAACCTTCAGTCTTCAAGAAGCACATCAACAAATTCTTCCTTTCTTCTTATCTGTACACCACACTGAAGTCTTATAAACTTTCATGTGTGGATCAGATTTTATTTATATATATATATATATGTAACGAGTCATTATATGGTTTAATGGAATAAATACAGCACATCATTTAGATAATTAAACGTGTTTAATCAATTCTATATTTCCTCTCAGTTACTGAATGGTAAAATTAAAAAGATCATGATATCAGAGAGGAAAACGATGCTGGTGAGTCCCTGACTCCCTGGAGGTCTCTCTTAATAATAATAATAATAATAACATTTTATAGTAAATTTAAAGTGTCAGAAAGAGGCATATTGGTAAAAAAGAGAGGTGACATCAAAGCTTATCATGATATCATTATTATCTAAAACTAAATTTTGGATTAAAGATTTAAAATGAGTAGAATATTTTATATAAGATGAAGAATGACTCTGTAAGTAATGCTAAGATTTAGCTAATTGTTTGGCTAACTTAAAAGAGGGGGAGTCAGTAGCATCTACTATGGGATGGAAAAGGTTATTTCGCTTTATGAATTTTTGGCAATCCATATATCCAGGGGAAGGGGGAGGGTAGACTAACAGTTTGAGGTTTTTAACTATTTCAGAAGGCCAAGATCATAATCGAGTGGTTTATAAGTAGTGCTGTCTCAGCAACATGTTCATTTTTCACTTATATTCACTAGCACTGATGACCACAGTAGTGTTACCCTTATCAGCTCTAGTGATTATTATGCTATTGTCTTTATATAATTTACAGAGGGGGAGAGAGAAAGAGATGAGTTGGCTGTTAGAGAGATTTCTTCTAGGGGGAAAAGCTTGAGAAAGGATGTTAACCATGTCAAGCCTGATGGTAGGAGGCAAGTTGTGAATATCATGTTCTATATGTAGCATAAAGTCTAAAGATGGAACATGATGTAGATCTACTGTAAAATTGTGGCTGAGGTTAGTTACACTAATGGCTGT
Organism: Typopeltis vanoorti; assembly: GCF_054136105.1. Classification (NCBI taxonomy): domain Eukaryota; kingdom Metazoa; phylum Arthropoda; class Arachnida; order Uropygi; family Thelyphonidae; genus Typopeltis; species Typopeltis vanoorti. The sequence continues at coordinate 9,957,593 of NC_143551.1, read as the reverse complement.
TTTGTTGAGCCTTTTAGAAAAAAGATTTACGACAACTTGAAATAGCTGACTGTGTAGCTGAGAAAAAGATACATGAAGATTGTTATATTTCTTAATGTGCTTCTCCTTTATTTTAGAAATTCTGCTTAGGCAACTACCCAGTTGAAATATTGACAGTCAAAACAGAAGAAACAATTCTTTGTATATCATTACACAAAGATGTGTAGTGCAAATGATTCTTCAGAATCCATGGAATACAAAACATTATCAAGGGAGGCTAATTTTCACTCCATAACATTTTTTATGGAACAATGCTACACAATGCTTATTGTTACTCATCATTCAAAAAGAAGATCTCTTACAATATTGTCACTGCAATACCATAAAGCTTACTCTTGATAGCTGCACTCATAACATTTAACCCAGCTGATAGGGATGTTTTAATTTTTTTTTTTTTTGTAATTCTCTTTCTTTGTATTTACATCAAACTAAGGGACTATTTAAAAAATTTTTATATTAAAAAATAAAAAAGATTATTGTCTATTAAAAATTACCATTTATGGACCTTTTCAACTCAAAACACTACTATGCATTCACTTCCTACTAAATTGCACAAAATCTCAAATCCATGCAACTTTAGAATAGTTTTCATGTTTGAAGTGGTGCACCAACGATCCAAAAATTCTTGATGCTGTGTAGAGGACAGTTTAGCTGATTAATGATCCTTTTCTCAATTTATTTATTTAATTAATTGTGTGGGGTTCCCCCCCCTTTCCCCCACCATCCCTTAGGACTGGTTGACCCTTCTAATGAAGGATTAAGTATGTATTTTATGAGTGCAGAGTCATGTGTGTTCATGGGCCAGATTGCCTGTTCTGAGGGACAAAAAGAAAAACGGGTTTCCAGGTGAAGAACCCTCTACCTCTGTATGAGACCGGCTAACTCACCTTTAGTCAAAAGAGTGCAGATAAAGGTTTCTCGTGTTATGAACAGGAATCGAACCCAGGTTTTTCCAACCAAAGGGCTTCATCTATATCAACTGAGCTACGAAGGCTCTCTTTTCTCAATGACTCACTTCAATCACAGTCTCTCTCTTAAAGAGACATTTCCACTCCTCACTAAAGTTGTTAAAACATGAACAGCAACTTCATATACACTGAACCTGCTTTCCTTTTATTCTTTCGTTCAAAAGAAGAGATAAATGGAAGAGAAGTTGGTCCATTAAGTTTGGACTGAATGGTAAATGGATGTTGATCAGCAGCTGCTCTTATTATTGCAGCAATGGAAGAAAGGGATGGAATGATTGTTGCTAGTTCAGCCACCATCATTCCTTCATTGTCCATGCAAGTACCTTGTAGAGGAGTGGATCGATTAGAGTAGAGTTATTGATGAATTGGATTGCTCTCTTCTTCTTCTCTTTAAGAGAGCATAGCATTATGCTATTCTTAGAGAGGTTTGGGTGGACCACTTTAAATGTGATCAGTATTCCATAAGATTTGGGATTTATGCAGAATTAGAATTTGAAGTGCGAAGTGTCTTGAGTGGAAGTTTTGGAGGTTCAGCAGTAGCTGTGACAGGAAATGCTGGAGTCCAAGAAGAGAAATCAGATGATGTTTTGAGATCTGAATATTATCGGAAGTAGGGAAAAGTTATATGAGATTCCTTGCAAGAATGTTAAATGGATTTCTTTGAAATTTCATATTTGTGATCTTTCTGGAAATTTAATTAATTTTTTTTTAATGATAATAATAATAATACCATACACAAACAATTGTTCATCCCATTGTACCTTATTATCAAGATTAGCTAAAAGTTGAGGGTGATATAGAAAATTGTTAACATATGAATTTAAGATTTGCAGATTATACTCTTTAGGAAATGCATAAGAGAGCATTAGAAGTATTGAATAAAGAAAATAAATCTATGAACTGTGATGGAGTTGAATAGCTGGTATATGTTTTACTTTATTTAGGATTGTTTAACTTAGTGGGCTTAACTTAGTTTAACTTAGTATGCATGCTAACTGATATCACCACCCTTCGCAAAAATTTGGAGTCATTAACACCCTTGAAAACAGAGCTATAACAATTTGCTCTAATCAACAAGCTCTTAACCACTTTACCGGCCATTAAAGATCAAATACGCACCCTCAAAAGCTTCATATCCATCATAAATTTCAATGTAATATCAATGGTATTACAATTTTAATATGCACTTTGCATCCATGGTAATGCGAACGTATATATATGTCCTGGCCGGTAGCGTGGTTAAACAAGAATTAAAGATTATTAGCAACATATTTATAAATAACGGCCATAACAAAAATACTATTAATAAAGTTCTTCATAAAACTTCATCAAAAAAGAATATAGATTACAGTAAAACCATAGCCATCCCATACATTAAAGGGTTATCAGAAAAAATCAGTAGAATCCTACATCATTATAATCTTAATGCCACTTTTAAACCATCTATAAAATTAAAAAAACATATTCAACTCCTCTAAGGATCCTCTCCTCCCATTGGCACATCCTGGAGTTTATTGCATCTACTGCACCTGTAACTTACCTTATATTGGGGAAACTGGACATACAATCCCTATACACAAAAAAGAACAAAAGACACATTAAATATAACAATTTTGGTGAAGCAGGCCTTTCAGATCACGCTCTCAACACCCTACACCAAATTGATCGGAAAAGTTCCTGCTCTTTACATCATACAAAAACCTGGTATGAAAGAAAATTTAAATAAGCCTGTGAAATTCCAATTAACCACCCTAATCTCAACAATAATGGTGGCATAAAAATTCCAAGAATTTGGAGGCACATATTCGGCCTACTGAGTTTCCAGCATACTTCAGGACTTTAAGCAATTTTCAGCTTTTATTGGAAACTATTTCATACCAATTGGTTGAAATTTATATGTATAATCACATAGTTTTTTATTTTATTTATATATATATAAACATGTTGCTCTCTAGCCAATTTAATTTTGTAACCTAATAGATAATAATAATAATAGGACTTGCTTTGATGTACTAAAGGTTTTTTTTTTCACCAGAGATCAGGCCAATAATTGTTGTAACAGTTGGTTAGTAACTTTAGCAAACCATGTAGATTATAATGCATCTTGTTTTTTTGTATATATGTGTATGCTCCAGATAATGACCTTGATTTGAAGGTCAAAACGTCGAGTGTTCATTTTGGTTTATATTAAACTAAAGTTTTGCTCTAACACGGTAGTTGTCTCCATAATTTTCCATAATGTATTCTGATCACTGTGTAAGCATGAAAGAAAGGATTAACTTAGTGGGGATTACCAGTGCCATTTCTGATGAACAGTGACCATGGTAATATAGAAAATGCATAAAGTAGAAAAACTGAACATAGGTGGAAAATAGAGTAGAGAGATGGGTTATTATTCAATATAAAATTCTCTACTCTAGTAGAAAGATGGGTTATTATTCAATATAAAATGCTCTACTCTTTCTCCCCTCCTCCCTGAACCCTTCCTTCCATGAAAGGCAATTAGTCTATAGTACACTAATACTGTGAGTGGGTTAAGGATTAAATATTAGTGATATTTGTTATTAGTAACTTAAGATTAGTAATTATTAATAATATTAGTACCCTGGGTGGGCTAATATTAAATTTAGTAATATTTGTTATTAGTAAATTGATATTAGTAATTATTAATAATATTGGTACTATGGGTGTGCTAAGGTTTAAATATTCTTGACATTTGCTTCAGAGACCAAACGGGAATCATTTTCAAGCGGCTCTGGCCAATAAGCAGGCTGATAGATTATGCTGAGCAGTAAAAAATATCTTCCACCTTAAAGATATTCACAAACATCTATGTCCACTGCAGGATTTGAATCAGCAACCTCTTGAGCAGATAAGCTAACCACTTATCCCTTTAGTCCAGCTCTACAGAATAAAGCAATTTTTAGGGAACTCTTAGGACACCCAAATGTAAGAACAGCATTCACTAATTGTATGGCTATGTAATAGGGTTATTAGCAGTTCAGAAGTAAAGTAGTCCTTTGTAAAAACGTGATTTCTTGGTGTAGTAGACAATATTTGTAATATATTTATACCAAGAAAGATCAGCAATATCTCAAAGAAAATCTCTGAATGTCTCCAGAGATTTGGGTGATGTTAAAATTAACAGTCGAAAAAAAAAAAAAAGGTTTGTTTTTGTGAAAAACAAGACATGATTGAGTTTTGTAGCTGATTTTAACAAGCTTATTAAACCCGTTGAAAAAGTTCAGCGAAGTGAATATTTCTTCTGCTCTCCAACTGGTATGCCTTGGATTCAAATCCCACTCTGCACATGGACATTTTTGAATATCTTTAGTTGATTTTCATCATCAGTCATGATATCACAATCCTGCTAATATATTGGAGACATTTATTAAGATTTCATCAGTGAGAGCTAGACCCAGAAAGATATTGAGGTTAAATCAGAATAAGAAATAATATTTTTCTCTAGTATAATTTACTTTATAATCAAATAGAAAAACTTTTTAAACTGTGTTTCCTAGAGTATTTGAATAATGTAAAAAATACATGTGATAAAATGATGTAGTAAAATATATTATTTAACTACATCTAGTTGGAAAATATATGGCTTCTACATGATTTAACCTAATTTTCTTTCAGTGTATCCAGCTCCCACTGATGAGACATTTCATGCACACCTTCCCATCTCGCACTGCAACATTTTTAAACAATGAGATGAGTACATATTGCATGTGTAGCAGGCTACAAAATCATCAACTATGATGAATAATGTAGTCTTTAAATGGTGGGGGACTAGGTGTAGTGCTAAAATTGGTGGCCACCATGTTCAGTATAATCGATATATGTGGAGACAATAAAATCTTAACAAAATACCATATAATACAAAAAAAAAATCATTGATTTGAATAAATGCAAACTGAAAAACATTTATTGTCACAAAATAAACAAATAATATTTTTCTTTATATAAGCAAAGTGGATATTACATCCAGCATTATTTCAAAGCCAAATTTAGAAACTATGAATGTTTCATAAGTTAAGTTGACCAGAGAGCTTACGAGAATACATTCCCCACCATTCATGTGTTGCCTTAGTGTGGACTACTCAGAAGACATAGGCGCCATGATGCGTCTATATATTCGCATTTTATTAGTCCATTTTGATAAGGTTTCACTGATGTGACAGCTGTTTCGAACTGGTTAGTTGCCTTCAAAGATCAGGTTGAATCCCTTTGGCAATGCAAAAACCTTAAAAGAGCAAAAACTTTCGTTCGGTACTAAGGAACTTGAAATGTCAGAGAATTAAATTAAAAAATGAAAAGAAATTTCATTTTAGTAATTACTTAAAAGTAATTACTAAAATGAAAAGCCAAAAGGCTTCAGTTCACCGATGCAAAATTATATTAGATCTTACATTCTTTGCTTTGCTTATATAATTTTGCATCACCAAACTGAAGCCTTTTAGCTCTTTATTTTAGTAAATATCTTTCTTTACTACTAATACTTTTTTTTAACAGTGCGTGTGATGCGTTGCATCTGTCTTCACACGCTACCAGCCCACTGTTCTGCCACTAGCAGTGCCAGAGCCCTGGCTTTTTTTTTTTTTTTTTTTTTTTTCAAGGTGCTCTAGATTAGGAAATACTAATAGCATTGCTGTAGACTGTTTGACAAGAAGAATGTGAGGTTATTTCGTTTCTGTGACATTGATGAAATATATGATCTAATTAATTTATATTTTAATGCTCCTCCGTGTTGTATTCATCCCATTAAATATTATAATGGGTTTGAAGCATCACATAAGCCTAAATACTAGACCAGTAGCATTCAACACAAACGTGATGATAAACATCTTGACTGGAAAGCAGTTTCAAGCAGAATCATGTGAGAAACCTTCGAAACTGGACAATGAAACTTATTTGTGTCTGTAGTCTCACAGAAGGTTCTTCTAAGAAAAACATGGAGGAATGTTTCAAAACCATTAGATTAGTCAGCTGACTCTATCACTACTGTCATTATCCTCTTCTTATTATTATTCTTCTTCCTTTCCAGGCTTATAGCTCAAATGGCCTGTTCTGGACTCAATTCCATTTTTTTAAAGGTCTTCCTCTGTATCGGGTAAATCTTAGGTGGTAATTTAAAATTTGTTTAGGTATTCTGCTTCAATTCATTCTCAGTATATGTTCTTTCCATTTATCTCTATAGCAAATAATCGTTTCATTTAGGGAGGTTATAATTCCAAAGTTTATTTCTGATTTCGCTGTTTTTCATTTTATCAATTATTGTGACTCCTTCAGTTCTGCACAGAAATTTCATTTTGGATGATTCAATTCTTTTTTCATCTGCTTTTTTTTTATTGTCCATATCTCACTGCCATAAAGTAAGGTAGATTTAGCTACTGTATTGTAGATACTTATTCATGTGTGTTTTTGTACATAATTGGGTTTGAAAATTTTATTTATAATGCCTGTTACTTTTTAAAAGTTTGATAGTTTCGGTTCTATATCAACTTCATTTTCATATGATATTGTGCATCCTAAATATTTGAATGTATTTACTTGCTCTATTATTTTTTGTTTATTACTATTTTGTTTCTTATTGGATTGCCACCTTTGAAGGGCATTTTTGTTTTGTCTGTTGATATTTCCATACCATATGTTTTTATCAGATTATTTAGACTGCATAATGATTTTTATAGTTCATCTTCATTGTTTTCAAGGATTATTTGGTCATCAGCATAAAGTAGGATAGTTAATCTGTTGTTACGGTTTATCTTGAATCCTCCTTCATTAGTTATCTTCCATTCTTTTATGACTTTATCTAGAGGAGCATCTTCATAGAGGCGCATCTATGTATATATATCAAATAAAACTGGTGAGAAAGGGCAACCCTGATGTACTCCTATCACTAGAGTTTTGGAAAAAATTGGAGAAAACAACAAGGCTAATAATAGTGGCATGGACTAGCTGGATTTCTGCTCAGGATACACTGGTCGTTACTAACACCATGTTCAACAGAAAGATATGTACAAGCTAAGATGGAGAGAAGGTACAAGAAATAAGAAAAGCCTGATTGACTCTGTTATTGTTGATAGTGATGGCTTCATTCTGATTCAGGTTGCAAGAGTAAACAGAGGATTTGAAATGGGAAGTGATTACCACTCAGTTCTAAGTAGGATAAAAATGAATATCACATTGAAAATAACAATGTATAATAAAGTTTTAAAAAGTTGATCAGCTTTCACAGGTAAATTCTAGTGTGAGTTTACAAACTTTATTTGGGAAAAAAATGAAACAGTCTGAAAACAAGAACTAAACTTTGTAGTCTCAGTGGCAAACTCTGAAGAAATAAAACATTGATTGATTCAGCTAGGGAGTCATGTGGTAAAGTTGTCTGCAAGGCTAGAAAAATATAAATACCATGGAGGACATGATAAGTTAAAGAAGCAGTCCTGGAAAAGAAGAAAACATATCAAAAGCTCTCAACAAATAAGTAGGCAAATGCCCTAAAAGAATACAGAGGAAAAATATAAAAGATCTAAACAAAAGTTGTTGGAAGACTTCTATAGAAAAAGTAATCAAACATCTGAAATATGGAAAAGTATCTGATGTGGATGATATTAGATAGATATGCTCAAATGTAAAGATATAAGGTTTTGCAGTGTCACACTGCATAATTCAGGCCTTTTGACAAGATCAAATTCCAGATGATTGGAGTAGAGAGCTTATAGTTCCTGTCAATAAAATGGAATAGAAATAAAACTGAATGTGAGAATTGCAGAGGAAATTTCTCTATTAAATATTCAAGATTTATGCATACTTGAGCAGAGGCTAAGAAAAACTGTGGAAAAGAAACTTGGAAAAGAATAACAAGCTGGATATAGGCCAAATGGAGGTTGTTAAATCCAGATTTTTATTTTATGACAACTATTAATATAATTAACGGCTATTTTAGCCTGTTTTTGTTTAGGAGTGTCCCTTATATTTAATACATTGGCTAACATAACTCAAAAGGGGTATATATATATATAATTTAGAACATTACGGGCGAGTGTAGAAGGCAATTATGGCAGAATAAAAAATGTTGAAAAATTAAGTACATACCTTGATTTTGGTTTAAAGATGCCTTCTAAATCCAAGCTCTTGTGGAAGGGGCGGGGAAAGAGAGGGAAAGAACATGGGGATGTACTTGGGACACGGGGAAATAAGTTTGGGAACCCGGGTTACTATTAATAATAATATATATATATATATATATTATTTTGTTGTGGGGAGGGGGGGGAAGGAAGGGGAAGGGTATCCTTATGTGGAAACTGGGGCAAGGGTGACACTAGGCTATGTCATGAGCTCACGTCATACTTTTAATGATTGTATAACCTTCACAAAAGCAAACTACCAAAAAACCATCCTCACATACACCGCGCAAAAAAATGCACATATCATTTCTCAAGCACTGCCTACATCACAACGTCACACCAAACTTTGCCACTGTACGTGGTAACCGCTCCATTCCCGGGAACAAAAAAATTTGCTATCGAGTTTCACGAGCACTCATCAAGCAGGCTATACATGACAGATTCAGAAAGAAAAATCAAGCTTATTCTTACATCCACAATACTAAACGTAGACTGAAAACCTTAATGTCCCCTAAAGAATGGGCAGGCTTCTCTGAAATCACCCAAACACATATCAACGACTACGCGATGTTAACTGAAGCTCGACACACAAAAAAATGGTATGCCTTAACAGGCACTAAATACACTACACATACTGTTCCCTATCTTTCTGACACCTCCACCTCACGACCCACACTTGACAACTCCATCAAAAACCTATCACACCACGTTCTCACACCGGACGAGATCATCATCCTAAACAATGGTCTAAACTTCGCGATATCCCCTAAATTCGTACCAAAAAAAGACATCATCATCGAAATCCAAGCGAAACTTGAAAATGACCCAAACAGAGACACAATATTCCAAAAGATAAACAACATTATGAATAGCAAAATAATAGTAAAACCCAACATCACTCCCAACTTACAAAGTGCCCTTTTATCTTTAAAAAATAACCCCGATATCATGATCACAAAAGCTGACAAAGGTGACACCATTGTCATTATCGATAAAACGGACTACCACAACAAAATAATGGCCGTCTTAAACGACCAACACACCTACCAAATAATCCACAAGGATCCTACCCCCGACCTCATAAAACAGATAAACAGCACCTTGCACACCTTAAAAAGTCAAAACAAAATAGATAAAACCACAATGAGACACACAACCCCCCGCACTACTCGCACCCCCTATATGTTCGGGAACATCAAAACCCACAAAGACGGTTATCTGATACGACCCATAGTCTCCTACAAGAACACCACCACAGCTCCTTTATCCAAATTTGTTGCCAAACTCATCAAACCACTACTAACAACGTCTATCTGTATGATCAAAAATACAGATGACCTATTCTGGAAATTAAGCAACACTACTCCATCCCAGGATGACATCCTCTCCTCACTAGATGCAACTTCATTATACACCAACGTGGATGTTCCCAAAACTTTAGGCATCGTACACACACTACTCTCCGAGGACCACACCCTACACACACGCACGAAATTAACACCAAATGACATCATTAGTTTGATTAAACTCACAATATCCGCCAACTTCTTTAAATTCAACAACTCCTTATATGTTCAAATTTTCGGTCTCCCAATGGGCCAAACACATCAGTGGACAATTAGCGGAGTTATTCCTGGTGCACATTGAATCACTTCTACTCCCCCCCGGCATCACCTTCTATGGCAGATACGTAGACGATATTCTTTGCATCGGCAAACCCTCACACATCTCTGTCTTACAAACATCCCTCAACGATTTTAGCAACAGACTACAATTCACCATGGAAACAGAACAGAACAAATCCATCAATTTCTTAAATCTTACATTAATCAGAAGCCATAACAGAATTGCCACGAAAATATTTCACAAGCCCACACATGTCGGAAACTACCTCCATTTCAATTCATACCACCCATATTCCGTTAAAAAATCAGTCATCCTATCACAATTTATCAATGCTTACAAATTCTCCACCAACAGCAATTTTCTTAACACTGAACTCAAGTATCAGTGTACTAAAGTGTTTTATAACATAATCTATGTCGGGAAGTCGCCGCTAGATGAATTCGTAATGTGTAGTGTTAGTGCAAGCTCCAGATAAGATAAGTATCATTTTCAGTTATCGATACAAATTACTTAATATTGTGTAGTTTTCTTTTGTTTGCCTTACGTATTTTAGTGTGTCTATTTTTGGTATGTTATAACGTATAATTTGACAAAACACGTTATAGATAAGTATGGCACCTGTGCGAAGGAAAATGGTGGCCAGTAATGAAGGTTCGCCATCGTTATCAAAGAACGGTAGCATAAAAGAAATGAGTCAGTGTACTAGCTGTGAAATGTACGCTTTGCGGAGTGCGGTCGGAGTGTGGTTAGATGATAATAAAGGATTGAATGTGTGTAGAAAATGTAGGGAGAATGCGGAATTGAAGTGTATTTCGGATCGTGAGTGTGATATTTTTGTCAACCTTCATAATGAAGGAAATAGGGATATGACAAGAAACGGCAAGGTTGTACATGAAAATTGTGAGAGTGTGAATGTAGAAAGTGTGAATGATAGTATAAATGGTTTCTCAGAGAACAAAAAAGATGAGATAGATGCATTGAGTGAGATCGCGTTGTTGAATAGTGCGATAGAAAGAGCAAAACAGCAGCTAGAGTGCATGAACAAAAGTAGACTGAATGAACCAACCAATAATAAAAGGTATGACAGGAAAAATAGACGTATGAATGTGAACATGAACAAAATGAAGGATAGAGTGCTGTATGGAGACTCGTTAGTACGAGGTGTGTTAGTAGAGGATTTGACAAAATCGTACCAACCTGGTGCGACCATAAAGGACGTAACTGCGTCTATTAGAGAGCAAAAGGAAAGGGTGAAAGAAATGATTGTTGTGGCAGGTACGAATGATTTGAAAGGAGATAAAATGGAAATGATAGAAGACCTGAATGAATTGTTTGAGGTAGCAAAAGAAAAGAGTGAGAGAGTTAGAATGATTAGTCTTTTGCCACGGTATGACAGTGAAATGTTTAAAAGGAGGGCTATAATTGCAAATGACTTTATGCGTGGGTTATGTATGACGAGTGGTGTGGAATTTGTGGATGTGTGGAGTGAGTTTGATGGGCGAAAGGATCTATATAAGATGGATGGCTTGCATTTGAATGGTTACGGTGTAAGAAGACTTGAGAAAGTGTTGCTGAATGTAGTGGATGTGCAAATTCAGGGAAACTAGATTTGTTAGGGGGGGGGGGGGGAGTAGAGATACAGTCCTTATGGAGGCAGTTGAATGTAAGAATGAATATAATATGCCAGAGCAAATAAGGACAACAAATCTGAGTGGGATAGTTAATATAAGGCATCAAGGTAGGGTTGGGGCTAATGGGGGTCTTAAATTCATGTACACTAATACTAGGAGTATTAGGAGCAAGAAGGAAGAGTTTTTGGCCATGGTTGGCACTTCCAGACCACAGGTTATAGGTATTAGTGAAACATGGCTGACTGTAGATGATATAACTAGTGGGATTGAATGTGATGGGTATAGTGTGTTCAGGAATGACAGAGAGAATAAAATGGGGGGAGGAGTATTGTTGATGATAGCTGATGAGCTCCAGCCAAGGAGAATAGAAGTTGAATTGCAGGATAGAGAAAAGAGCACATTTGAGGCCATTTGGTGTGAGATTGTGGCTAGCAGAACTAAATATACAATTGGGTGCTGCTATAGACCAGGTGATGGAAAAGATGGTGGTGACAGTATGCACAAGCAAATAGAAGAAATGGGTGGAAGGAGGGTGATTATTATGGGAGATTTCAACTATGGTCGCATTGATTGGAGTGAGGAGAGGACACACGGGAGGAAGGAACTGGATTTTATGCGGTTATTAAGGGATAACTGTCTGCGACAGCCTGTAATGGAAAATACTAGGGGTCAGAGAGTGCTTGACCTAGTAATTACATCTGAGGATTTAGCTGTAACAAATATGACCACATTGCCACCAATAGGTGAGAGTGATCATAGGGTCTTAACTTGGGAGGTGGCTAAAGGTGTAGAATTTTCAATTAAGACAGGGTACATGTGGAATTATCGGGCTGGAAAGTATGACAAACTTAGGAGTTTGATTGGTTCAGTGCCATGGCATGTACAACTGCAAGGACTAGAAGTTGATAGTGCTTGGGAGGTAGTTAAGAAGTGCTTGCATGAAGCAATGGCTGACTGTATACCTAGAGTCCGAATAATAAATCAAGTAGGGGTTAAATGGATGAATAACACCATTAAGCTTGAGTTGCAAAAAAAGAAACAACTATGGAGGGAATTTAAGGAGAAGGGTGACCGGCAGGCACATGAACGGTATAAAGCGCAGGCCAGAAGGGTGATGAGTGTGGTAAGAAAAGCAAAAAAGGATTACGAAAGAACATTGGCCATGCAGGCTAAAGAGAATCCTAAACAGTTTTTTAGATATGTAGCAAGTAAAAGGAAAAATGTACATGGCAGATTGATTTTAAAGAATGCCGATGGTAGGGAGGTAACTAAATCAGTTGAGATAGTTGAGTTACTGAGTGAGCACTTTGCAAAAGTATATCATCCAGGTGGTGACATTGCAGAAACGAATAAACCAGTAGATTATACGGGAATTGTGGTTAATGAAGTGGAGGTGAGTAGTCTATTGCATAACCTCAATGTCAATACATCTGTGGGATTGGATGGTATACCAGCTCGTGTTGTACGAGAAGCAGCTAAAGAATTGTCAGTACCCTTGACCATTTTGTTTAATTTGAGTCTCGGGCCTGGGTTAGTCCTGAGCGGGTGGAAAGAGGGGAAAATAGTTCCACTGCATAAAGGTGGTTCCAAGACTGCTGTTGTAAATTACCGACCGATTAGCATATCAGGAATCATTGTCAAGGTCTTAGAGAAAATAGTCAAGAGGAAAATACAAGATTGGATAGAAGAAAATGGGATACTGTATCGGGGACAGCATGGTTTTGTGAAAGGTAGGTCATGCCTCAGTAACTTGCTCACGTATTATAACACAGTGACGGCTGAACTGGATAAGGGTAATGGGTTTACGGTGATTCTACTGGACCTTGCCAAGGCCTTTGACAGGATTCCACATGGAATTCTAATCAGTAAATTGCAGCATATGGGAATGGACATAGGATTGGTGAGATGGATAGGAGGGTGGTTGACGGAGAGATATCAGAGAGTGGTTTACTCGGGAGTAGAGTCCACAAGACGGCCTGTGACTAGTGGTGTGCCACAAGGATCTGTTCTTGGACCACTGCTGTTTAATTTGTTCATAAATGATATAGGAAATGATCTGAGAGGAACAGTTCATTTGTTTGCGGATGATGCGAAGTTGGGTAGGGCAATAGTGAATGCAGATGACGTCAAAATTTTGCAGGATGATTTGGATAGATTGGAGGTCTGGGCTAAGGAGAATGGATGTCAGTTTAATGTGGCAAAATGTAAGGTTATGCATTTTGGGGTGAAAAGATTGGTGGCAGTTTACTGCATTGGTGGAACCCTGCTCCAGGAAATTGATGAGGCACGAGATTTAGGAGTGTTGGTAGATAAGGAATTGAAATTTAGGGGACACATTGCAAAAGTGACCAAAACAGCTCATCAAATCACTTGGTTGCTGAAGAATACGTTGACAAGCAGAGACAAGCAGGTTATTGTTCCTCTGTATCGAGCCTTGATAAGACCCCATCTAGACTACTGTGCTCAGATTTGGTCACCTAGGTTTCTTCTTGATGGGGAGGAGGTGGAGAGGATCCAGAGGCGAGTGACCAAGATGATAGCAGGTCTGTGGAATGAACCGTATGAGAACAGGTTGAGGATTTGTGGGTTGCAAAAATTGGTTGATAGGCGGAGGAGGGGAGATATGATTGAGACATTCAAATTACTGAAGGGTTTCTATAAAATTAATTCAGAAGATATTTTTGAGAACAGGGCTGGTTGTGGGAGGACTAGGGGACATCCATGGAAACTGGGCAAAAGTGTGGTTAGTAAAGGCGTTAGAGCTGGGTTCTTTACTTTTAGAGTAGTGAATGAGTGGAATGCGCTCCCTGAGTCTGTGGTGGATGCTGTAACAGTGAATGAGTTTAAGGCGAGGTATGATAGATACTGTATGAATGTCAAATAGTTGTGATGAATATGATTTGGGGCCTCCCTCGATGAGTCTAATGACTCCCTGGAGTTGCCCATAATAATAGTAATAATAGTAATTTAACACAGGTTTTCAAAAATCGAAACTACCCCACGCATCTAATAAATTACGCGAACTTTATGGCAAAATGCCGTCTTAACAATAATACAACAAAAGCAGACTTCCTGACATACATGGTCATCAAATTGCCATACATCCAAAACACATACAAGGTTTACAAATACATTTTCAAAAACACGAACTATAAGCTAGTATTCACCACAAACCATAAATTAGGAACTCTCCTAAAACCTACTAAATCTCTCACTCATAAAGAATTATTCGAACACCACAACGTAGTCTACAAATTCCCTTGTCAAAAAGACTGTGACGTCACCTACACGGGCTCTACAATTAGGTCGTTATGGACTAGACTACAAGATCACTTCAGGGATTGCAATATTCCCATTCCAGAATATCTGAACACGAAAAAACATCGCAACATCAAAAAGAAAAACAAACCACAGAATACAGGGAAGATTGAAATTGCAGCTCACGCCCTTGAACTAAAACACATTCCCCAAATTGACAAAGCCATAATCATTGACAAACAAGAAAACGAAACGATGCTTAGAATATCCGAAACTATTGCCATAAAATGTGATGGTAATTCTATCAACGTCCACCGCCCCTACCTAATTTCCGAATGTTGGACGATCCAAAACTTACAAATTAAGCCACGCCTCCAGCCATTTAGCGACAACAAATGCCCAAATCTGGCAGACACATCTTGCAGCCTTGACATAGCCCTACAGTCATTCCCACAAAGTTCCGACGATGGTCAGAGGATTACCGAAACGGTCCACCACCCCGTAAACCCTTGCCCCAGTTTCCACATAAGGATACCCCTTCCTTTTCCCCCCCTCTCCCCACAACAAAATAATATATATATATATTATTAATAGTAACCCGGGTTCCCAAACTTATTTCCCGTGTCCCAAGTACATCCCCATGTTCTTTCCCTCTCTTCCCCCCCCCCCCTCCACAAGAGCTTGGATTTAGAAGGCATCTTTAAACCAAAATCAAGGTATGTACTTAATTTTTCAACATTTTTTATTCTGCCATAATTGCCTTCTACACTCGCCCGTAATGTTCTAAATTATATATATATATACCCCTTTTGAGTTATGTTAGCCAATGTATTAAATATAAGGGACACTCCTAAACAAAAACAGGCTAAAATAGCCGTTAATTATATTAATAGTGTTTTAGAGGAGTAGCATGGGAATTTCCCAGAAATTATACTTAATTTTATGACAACATTTGAAAAATCATGTGAATCTAACATTGATATGGCAAGGTGGAGGTTGTAAGTCCATTTACAACCTCCACCTTGGAGGTTGTAAATTTTACCAATGATTTTCAATTTATGACAATAGTTACGAAATCATATGAATATAAGAAGGATACAATAAGATGCCCACAGAAAAGCTTTTCAAAATGCTATAGTTATATATTGTATTTTTCTCTTCAGCCTTCTGTCTGGTGGGACTGCATATACTACAAACCAGGGAGATGATTATAAGCAAGGTAGTTTCCTGTTGCCTTCCTTGATATATAGTAAATGGAGTATTATACAGGACAATACACAGTCTGTATTTAAGTTGTAAGTCAGCAATTAGGACTGAAGGAAATATGTGAAGATAATTTGATGTAAAACGAGGTGTAAGACAAGAATGCATATTATCTCACTCTTATTCATCATCTATATGGATTGCATTATGAAAGAAAGTGGCATTAGAACTCCTAAACATATTGAGTACAAGCCTCCAGAATTCTTTAACTAAACTGAATAACAACTGTAAGAAATATGCATGAAACTGAGCAATAAAAAGTCCAAAACTATGAAAATAGGAAGGAATATAGAAAACTTTAGCTGCATTCTCAATGGAGAACTTATAGAACAAGTAAAATATTTCTGCTAATTTAGCCACAGATTTTTTGTGAAGATGGCAAATTAAATATGGAAATAGACTATAAAGTAAGCAAAGCCGGTGTGGTGGGAAGCTAGTTGAAGTTAGTCTCTTTTATTCATTTGGAATAAGGGAGAAAAACAAGCAGTGTGCCATACAGTATTCAAACCATGTTTTAATAAGGAAATACTGTGAGCAGACATATGAATTCAAAATTATAATAACGGAATAACTCACATAAAATATTATTTAATAGTGTAATTTTCGCCTATGTATCGCAGGCATCTTCAGTAAATTTATAAAGCTAATTGAACAATAACTGACAATTCCAAAGGGCGCCACCTAAGTAGCTAATTTTTTTATTTTTTTTTAGTTAGGAAATTTATTGACCTTTTTAGTTATCTTACATTAGCTACTTAGGTGGCGCTCTTTGGAATTGTCAGTTATTGTTCAGTTTGCTTTATAAATGTACTGAAGATGCCTGCGATACACAGGCAAAAATTATACTATTAAATAATATTTTATGTGAGTTATTCTGATATTATAATTTTGAATTAGTATTCAAACCAGTTTTAAGTTATGGATATGATATGAGAGTTGAGTTACAAGTAAAACACTTCATCGAAGACTGGAGACATTAGGCATGAGAGTTGTGAGAAAAATGGTCTCAGGGGCAGAATCATATTAAAAGTGAAACTATTAGGAATGAACTTGGCATTGCTAGTATTCAAGAATGTGCGAGCAGAGCTAATGTTAAGTGGTTTGGTCACTTAAACAGAATGTGAGGAAAGATTAGGAAACTGCTATTCAATGCTAAGATGCAGGAAAATGATCCAGGGAGTAGACCATGTTCTAGGTGAATTGATTCAATCAGGAGTGCTCTAAAAGACCAAAATATTAGATATGACAATGTTGGAGTGCTGACAAGTAATAGCCTAATTTTGAAAAAAAAAATTGTTGATAGGAGATTGGTAATAATGTAAACTTAATCATGTGGTACTGTTTTAGTAAGTTGTACATCCCTTGAGGGTACATATCTAGAAATTGATGATTATGACCATCTGGCATATCTCACTTTCTTTCTAGAGAAAAGCCATCATTATCACATGTGATCTGGAATGTATAATTTTCCATGGGAAATTTGACACCTGGAAATCTCTTTAAATGACTAATATTCAAAAATTGCATTATATAATTTTAAAAGGTTTCTGACCATTCTTTTGCTTCATCTTTGATGCAGCAGACTCTTAAACAGTAATGTAGTATCCCCTGTGTGTGGTGTTTGATACAACAGTACCATATTTACTTAATTATTTTTAATAGTAGACGTATTTTCTCTCTCTCTCTCTCTCTCTCTCTCTCTGTAGTGTGTGTGTGTGTGTGTGTGTGTGTGTGTGAGAGAGAGAGAGAGAGAGAGAAAGAGTGAGTGACATGCTGACTGGTAATCAAATAACATCCAAAGAGACCAGTTTAAGGTTTCGCATGAATTATTTACATGTAAGATGAATTTTGTTAAAATTTTCTGCTGAGTCAATCAGAGTAACTTGTTTATTTTATTTAATATATATTTACTGTTATTTTTGGCATTATTTTAAAATTATTGCCACTTTGTAATTAAGATTGAAAAAAGTGAAAATATTTAAAATTCTTTGTATTTTTTGGTGCATTGTGTGATTTTGATATGAATATAAATTTATTCACCTATATGTTAAAAATTTTTTAAGGAAGTGGCACTAAGTGCCGAAATTGCTGCAAAAGAAGAATTAAGGCATGCTTTAGAGCAAGCCAAGATGGAGAATTCCAGAGAAAGAGAGGCTTTAACAAATCAGATTGAAGAATTAAGAATCGCACTTTCAAAAGAAGAAAAACAGTCACATCGAAGAGAGGAAATGCTTATATCAGATATAACAAACTTGCAACAGGTAATTCCATAATATAGGATTGATGAGTAGTTATTTTTGATTTTTAGAACAAAAAACAATTGTATTTTGCTTTTGCTTATTATCCAAGGTATGTTGAAAATGTTGTGGAAGTCTACAACCAGTTTGTGTATTGTATATATTTTGCATGCTATGAACATCGGTGTTACTAATGGCATATTAGAAAGACTTCTGGATCTTGTGTAGAGAGAGAGATACTCAGGACCAGAAACGCATTTATTGTTTTATTTAGATTGAGAGTTAATGTAGTGGCTGATATTGATGCAGTTGAATTGAAAGCCCTTATTATGTAATATCAGCAAAGTTTTGACTATTCTCGATGCACATAGGTAAAGAGATAATGAATTAGAATAACAGTTGAAATTAAAGTGCATGTTATAATGCATGTAATGCATGATATTAATTGCAGGAGCTATTCAGAACAGGATAGATTCTCCAGCTATAAATTATTATACTTCACAGAAATAAAAAATACTAATTAACAAAAAAAAAAATAATAAAATAATAATCACTTAGCACAAAAATGAAAAGTATTGCTAAGGATAACCTCTCAAAATTAGGAAAGCTTCTTAGTCATTTTTATAAAGCTTTGGCCAATAGACATGGGCTTTGTAGCTTTCTTCAGAGTTTACTAACAAGAAATAACTTTTATGTAAAACTTAACTTCATTCCAATGAATTCTGTGTCTAGTAGATATAATGTGACTGCCCAGACTTGACTTATCAGACTCATGAAGCAAGATATAATCTTGTGTTCTTCTAAAGGAATCTGAGCAAACTTACCAGTATGCTATGACAAGAAAGGCCATATGAGCACAGAATTCTATAAACTCCAGGACAGGATAGATTCTCTTTTGGAGAGTCCAGGAATGAATTTAAGGAAATGAGCATCTTTCCATTTCTTTTCAAAATGGATGGAAAGAAACAGAATTAGGATGTCACAAGATGTGAATCTAGAAAGGGGAGGCAACTGTTGGCGTCTACTTCCAAATTAATTTTCTCCAGAAATTCATAAAGCTCAGGCAGTGAAGAGTTCCAGATAGCAAATAGTACAATACATCATCAGCATATAAGAGATAGGAGAGTTTAGGAGAAAAGATGTTTAGAATATATATGTTTGAAATGTTCCATGTACTAGTTGGCTATGCAGCCCATTATCCTTTGGCCAAACCTTAATAAAAATGAATGTATGAGGCTTTCCCAATTTTGACAGTTTATCCTTAGCAGTGTTTCTCATTTTTGTACTAATTGATTTATTGTTGTTAATTATTATATTTTTCTTTGGAGTGTAATAGTTTATAGATAGAGCTCTCCCTCTGCAATTAATATAATGTATTGTAATACGTGCTTTAATGTCATTTCTTGTTCTAATTTGTTTAATCTTTTTTTCCTAAGTGCATTGAGAATGATCACGAAAATTCTGCTGATATTTAATGTTAATGTTTTCCAATGTAAGTTGTTATTCTTTAATAATTTAATTTTACATTATGTCTTCCACTTTTGTGTCAATTTTTTTTACAATACAGAGTTGTTTGTTGTTAATTTTATTTGTACATTTGAAGTAACATGCATGTGTAGAATGCTCTACACATGCATGGTTACTAACATGCATGTGTAGAATGCTCTCAACAGTAGCTGCTTCAGTACTGCTTTTGTTCTATTTTAATTAAAAGTTATCAGGTAAATTTTTATGCAGTTTTAGTGTGATTTATATACTGGATTTCTGAAATTGTATGGCAGTTATTATATGACTGATTGCATAAGGGTTAATTAAAGCTAGATAACTGGGAACAGACCTCCACATAGCCATTATGGAATTCAGAGAACTGACTACTCTAAACATTGTCTGATCTCACATTCCCATGGTGCAACCTGTTAGTAAGTATCTAGCTGATGCCCAACAAACAAGGATGGGATAGGATTTATGACTTTATTATAATGAATACACCTCCAGAGAGTTCAATGAATTATCCAGGTAAATTTAATTCTACAATGGTCCAAATTAATTTTCTCCAGAAATTATGTATGAGTGTCTAAATAGACACTCATACATAAATGCCTATCATAGCAGCTTGAACATCTTTTTGGATACCTGGCCACTGAATCTTCTCAAGTGTTTATCCATTTCCTTGGAATCCAACTGACCATATCTAGACAGTAATTCAGATGTGATTTTATCAGTCTTGTAAAGTTATAAAATAATTGGAATGCCATGTGGGAAAATCACATTAACAGTATAACTTCTAAACTTTAACTCACTATCTGCAATCATCCGCAGGTCTCTAGATTCATTGACTACTTCCAAAAAATATCTAACCATAGTCCATTCCACACGCTTACCACATGCTACAATAAGAACCTGGACCTCATATGCTTTCCAACAACACATCCCTGGCTGGCTATGAGGTATGACCCTGACTCCCACCTCTCCCATAAGCCTCCAATTTTCATTTGTGCATATACTCATTAAGATTGCCTTAGTAACTTGTATTTTTCTGGCATATCTCCCATCCTCCATCTATTCCTCAACCTTATCTTCTTGGTTACCTAGTCACTGAATCTTTTCAAGTGTTTCTCCATTTCCTTGGAACCCAACTGACCACATCTAGATAGTAATTCAGATGTGATTTTATCAAAGTCTTGTAAAGTGAGAAAATAATCGGAATACCATGTGGGAAAACCACATTAACAATATAACTTCTAAACTTTAACTCACTATCTGCAATAACCCACAGGTCTCTGGATTCATTGACTACTTCCAGAAAATTTCCATTAATCTGACATTTTTTGTATTTAGGAATGATAACAATGTCAATTTTTTTCCCAATATCCTCACTTTTAATATTATTATTATTATATAAGACCTCTGTTGAGTCAAGGACTCATCAAGGGAGGCTAAAAAACATCCAAACCAGCTGTCATACCTTTCCTTAAATTCATTCACATTAGATGCATTCACTACCCCTAAAGGCAAACTATTCCACTCACTCACTGTTCTCTGGGAGAAAAACCTAGCTCTTATCCCTTTTTTGACTGTGAACAAACTTAACTTCCATGGATGCCTCCCATGTTCTCTCCCAACCTTCCATATAATGAAGAATTTCATCAGATGATATCCTCTAACACCCATTAAAAAGTTTTTAGACCTCTATCATATCACCCCTCTTTCTCCTGTTAACCAGAGTCTGCAATCCATATACTTGCAACTTGTCCTCATAATCTAAATCCAATAATCTAGATATAATCTTTGTAACTCTTCTTTGCACCCTTTCCACAGCTTCTTTATCCCCACGGAACCAGGGAAACCAAATCTGCACACAGTAATCCACATGGTCTTTTCAATGTCTTATAAAGAGGCAAAATGACTTCCTTATCCTTACATGACAAGGTTTGCTTCAACATTGCAATTATCCTCTGATTTCTATTTGCAACTTTTGTTATGTGACCTTTGAACTTAAAATTCCTATCCACCAATACACCAAGATCCCTCACTTCCTCAGTTTCTTGTAGCATAACCACCCTAATATAATATTCACAGGAACTCTAATCACGCCAAAGTGCACGACTTTACACTTACTAACATTAAACCAATAGCCATTTTTGTTTGCCCAAATTTCCAGCCTATTCAAATCATTTTGTAAGTGCTGAATATCAGTAGCATCCCTGATTGCCCTGCCGATCTTTGCATGATCAGCAAACAATTGTACATCTGATGTTAGACCCTGCCTGATGTCATTAACATCCCAAGTAGCCATGATGTCTATAGACGTCCAGCTATATGTGGATACGATTATGTAACACCCGTTGAATAACATGGATAAGAAGTGCAATTTGGTCTCACTATTTCATCCCCTTGGTTGGTAGGTTAATGTACAGATTGAACAATAAGCCCAAGGACTGAACCCTGAGGTACACAACTGGTCACCTTAAATCTGACAGATTCACACCCACTGTATACCACTTTTTGATATCTGTCTTTCAACCATACTCTGATTTAAGTAAAGATTTATATTCCAATGCCATATTCTCCAGTTTATGCAACAGCCTTTCACATGGTATCATATCAGATGCCTTAGAAAAATCCAACATTATCATAGTGTATCCATTCCCTTTATCCAACTCGGCCATAACATTGTTATAAAATATCAGCAAATTGTTAAACATAACCTTCCTTTAGTAAAAGGAGCAGCATGGTTTAATTCCATCTTGGACAGTTGTTTTTCATTCTTTTAGGATTCTCTTTATGTAGATGCTTGTCTACCCATTTCTCTATGCGAGTTCTTACCAACTTCTCTAAAATCTACACTACCACACCAGAGATACTGATAGGGCTGAAGTTATACACATCAGTTTTTGCACCAACCTTGTACAATAGAACTATTATACATTCCTTTCATTCCTGTGGTATCATTCCTGAGTCGAGACTCAAGTTATGCAAACATGTAAAAGGCCTAGCCATTTTGGCTGAACAAATCATTTAGCAAACGGGCAGATATTCCATCTGTTCCTATATACAAATTCTTATCCAGGTTATGCAAAGCCCTTCAACCTCATTTTCATGCACCTCTAACTCTTCATCTAATGTAGCAGTAGCACTGTGCACTATGTTACATACACCTGGTTGATATCGTCATCATCTGAGCAATTCAGGTATAGGCTTTTTATGTCCTGTTCCTGCTCTGCAGATGAAGTTGGTCTTTCCATCTTAGTCTCGGACGTCCGCGGTCTCTTCTTCCTGTAGGTTTATATTTATATGCTAGTTTGGGAATCCTATCGTTATTCATCCTTTCTATATGGTGTATAGCCAATTTTGCTGATATTCTTCTATTTCTGTGTTTTTCTTTTTATCTAATCTAGTCAGTCCCAGAAGAGGTCTTAGAAACTTCATCTGTGCTGCTTCCAACCTTTGTCTGTTTCTTTGTTTTAGAATCCAGATTTCACTTCCAAATTTGAGAGATGGTTTAGAGGTCATATCATGTAATCTTAATTGAGTTTCTTTAGTCATTTGTTTTCCAAAATTTCTTTTAATTATGCCATTCATTCTATTGTAGACTAAATTTGTAGTCTTGCTTCCATTTGTGAATCAGTATTGTATTGCGAGATTATATTTCCTAAGTATTTGAATTCTGTAACTTGTTCTATTATTTTATTGTTAAGCATAATTTTGACATTTTGAATGGTGTTTCCACACATTGCCATCTTTTGTTTTTGTTTCAGATATTTTCATTTTTTAAATTTTTTGCTATTTCAGAAATGTTGATCAAGTATCCGAGAAAAAACTATTTTAATACCAACTAGTTTCACCAACTTAAGCTGTTGGCATCTTCAGGGTACAGGACTGATGATAGGAACTAAAGCTAACAAAACATGTTACAGACTAGACATTAACAGAATTCTAATTATAAATTACAAAACAACACTGAACGTGTGCAATACACTTGTGGCGCATACATGATTTCACTTATTGTTGTTCAGGAACGTTTTATAGTTGGTGCGAAAGTTCATTTCTTGTGTGTTTAGAGATCTAATTAGGGTCTTCCAGATCTTGGATAAGATTAAACCTTGGTTCCTATTAAGATTTTCTGCAGAACGGGCGACTGTTGTGGCTTCTTTAAAAATATGAGAGCAGTAATCCTCTTCTATGTAAGGAGTACAGCTTTTATCCCACTCGATGACATGGTTGGTTGTGGAGAAATGAGAAGATAAGCCTGATATATCTTGTCTGTTGATTTTGACATATCTGATGTGTTCTCTCTGTCTTATCACAAGGCTTCTTGAAGTTTGGCTGATGTAACTTAAACCACGCAAGCATGGGATATTGTAAACTCCCGCATATTTAAAGAAAGGATGGAAGTCTTTTGGAGATCTTAAGAGTTTTCAAATTGTATCTTTAGGTTTAAAGGTCACTCTTATTCTATGTGGTTTGAGGAGTTTAGCAACCTTGTTAGAGGCTGTTCCCATGTATGGAATGACAATTGTGGTAATATATTGAGTGTCTTCTTGTTGTCTTTGTGGTGGATCAGAGAACAGAATCTTGTTAACAAGTCTTCGGGGATAGCCATTCAAGATGAGGTTGTTGGATATCAGTGTCAATTCAGCTTGGAGATCTTTTTGGTCTGTTGTAATCCGGACAGCTCTCTTCTTTAGCATATGTACAGTGCTGAGTTTTTGAGAAATGTGGTGGGAGGAACTGAAGTGTAAATAACATCCTGTATTCATGGGTGAGAGGTTGAAATGACCATTAGCTTGCTTCTTAATTAGGATATCCAGAAATGGTAGTTGTTTTTCTTTTTCAAGGTCCAGAGTGAATTTGATTGAATGGTGAAAGGAGTTGATCTTATTTAGGAATTCAAATAAGTCATTTTTTTTTGTGGTTCCACACAATGAAGATGTCATCCACGTATCTCCACCATATTGTGGGTTTGGGATCTACTTGAGATAAAATTCTACTTTCAAGATCTTCCATGAAAAGATCGGCACAAGATGGTGAGAGGGGGCTGCCCATTGCCAAGCTGGTCAATTGCTGGTAAATGGTTTTCTTCCATAAAAAATAGTTTGATGTTAGGCAATGACTGAACAGCGAAGCGATATCTTGTGGAAACAAATTACCTAAAATGTTGATGACTTTTACCACAGGGATGTTTGTAAATTAAAATTGGACATCTAAGCTGGCCAGTAGATCGTTTTCAGAGATGGAGATGTTTTCTAATTTCTCTACAAAATGTTGTGAGTTTCTAATATAAGTATCTATCCGAACTATGGATTTAAGGTCTCTACCCAGACCAGTTTCGACCTTTTTTTTTTTTTTTTTTGAGGTCTCGTCACAGTAGGTAGATCTAGATGTAAATACTGAGGTTGCAGTAATACTGTAACAAATTGCTGTCTGCTGCGTTATTATAATATCTTCTTTTATTCTTTATTACTAATTATCTGTGCGTGCTTTCTCTCTCGTAACCTTTCTCACTTACTCTACTGCATGTTATGTTTATCCACTTTCTGTATTTATTAGTTGTATGCTTGTGAACACTGAAAAAATATTTGTCAGACTGCACCATCAGTATATCAAATATTCGGCATAAGATGCAATGAGACTTCTGGTAGATCTCTCTCTCTCTCTCTCTCTCTTACTAGCGTAAATTTCGTCAACAAAGTTTATATAAACAGTTGTGGTTCTTAAGTAATTAAACTGCGCTTTTAATGCCTTAGTTGTTTCTCGCTCACAAGTCCGATTTATTTAGGAACAGTACAGTTGTAAAATAAGGGATCAGGTAGCACTCTCTTAACAAATAATTAAAACACATTTATTTACATTAATATGAAATATACATGAATCAAACGATAGGGAGATTGCTTTCTCTAACCATCTATAAAATCTTTAGCATAAAATTAGAACCCTGTCACTTCAACACTAAATAATCTCTTTAACTCTAAAACTAATTTACTCTGCTTACAAATTCAGCTTATTAAACTTCTAGTTTACTCACAAAGAGGTTATCTAACTCTGTTAAGTTATTTTTACAAATTTTGATATCAACTTCTAACATGGCAATTGACTCTCTTATGGACACTTCTTATTACTATTCAACTAATTCTTAACAGTCCATATACAACATATCTCCTAGATTATAAGAGAAATTATACAAAAGGATGTAACTTACAGAGGCTCTGTATCACACATTCATTCAAGTCTTTTACTAAACTCTTTATGGCTTTTCTTTCGAGTTTTAGGCTTCCTTCTGGAGTATCTTGCTACAGCGGTATCATGTTGGGATATTAGTGGGCTTTTGGACTGCAATCTGTGGTACTCGAATAGCACATACAAGAGGTTTCAGCATATGGGCAAATTCTCCTCTGGATCCTACTTTGGGAACTTCTGCTTCTAATTGCCACCACTTCTGCTACTAATTGCCGATGACTGTGCCTCTAACTGCCGACCGGCGATGTCTGTAACTGCCGCCGACTGGCTCTGGCTCTTTTCGGTAACAGCGCTTCGCCTTTGCTCTCTTGGCACTTGGATCTTGGTTCTCTTCTGTCGGCAACTGGACCTGGACTCTCCTCTTTGTAACTGTGGCCTTGCCTCTCCTCATTCTCTGCTATCACTGCTCTGGTTCGGACTCCGCTTATGGTCTGCAGCTCGCCTCCGCTCTGGTTCCAACTGCCTCTGGTTCTGACTTCTGATGACTCTCTGCTGACAACTGGAAGCCCTTTATGCTCAGCTCAGTCCCCTTTTATTTATGCAATCTTGGGTTCTTGCACTAAAGGTAGTAAACCCCGAAGAATTCGGCATGACTCTTTCATCTTCTTTTAAGTTTGACCTGCTCTTTGTTCTCCTTCGTGCATTCTTTTGATCATATTTTGCCAGGTAGTGGAAACTTGTCTCAAAAACTAGCGGACCTCTTTGATACATTGCTTGTCCTTTTGGGCCGTGGAAACATCTCTAAACCTAGCAGCACTCTTAGATACTAACCTTAAAGGTGTTATGCACAGAGCTTGTAAGCAATTTTCTCATACACAAAACTAGTAAACAACTTTCCCGTGCTCTTACACATAGCTATATACAAAGTTCCGATGGCAACGCAATGCCTTTATTTTTGACGTTAAAACAGTAAATACAGTCATTTCCCATAGGGTTAACTACATTAATATTTAGCAAAATATACATAGATATACATAAATAATATACATAAATAACAAAAAAAGGTTATTTACAGTTTCTCATGAGACTTGACCTATGTAAAAAATCGATTTAAAACTTTTTGATATTTTTCAGCTACAATTGAGTTTTATAATACAAAGCTTATTTCTTTACTGTACAAGAAACCGGTTTGGGGTAATGACCTCCCATAATGCTTAATAGCATACATCTTAGTTGTGCTTTACATTATGGGAAAATACTAAGGACAGCGATCGGAACTTACTCCACCTTTACTACGAGTTGCCCAGCATGTACCACCTGTTGGCTTATGCTTGGACTTGCCGAACTTTTATTTATAGTTTTCTATATTCGGCATGAAACTCTTAGATTTTCTATCTTTGAGTTTCTTATTCGGCTAAGAAATAATGTTGGATTCGATATCCAATTAATTTGAATAAATTCTTTTCTTTTTTTCTATGATCTGTTGCATTGTGAAAGAGGCATCTGTGCATCCTCTTCTAAAACCACAGTGTTCTTCTTATAAATAATTTTCTGTATGTTTAATTAGGCTGTTCTTTAAGATGGGGTTTGCATATAGTTTAGATGCTGTTATTAAGAGAGTAATGCCTCTGTAATTTCCACATTTGTCCTTGTGACCTTTTTTGTGAATATGAATATTTATTACTACTCCAGTTTCCCATTCATCTGGGATCTTTTGATATTTCCAGATATTATTGAAGAGTTTAAGTCCGAACTTAGGAGCGAAAATACAGGAGGCAAGGTTGAGATGGTCATGTGATGAGGAGGGAGGATGAATATGTGGGAAGAAGGGTCATGCAGATGGATGTGCAAGGAAGGCGGAAGCGTAGGCAGCCGAAGAAGAGATGGAGGGAGCTGGTAGAAGAGGACTTGAAGATGAAGAACTTGGATGTGGTGACAGCCCAAGACAGGAAGGTGTGGAGGGAGACTCATAACAAACAGTGACCCCACTTAAGTGGGAGAAGCTGTAGAAGAAGAAGAAGAAGAATCCTGAGCTGTGCAATCGAGGTGCTTGGTGAGACATCTGGAAAAGATTAGAGAGCAGAAGGAGGGTTGGTGGTGGAATAATGATGTACAAGTGGCAGTGACAGCTAAGAGGAAGGCAAAGCAGAAGTGGGATGAGTCCAAGAGTGGAAGAGGACAGAGAGGTGTACAAAGAGAGAAAGCAAGAAGCCAAGAGAGTTGTGGCACAGGTGAAGGCCATGGCATATCAAGATCTGTATGATCAATTAGAAACAAAGGAAGGACAGAGAAAAATTTACCAACTAGCGAAATGTAGAAAATAAAGCAGCTAAGGACATCTTACATGTGAGGCAGATCAAAGATGCTGAAGGAAGAGTATTATGGAGGGGGTGTGGACATAAGAAACAGATGGAAAATATACTTTGAGGGACTTTTGAATGAGGAAAATGCAAGGACTCACAGAGAAGATGGGCAGCCTTCTGAGGGGATGGTGCAGAAACATCAGTAGAATGGAAGTGACGGAGGCCATGAAGAGGATGAGGAATGGAAAAGCGGTGGACCCCGACAGAATTCCAGTGGAGGCATGGAAGGCACTGGAGGGAAGAGGGAATTGACATGCTGTGGGACCTGTTCATGAAAGTTTGCCAACAGGAAAATATACCCGAGGAATGGAGGGAGAGTACTCTTGTTCCCATCTACAAGGGTAAAGGGGGAGCACAAGACTGTAAAAATTACAGAGGAATAAAGTTGATGTCCCACACAATGAAGATCCTAGAAAGGGTTCTTGATGGTAAATTGAGGGAGGAGGTGGAGATTGCAAAGGAACAATTTGGCTTCATGCCTGGTAGATCAACAACAGATGGTATCTTTGGGTTACGACAGATGATGGAAAAATATCGAGAGAAACAAAGGGAGCTACATCTGGTATTTATTGATCTGGAGAAAGCATACGATAGAGTGCCAAGGCAAGAAGTCTGGAGGTGTCCTGAGGGAGAAGAAGGTGCCTGAGAAATATGTCAGGTTGGTGTGGGAAATGTACAGAAATGTGAAGACAAGTGTTCGGACCTGTTTGGGACAGACAGAAAGTTTTCAAGTAGCAGTTGGCTTGCATCAAGGGTCAGCATTAAGTCCATTTCTGTTTAATATTGTGATGGAGGTGGTAACAGAGGAGGTGAGAGAAGATGCACCTTGGACAATGTTGTATGCAGATGACATCTTGCTGTGTGTAGATTCAAGAGAAGAAGCGGAAACTAAACTTGGAAAGATGGAGAAAAGTACTGGAAGAGAGAGGTCTGAGACTGAGCAGAAGTAAGACAGAGTATATGTGTTGCGCAGTGGGCGGTGGCCAGGAGACAGATCTGGAGCTGGAAGGAAATGTCATCAGGAAGGTGAGAGACTTTAGATACTTTAGGTTCAACAGTAGAAGAAGATGGAGGAGCTGAGAAGGAAGTGGGATGCAGGATACAAGCAGGTTGGAGGAACTGGAGGGAGATGGATGGAGTGTTATGCGATAAGAGGGTGCCGATCAATCTGAAAGGCAAAATTTATAGGACAGTAGTGAGGCCAGCTATGACATATGCTATAGAAACTGTGGCCCTGAGGAAAAATAACATCAGCAGGATGGAAGTAGCAGAGATGAGAATGCTTAGGTGGATGTGCGGTGTGACCAGAAAGGATCATCTGAGAAATGACTATGTCAGGGGAACAGTGAAAGTTACGAACTTAGGAGCGAAAATACAGGAGGCAAGGTTGAGATGGTTTGGTCATGTGATGAGGAGGGAGGACGAATATGTGGGAGAAGGGATGAAGGGTCAGTGCAGGATGGATGAGGAAGGAAGGCGGAAGCGTGGGCGCCAAAGAAGAGATGGAGGGAGCTGGTAGAAGAGGACTTGAAGATGAAGAACTTGGATGTGGTGACAGCCCAAGACAGGAAGGGTGTGGAGGAGACCTCATAACAAACAGTGACCCCCACTTAAGTGGGAGAAGCTGTAGAAGAAGAAGAAGATTGAAGAATTTAAGTATGTTTTCTTTTAAGCTATTGTCTGCATATTTAAAGAGCTCAACGCATATTCAATCACTCCTGGGTCTATTTCCTTGTGTTTTTTTTAATTCCTTTTCTAATTCTTCCATTACTATTCTTCTGTACTTGCCTGTATATTGGTATCTTCAATTTTATGAGTTTTGTCACTGTTTTGTATTTCTTGTGTTTTTCATTCCACAATATTTTATAGTGTTCTATCCAATCCTCTTTGGAAATTAGAGTATTTCTTAATTGGTCATTTTCTGCTGTTTGTAGTTGCCTGAAAATTTTAAAAACCTATTCCTTATGGTCCAGTGATATCCTGCTCTAATGATTTAACACCTGGTTGATATATCCTAGCAAATTGATCACTCATTAATTGAGGCAAGCTCATTATCGTCTGATACTCGAGTACTGTCCACATTCAATAAAGTTATTCTTTCACATTAATTCTTTCTTTTGCCTGCAGCATAACAATAAAATTCTTTTGAATTGCCTTTAGCTTGCATGGCCAATTTCTTTTCATACTCCGATTTAATTTTCCAAACAATGCTCTTTACTTTTCTGGCTTGAACTTTATACATTTCATAACTCCTCTCACTCTTATTCTCACAATATTCTTTCTACATCATCTTCTTGTGGATCTCTTTGCCTAATAAGATTGCACATCCATTTCACTCCCAACCTATTTATTTTTGGAACACTAAGGATACATTCAGATACTGCCTCATTTAAGCACTTTTTCAAAGATTCCCATGCATTGCTGACATCTGATGATACCATGGTACCAAAGATAATATTCTCCTTAGTTGATCATAATTTCCAACTTTGTAGTTCAGCATGTAACCTGTTCTAATTGGAGTATCAGCACAATTGGATTCTTCCCAAGAAAGCACCTGTCACCAACTGGTGGTAAAATAGCCATATTCTTGACAGAGACCTTCTGACAGCATGAGCAAATCCAACATTCTTTGACCTTGAGTTCCTTCTTTCACATGCTGCTTGAGAAAGTCGTTTTGCAACAATTCAATAAATTCTTTTTCTTTCTTATCATGAGATTTCTCTTCTACATAATCAATGTTTGGAAAATTAAAGTCACCCATAATGATCACTTGTTTGGTACCCATAAGGCTAAATTGGTGATGCATTTCTTTGTCCACTGCAACTGAGCCGTCAGGTTTGTAGCAACCCCCTGCTATATATTTCATTCTGTTAACCTCTCCTTCACCAGATAGACTGAAACTCACCACTACATGGGGCATTGTTACTATCATTGTTTACTTGCGTTTCTACCCTAACTGGACTTAAGTCATTTGATATTATTAGTACTCCCTCTCCTCCTCCTCTCATATCTCTTCTGTCATTCCTAAAAATAGTATGCTCATTACACCCGATCCTACTTATCATATCTGATTCTGAATAGCTATGTTTCACTAATGCCAACAATCTTAGGACACATCATATTCAGTAATGCAACAAACTCAATCCCTTTGTTTCTGATGCTCTTGGCATTTGTTCATAGACAATAAATTACCACTTAACCTGTTCTTATAATTAAATATTCAATCTATTCGTTCTTGTTCTAAAACTCCCCCCCCCCCCCCCCAAACTTACTAAAAAGGCCCAAACCCAAAACATATTTTTCCACCCCTTCGTCATATGCATAACGATGTTCGAAGACATTCATATCTTTATAATGTTTGCATACCACAGCTGAACTTTTCACACACATTTTTTGCATTCCTACCTTGATGATCTAGTTTCACTGACTCTCTGCATTAGGTCTCATACCAAGAAGTAGTTTTTCCAGGCACCCGATGCCAGATGAATTTAAGTGCAGGCCATAAAGTCTTTTCTGCCATCAAACTCACTTCGCACATGTAAAAACTCGCATCCATTTCTTCTACACAGTCTGTGCATGAAATCATTTGCTATCATTGTCCTCCTTCTTAACTCAGTACTGTCATATTTGGGTAGCAATCCTACAATTTTTACTCTCTCACATTTCTTTCTTGCTTCTTTCAACAAACCTTTCATATTATATTTGTTAAAACGTAAATTATTAGTACCTACCAGAACTTCCATCTTTTTTACTTTTCTTTTTTGTTGTTCAATTACGTTTACCATATTTTTAATTTTTGACCTCGGGGAAACTAGAAGTCGTGACTCCCTCAGGAAGCAAAAATTTTAAGATTGAATCACCATGTAATAATGCCATTGTTGCCAAGTATCCATTCCTCTAATCTTTCTGAGAACTCCATATCTGTGATCTGTAATTTCTCTAATCAATTGCTTTCTGGCTAAACTGGTTTGAACACTGCCTTGTAAACTGCTAGTTTAGCATTTTGGCTAATTTCTCTCTTATCCCAAAGAAATTCAGCTAGCACCTCAACAGAATAAGCTTTACTTAATCTGTTGTGTATTTCCAAATTTAATATGTCATCTTCATTAAAAAAAACTGTGGCTAACTAGCTGAAATATTTTACTTGTTCTATAGGTTTTCCATCGAGAGAGTGCACCTGAAGTTTTCTGTGTTTCTGCATATTTTCTTAGTTTTGGTCTTTTTTACTGATGAATTTCATGCAAAATTTGTTACAGTCGTTATTCCATTTTCTTGGAGAATCCTGGAGACTAGCACCAGATATGTTTAGGAGTCAACATCATCTGCATAAAGCCAAACAGCTTAATTTAAATATACAAAAAATAAACAAAAAAATAAGTTAAACTAATTTTTTAGGAACAAATTAGCTTTATTTCTCAGCATAGTCTCCATCGAGGTCTACACATTTGGTCCAGGGAGTTTCTAATTTTTTCATCCCATCTAAAAAGTAGGATTTGTCAAATTGTGCAAAATAGTCATTGACAGCCTTGATGACATCCTCGTTCAAAGAAAATTTTTTCCCACTGAACCAAATTTTTAAGTTTAGGCACGGGGCCAAGCCCGGAGAATACAGTAGATGTGGAACCAGTTCAAACCCTAATTTGTGGCCAATGTGTGGGATGGTGCATTGTCTTGATGAAAGAGCACTTTTTTGTGTGCCAATCTTGACCTTTTTTTCTTCAGTTCATCTTTTAAATGGTCCAACAATGACACATAATAGACTCCTGTTATTGTCTTACCCTTTTCCAAATAGTCTATCATGTAATTCCTTGAGAATCTCAAAAAAAAACATGGCCATCATCTTTCCAGCTGACAAAACAGTCTTTGCTTTTTTCGGTGTTCTTACACCGGGCATAGTCCACTGTTTTGACTGCTGCTTGGACTCAGGTGTATAGTGGTGGATCCAAGTTTTGTCTACAGTCACAAATTGACACAAAAAATTCTGCGAATTGCGATTAAACATCGCCAAACACTGCATTGAAATGTCTTTTTGCATTCGTTTTTGATCAACAGTCAACAATCATGGCACCCATCATGCACACAGCTTTTTCATGTGCAGTTTTTCAGGATATTATACACCCATTCAGTTGAGATGCCTACAATCTCAGCAATCTCATGCACTTTCACTCGGCTGTCTTTCATAACGATACCATGGATTTTGTCAATAATTTCCTTCATAGTGACCTCAGTTGGGCGTCTGGAGAATGCTTCATCTTCGATGGACTTAGGACCACGTTTAAACTCATTTATCCAAAAATAAATAGTCTTTAATGCTAGTGCAGGGTCCCCATGAACTGCATCTAACTCGGCTTTAATCTGCATGGCTATCCACTTCTTCAAATAAAAGTGTTTTATCACTGCATGAAACTTGTTTTTCTCCATTTTTATGAAAAATGCAAACATTATCATTTTAAATGTTTGCCAAATGAGAACTACGTGTCACACGTGGCTATAATTTTGCCAAGGGTCATGAAAAAGATGATACGTGCTGACACTGGTATGAATGAACGAATTGTGTTGCCATCCATTGGAAATTTACCAAACTTTTCAAACAACCCTTGTATGTGCTGACTGGAAGTATACGCTGGTTCCTTTTTAAACAGAGTGGGACATCATTGTTTTGAAAAATGCTTTTCAGTTTTCTGAATGCACTCCAGACAAGTTGAACTCTTCTACTTTTCCTTTTGGAGTCCACAGTTTAGATCAGTGAGATGACCTAAGTATATATATATGAAGAGACTCTTTCCAAGAAAT
The DNA here is from genome assembly GCF_054136105.1 of Typopeltis vanoorti. Taxonomy (NCBI): domain Eukaryota; kingdom Metazoa; phylum Arthropoda; class Arachnida; order Uropygi; family Thelyphonidae; genus Typopeltis; species Typopeltis vanoorti. The sequence continues at coordinate 9,923,608 of NC_143551.1, read as the reverse complement.
TGTTTTCTATTATTATTATGTTTTTTGGTGTTACAAAATAATTAAATATGATTTTAGTTTTTTCTCTGTTTATTTTTAAACTGACTTTTCTGCTTTCATGATATAGGTCTTCTATCATTATATTAAGGTCTTCTCAAGTGTTTGCAAAAATTATGATATCATCTGCATGTCTTAGGTGTGTTAAATAACAGTTAAATTTCTGTTATTAATTTTTATACCAAGATTTGTCCAGTTTATATTATTAAATATTTCTTGAAGGATTGCTGTAAAGATTTTGGGAGATAGAGAGTATCCTTGTTGGATATCTTTTTCAATTGATATTTTATTGCTACTCATGTGAAGTTGGATTGTTGCCATTGTAGTGTGGTATATTTCCTGGAGGAGGTACTTATATTCTCCAGGAACTCCCTTATTCTGGAGCGCTTTCATTATTGCATCAGTTTTGACGAAATCAAATGCTTTTTCTTAATCAATAAAGGCTAAACAGAGAGGCAATTGGTTTTCTTCTGTTTTTTTTTTCTTTCTATTATTTGTTTTACTGCATGAATATGATCAATTGTGTTAAAGCCTTTACGGAATTCTCCTGGTTGATTTGAGTTAAGTAATTTAAGTAATAACAAACAGGTTAACCCCTTTAGAAGAGGGGTCAACCTGTTTGTTATTACTTTTGTGAGAATTTTGTACAGAGAGAATACTAATTGGTCTATAGTTCTTTACTTCTTCTTTGTCTCCTGTTTTAAATAACAGTATCAGAGTAGCATTTTCCCAGAAAACTGGGAAAATGCTATCTTTCCCTCTTCTAGGCATAGATTAGTAACATAGATTTTGTGACATGATGAATTATGTTGTTTCCTCACCATTTAATTAATTCTGTGTGAATTAGGTCTTCACCAGGACATTTTTTATTTTTTTTCATTCTTGTTTTATTTCACCTGAGGTGAATAGGGGGATTAATTCCATATGTGATGGGGAAGAGTTATTTATATTTGATTTATCTATTGAAGGATCTATAGAGTTCTAGAGATCACTATAGAGTTCTTTATGAAATTCTTCTAGCCTGCTTAGGATTTGTTCTTGGTTCCTTATTATAGTTCCATTCTTGTCTTTTATTGCAGTTATTTGACTTTTGCCAACTGATAAATGTTTTCTTAGTATTTTCATATGTTTATTGTTTTCAACTGTTTCTTTTATTTTTGTAGTGTTATAAGATCTTATTTCTCATCTTTTTCCTTATTATTTTGCATAGTTCTGCATATTCTATTTTAGAAGTTACATTTTTATCTCGTTTCATATTTCGTCTCTTTTTTAGTAGTTGTAAGGTTTCCTCCGAAAGTTTATGGTCTTTTTGTTGTTTGTTGCTTTTGAATTCATTGGCTGCTGAGATTATTAGTTCCATTAGGTTCTTGCTTATTTTATTTATGTCTTCTTCTTCAAATATATTTATTAAGTCTAGTTTTTGATTGAGTTTTTCTTAGTAATCCTTCTTCTTGTTTTCAATAGGTTTCAAGTCAAAACGTCTTGATTTTTTGTTGTTTTAGCCATTTTATTCTTTCCAATTTGGGGTTTATTTTAATTTTGCCTCTCACCAGTCGGTGGTCACTTCCTGTTTTTACTTGATTTAGTACTGAGGTATCTTGAACTATTTCTTTACTATTAAATAGTATATAATCTATTTCATTTTTTATTTCTCCATGTCCATTTTCTTTGGGGAGCTTTCTTAAAAAATGTATTCATAATGTAAAGCTTTTTACTGATAGAGAATTAATTCTGTAAGAGCTATTCCTGATTTGCTGCTTGTACCATATATGTATGGTCCTATTTTGTCTATTTGGTGAGAGGGATGACCTACCTTATCATTTATTTATTTACACATATGGCTTTGTGAAACTGACAAGTGAAATGTACAATCACAATCTCCAGAAAGAAATTATGAAAATATTAACATGTAAAAGTTCACTACATGAAAGGCATGAACTGCATTCCAAGTCTTCCTTTTTTTTTTAAAAAAAAAAGCAAAAGTAATGTGTTATAATCAAGTCAGGGAAAATTATCATCCTACTGCATCAAATATGACAAGACTGCATGTTCTCTAATGCATCACAACACAAATGTAGCTGTATCCAAGGTTTTATTAGAGAGCAGTTGTGACTTTTGTGAAATCTTGATCCATTAGAGAAAACCCATTTCATTTTGCATAATCATCTTCTAGCACGAGGAGGAGTTCTGCTGATACTTCGACGAGGACTATGAGAGCAGCTATGAAAATAACATTTTCGTGGTGAATGGGACCTTGAATCTTCTATTTCCTCCATAACCACCACCACCACCATACCAACTACAGGTCAATGTCCAGATTGGAAAGCCAATCCAAGGCCTCATCCGTCACCTTGTGAATGTCCTGTAGGCCACCACTGTGAAATTGGCGCCTTGGGCAATCGTTCACAATATAACTAATCATCTGAACCACGGGAGAACAATCACAATAAGGGTGGTTGCACAGCCCCCATTTATCCCATTTATGTAGTAGGTACCGCATCTGCCCTGGTTAGTTCTGATCCTGTTGATTAATGACCAAATCTTCCTAGGAAGAGCACAGAGATCTTCTACCAGGAAGCCATTTGTTGGGAGATTGTTGGACCAGTATTCTCTCCGCATGTCAAGTGTTGATGGCAGGGTAGCTGAAGAGAGTTCGTCCTTGGCCCAGAGAGGCTTTCTAGATTTTAGACGAAGACCGGTGGATTTATAAGAGTCTAATGCAGGGGCAGAAGTGGGTTGCTCATTGTTTTATTAAATTCTTTAAACGAAGCTTGTCTTCTCCATATGTTTGGTGGAGCAATGTTAGATAGGACAGGCAGCCAGTAGAGAGGGGTGCTTCTCACTGTCCCACTAATTGTGCACATGGTAGAGTTTAGCTGAATGTCTATAATGTTAGTGTGAGCCTTCTTTCCCAGACAGGGGCACAATATTCTGCTGCAGAGAATGCGAGGGCTAGTGCAGACGACTTTAGGACTTCCGCACCACAACCCCAGGTTGTTCCAGCTAGCCTTGAAATGATATTGTTTCTCGTTTTAATTTTGTTGGACAGGTTGGTGATATGTCTTTTATAGATTTGCTGCTTGTACCATATATGTATGGTCCTATTTTGTCTATTTGGTGAGAGGGATGACCTACTTTATCATTAAAATCATCCATTGCTATAGTAAAGTTTTGATTGCTATTTCTTTTTTTGTCTAGAGTATGCCACAGTGAGTCATAAAATGCTTCTATCTCTTCATCAATGTGTGATGAGGTGGGAGCATATATTTGGATGATCCCAATTTAAGTTTGGAGTTTAAGTGTGATTTTTATTATTATTTCATCTATATATTATTATTATTATTATTATTATTATTATTGCTACGGGCTACTCCAGGAGTCCTTAGACTCATCGAGGGAGGCCCTAAACATCATGTTCACACAACTGTTCAACATTCTCACAGTATCTATCATACCTTGCCTTGAACTCGCTCGCTGTCATAGCACCCACAACAGACTCTGGCAGCTTATTCCACTCATTTACCACTCTAAAAGTAAAGAACCCAGCTCTAACACCCCTGCCAACCACGCTCTTGCCCAGCTTCCATGGGTGTCCCCTAGTTCTCCCACCACCAGTCCTGATCTCAAAAATATCATCTGAATTAATCCTATAGAATCCTTTTAGCAATTTGAATGTCTCAATCATGTCTCCCCTTTTCCGCCTATCAACTAGTTTCTGCAACCCACAAATCTTCAACCTGTTCTCATATGGTTCATTCCATAGACCTGCTATCATCTTAGTCACTCGCCTCTGGATCCTCTCAACCTCCTCCCCATCAAGAAGGAACCGAGGTGACCAAATCTGGGCACAGTAGTCGAGATGAGGTCTTATCAGGGCTCGGTACAGAGGTACAATAACTTGCTTTTCTCTGCTCGTCAAGGTATTTTTCAACAACCAAGTGAGTTGATGAGCTGATTTAGCTACTTTCGCAATGTGCCCCCTAAACTTCATCTCCCTATCCACCAACACTCCCAAGTCCCTGGCCTCATCAATCTCTTGGAGTACAGTTCCACCAATGTGGTATACTGCTGCTAATCTTTTCACTCCGAAATGCATAACCTTACATTTTGTCACATTAAATTGACATCCATTCTCCTTAGTCCAGAACTCCAATCTATCTAAGTCATCTTGCAAGACTTTGACATCTACTGCGTTCACTGTCGCCCTACCCAACTTTGCATCATCAGTGAACAAATGAACTGTCCCACTTAGACCCTTCCCTATATCGTTAATGAACAGATTAAACAGCAGTGGTCCAAGAACAGAACCTTGTGGCACACCACTAGTCACAGGCCGTCTTTTGGACTCTACTCCTGAATAAACTACTCTTTGATATCTCTCCATCAACCACCCAGCTATCCATCTCACCAACCCTATATCCATTCCCATATGTTGTAGTTTATGGATTAGAATTCCATGTGGTATCCTGTCAAACGCCTTTGCCAGGTCCAGCAGTATCACTGTAAACCAATTTCCCTTATCCAGTTCAGCTGTCACCTTGTTATAAAACTTGAGCAAGTTACTGAGGCATGATCTACCCTTCACAAAGCCATGCTGTCCTCTGTACAGTATCTCATTTTCATCAATCCATTCCTGTATTTTTCCCTTGACTACTTTCTCCAAGACCTTGACAACGACTCCTGATATGCTGATCGGTCGGTAATTTGCAACCATAGTCTTGGATCCTCCTTTATGCAGTGAAACTATTTTCCCCTCTTTCCACGCCTTCGGGACTAAGCCAGACCCAAGACTCAGATTAAACAACATGGTCAAGGGCACTGATAATTCATTAGCCGCTTCATGCAAGATCCGTGCCGGTATACCATCCAATCCCACAGATGTATTCACATTAAGGTTCTGTAATAGACTATTCACCTCCACTTCATTCATCACAATTCCCGTATAAACTAATGGTTCCTTCATTTTTTCAACGTCACCACCTGGATGATATACTTTTGCAAAGTGCGCGCTCAGTAACTCCACTATATCGACTGGTTCAGTGAACTCTTTACCATCGTCATTCCTTAAAATCATTTTGCCATGTACAATTTTTTTTCTTGCTTGCAGCATATTGAAAGAACTGTTTGGGATTCTCTTTTGCTTGCATAGCTAGTTTCCTTTCATAATCAGCTTTTGCTGTTTTTACCACACTCGTTACCCTTCTGGCCTGTACTTTATACCATTCGTGTGCCTGCAGGTCACCCCTTTCTTTAAATTCCCTCCATAGTTGTTTCTTTTTTTGCGGCTCAAGCTTAATGGTGTTATTCATCCATTTAACCCCTCCTTGTTTCACTATTCGGACCTTAGGTATACAATCAGCCATAACCTCCTGTAAATGCTCTTTGACCACTTCCCATGCTCTATCGACGTCCAGCCCTTGCAGTTGTACATGCCATGGCACTGATCCAAGCAATCTCCTAAGCTTGTCATACTTGCCAGCATGCTAATTCCACATATACCCTGTCTTAATCACAAATTGCACATCTTTAGCCACCTCCCAAGTCAAGACCTTATGATCACTCTCACCAATAGGTGGCAACATGGTCATATTCATTACAGTCAAATTCTCAGATACTATTACCAGGTCAAGCACTCTCACACCCCTAGTATTTTCAATTACATGCTGTTTCAGATAGTTATCCCTTAATAATTGAATAAAATCCATTTCCTTCCTCACATGTGTCCTCTCCTCCTTTCAATCAATGTTACCATAGTTAAAATCCCCCATAATAATTACCCTCCTTCCACTCATTTCATCAATTTGTTTATGCATACCATCTCCACCATCTATTCCATCACCTGGTCTATAGCAGCACCCAACTGTATATTTTATTCTGCCAGTGTCAATCTCACACCAAATAGCCTCAAATGAGCTCCTTTCACTATCCTGCAATACTTCAATTCTCCTTGGCTGCAGTTCATCAGCTATCATCAATAACACTCCTCCCCCAATTTTATCCTCTCTGTCCCAATATAATTAAATTCTTCTATAAGGTGTGTAATTATTTTCTTAATTAGATATCCTACTCTGTATTGTCCTTTAGTTTTCCCATAATAGTATCCATAATAGTATAAGTAGTCTCCATTTTTTAATTTTATTAAATGTTCATCCTGCCTGAGAACTTCACTTAAGCCTATGATTTCCCATTTAATATGTTTTAGTTCTTGCTGTAAGATGGTAAGGTTTTCCTCTTCTTTAAGTGTTCGACAGTTAAATGTTCCTATATAGAGGACAAGAGGACTGCATTGGGGGGGGGGTATATTTTATTGTTGTTTACAAAAATCAGAGAGAGTATTCCTAAAGGTAGGATGATTGGTTATAAATAAATTATTTTAATATATTTTCAGTCTTTCACATTAATTGAAAGTTATTATTTTTTTGTGTTTTTCAGAGGCTTCAGGATGCTGAAAGTCGCAATGAAGACTTAACAAGAAATGTGTCAGCAGGTTTGTTTGAAACATAGTTTAATGGCTCAGTATTTGCTTCTTTATCTTTTTTTCATCTCTCCATACATCAAATAAAACCAATGTATAAAAAACCCAAATAAAACTTGATATTGGAAAGAGTTGAGAAAAAGGGACATGATTGCTAATGAGTCAATGAGAAGATTGTGCAGGAGGTATAGTATGCAGTTCATTGATGCATGGAGTGAATATGAATGGATGAAAGAACTTATATGCCTGGCAAACTATATTTAAATGGTTTTAGAGTCAGATGTTTGATTTGGAGAAAGTGTTGTTTAGTAAGGATTTAGAAATGCAAAACTAGGGAAACTGAAGATGGGGGGGAGTGATGCAATCAATCATGTATCTGACTATCCCTGTGATAAATGAGTGTGTGTACAGAAATGATTATGCAATGCAGAATGTAGGTTTCCAATTCAAATGAGTGGTAATGATATTACACAAGAGTAATTGCATTTACACAAGAGTAAATGCAAGGTGTATCAGGAATAAGGATTTTTAGCATTGGTCAGCTTGACTTGGCCAAAAATTACAGGCATTAGTCCGGCCTGGTTGACAGAAAATTATATAGTTACATGGATAGAATGTAATGGGTATGAAAAACTGAAGAATAGCAACCAACAAAATTAGAAGCTAAGAAGGATTTTATGTCTTGGGTAGGTGGTTCATTTGAAGCTGTTTAGTGTGAGATAGGGGACAATAGGACAAAATATATTGTTGGTTGACTGCTATAGATCAGGAGGTCCACAGGAAGATTTAGATTCTGTGTATAGGCAGATTAGTACATTGAGTGCAGGCCAAACAATCCTTATGGATTGTTTGGCCTGCACTCAATGTAATCCCTTCCTCCTTCCAATCTATGGCCTGCACTTCAATCCCCATAGGAGGAAGGGATATGGCAAGATGGAAGTCAAATTTATACAGTTGCTAAGGAATAATGGATGATTACATGAAATAGCATGTTATAGAGGGGACGAAGGGATTGAGAGTGTTGAATCTGACAATAGCATCAGAAGATATATCCATAACCAGAGTTGATACTTTGCCTCTGGTTGGGGAGAGTGACCATGCAGTCATTCTGGGAAGTTGCTAAGTATGTGTAATTCTCTGTCAAGAAAAGATTTATGTTGAACATGGTAATTATGACAGATTGAGGTGGACTCTTGGAGCAGTGACATGGCTTGAGAAGCTGCAAGGAATGAGAAGTGGGCAGGGATTGTTTGAGAGAATCAGTATCAGACTGCATACCCAAGGTCAGGAGGATAAACCAAGTAGGAATTAAGTTGATGAGTATAGATATAAAGCAAGAGCTGAAAAAAAAAAGTGTGGTGGGAATATAAAGAAAAAGGTGATCAGCATACTCATGAACCGTACAAAGTGCAAGCAAGAAGGCGACTAGTTTGCTAAGAAAGGCCAAATCAGATTATGAGGGAAAATTAGCTCAGCAGGCCAAAGTAAACCCCAAAGAGATTTTTCTTTCTGTAGCAAGTAAGAGGAAAAATTACTATGGTGTGATGACTTTAAACAATGCATATGATAGGAAGGTGACAGATGCAAAGGAAATATTGAGTTACTGAGTTATCATTTTGCAGAGGTGTATCATAGGTGGAGATTTTGCATTTACTGATCTGACAGAGAGACATATCAAAATTGAGGTAGATGAACAGGGCGTTTTCAGCATATCAAAAAATATGAATGTGAACATAGCAATAGGACTGAATAGCATGTCAGCCTGCTACTACATGAATGTGCAGCATTGTCTCTGATGAATTTGTTCAATCTAGTATCAGCTCTGGCAGGGTTCCAGGGGATTGGAAAGAGGATAAGTAGTTCCATTGCATAAAGGTGGCTCCATGACAACGATAGCAAACTACAGACCAGTTAAAATATCAGGAGTGGTTATTAACATATTGGGCAAGTTGGTTAAAGGTAAAACCAACAGTGGGTGTTCATGACTTATTTTTAACAGTATTAACAACACCAAATGGTTTTTATCAGAAGATGTTTTATTAACTGCTTATATTTCACTGATTTTCAAATCAGCATTATCAGAGCATAATACAGCTTATATATGCAACAGTGAGTAAGTAAAACAATACAATTCTAATGGACAAAAGCTCTAAAGTCCTATTTTTGACACCCTCAAATGTAAAAAAAAACATTATGGCTATGTGGGAGTTGCTCTTAAGATAAGTCTCCCAAACTTTTGTGGCAAATTAATGCAACCATATTTGTGTACGTTAGGAGAATTCTTCGAAGCCATGGCTGACTCAAAAAAATTATCTTTCAGATCTATAATGACTTCTAAATAGCACATTCATTTTCTTCCATTTAATCCTGTGTGAAGGGGTGTATAATGCATGGTCTGCCAGTCCTGACTTGCTATAGTAATAGTAGCAAATATATTTTTTATCTTTTTTTTCAGGCAGATGTTAACTGATCTTCCTGTTTGCCCATAGTAGGCCAAGTCACAGTCATAAGGAGCTTCATACACTCCAGGGTGTGCAGGAGGGTGAAGTTTATCCTTAAAGGTTTGAATATGGTGTGAAGGGTATGTTTCATCAGTACTTTGGCTATCTTTTCTGATGTACCTCTGACATAGGGAATAGAAATGGTAATGTTGTATTCCTGTGTATTAGAGGAGGGAGGGGTAATGGGACTATGTAGTATTTTACCTATTTTGTAGGGATTGTAGCCGTTGACCAAAAACTTATGGTGCAAATATTTGAGTTCTGTGGACAGAGCTATATCATTAGAACATATGGCTCTGGCTGGGGTAATGGGACTATGTAGTATTTTACCTATTTTGTAGGGATTGTAGCCGTTGACCAAAAACTTATGGTGCAAATATTTGAGTTCTGTGGACAGAGCTATATCATTAGAACATATGGCTCTGGCTCCTTGTGTAAGTGATTTTAAAAACACTTGGACCACTTTTGAATTATAACAACAGTTTGTCTTCACTGGGTGTCTACTTTGGAGGTCCATACTGAGAATAGTTTCCCTGGCCACATTGGATTGTAATCTGGGAAACATTTGTGCCCTTGTTAAATTATATAGTTAGTGTGTGTGTGTGTGTGTGTGTGTGTGTGTGTGCGTGCGTGCATGCATGCATGTTTAAGATCACAACATGGATTCTTTATAAATTGACTGAGTGACAAAAGTAGTACTATCTAAAGTGTATCTTTGCAATTACATAACTGCAAGGGTACACTTTGATCACTATCTTTTCTGTGGTACTAGGTCAGTTGGACATAAACTTCTGAACAATGCAACATGTGGTCCTACAGTGATTCCAGCATCAAAGAGGAAGCAAGGTGGTGCTGATAATTGCCTTTGAATGTACAAATGTGTATTTTATTATTATTATTATTATTATCATCTGAGACCTCCAGGGAGTCAAAAACTCATTGATGGAGGCTATGCATCATGCAAACTAGCTGTCATATCTTCCTTTGAACTCATTCACACTAGATGCAATCACTACCTCTGAAGGCAAAATTCCATTCACTCATTCATTGCTCTTTGAGAGAAAAACCTAGCTTTTACCCCTTTCTTGACCGCAAACAAACTTAACTTTCTTGGATGCCCCTGTGTTCTCTCCCCACTTTCCTTATAATGAAACATTTCTTCATTTGATATCTTATAACAGACATTCAGAAGTTTATACACCTCTCTCTCTCTCTCTACACACACACACACACACACATCAGGAGCGAATATTCTGGGTGTGTGCTAGGTGTGGTGCTCTCATCCACGAAATATCAGGATCATCGATATTATATTTTTATATTTATTCCTGTTAAAGACTCCCCTAATTGTTTACAGACTTTGTGTGATTTCTAAAATTAAATACAATATATGAATGCTTTATTGCCCTCTTCTTGAAGATAATGAAGCATTAGTGCCTCATGAAGAGAGCACTTTTTGATGCATAAACATTGCATCACATTCGCATTAATAGCTCGGGTGTGTTTCCAAAATACATATACCTTTGAGCCCTTTGAAAAGATGTAAAGAGGGTGCATTCCATATGTATTATGCAGCTGGTCAAATTCTTAGCATTCTAATATTTTTAAACCGTTCAGAAGGCAAGACTGGATGAGCTCAGAGACAGCAATAGAAGCTGTGATTGGTTATTGTGTCAACCAATCCAATTGAACGTTATCACTTGCCATAAGTTGAGTGCTTTCTGTATCCAATGGCTGTATTACAAACAGCTGTTACACATGTTTTCTGGAACTGAAAATTTGAAAGTGGATGTTAGGAGAAAAAAGCTAATAGAAGCTATACTACTTGTGCAGTATAGCATCTGTTGAGGTTGCAATTTTTTTTTTAATGGTATAGAGACATTTTTATTCTAGCCTTTGGAAACAACAGAGTAAAAAATTATCTATTCCTGAATAAAAATGAATACTTCTGTGTATTATAAGACGTTGTTGATCTACAACAAAATACCAGCATATGTGAGACTGATAAGACAAAACCGCTGATACTAAAAAAAAAAAAAAAAAATGTAGGATTCTTGCAAGTCTGAATAATTCCGATAATGATCAGTTGTTATGTCTGAGTCTCAGTAAACAAAAGAAAATTCTTAGAAAATGGAGCGAAATATACACAAAACAGAGAAATACACATAACATGTGCAGCAAATTTTACGAGATGATTTGCTGCTCCATCAAACCATATTTATTCCTGTCATACTCTCCATCATTATTATGCCATCATAAATTCACTTTTTCATGTCTAGACCTTATAAGATTGTGCTATTTGCTCTACCCAACAACTTATAGGACATACATATCACAAATGTTAATTATTAATAATTCGTTTGCCATTAATGAAAATATGTCTACTCACACTTATTTCCTATTCTCACATGTCTTATAAATGATGGTTCACATCTTTTCATCTTTGAGTATTTCAAATATACCAACCAAATATAGCAGTCTCCTTCATTGTTGTTTTCTGATAAATCCTAAAACAAATAGATTGTAGATTGTTTCCCCACTCTACACAGAAGTATTCAAAGTTATTCTGCAATTAATTGCATTGGACCAATTAAGATGAGTGCTGATTTGCTGTGCACTCTCAAAACTCATACATCAATAAAAATGCAATCATACAGTCATGAGCACCCATGGGGGGGACTTCTCCCCAGGATCAAGTAAAAAATTCCACAAATTTCATCGTAAAAGTGATTGAGATATGAAACCTTACATCCTTGACCATGGGAATGCTTTGTCTGTCTTAAAATTTTATTAGTGGCTGGCCTGTTTCAGCCCACGGCTGGGTAGCCATAGAACATGTGTTCCTGTTTTTGGTTCATCTTTTTCTGATTTGTGAAAAAGTGTTCATTACTGTTATGAACAGCAACTAGTTCACTTTCCCTCTGTCTAGTGAGTTATTGAGTGAAGTGCAAATTTCAAATTTATAATGAAACATATTTAAACAGAAAAATACATTTTTAAAAGGTAAGTGTATGTAATTTAATATTACTTTACTCATTAGTTTTATGATTTTTTTGCTTTTAAACTGAAATAATTTAATTTAGGATTTTGGGATTAATTAATTAGTTGATTTTTAATAAAATATGCTGGTCAAATTTTTTATAAGTGAAATTGTGCTAAAAACTGTATTAATTCTGAATATGTTTTCCAAGAATTAAAGATCATTAAAATCGATGTAAAATGAAAATAATGAATTTATAGTTAACATCAACAAATAAATACATCAAAAAATGCTAAAAGACATTTATTGATGTAATAATTTAATTACATCAATAATTATAAAAATTATTGATGTAATTATTTGTCTCCAAGCTTTCCCATCCTACAGAAAATTTTCTGCAGACACCATGCATATGGTCAAATTGACATGAAATTTGTAACGCAGGTTGCTTAACCCACGACAGTGCATCCAACCGAAATGGTCACCATGCATATGGTCAAATTGACGTGAAATTTGTAATGCGGGTTGCTTAACCCACGACAGTGCATCCAACCGAAATGGTCATGCGACACCACTGATATAGAAGTTTAAACACTATGTGTGTAATGTAGTTTTCTTCTATAAAACTTTGTTTTTATTTATTTAGATTTTTTTACCATATGTATTATTATACTTATATATATATGATTTTATTTTGTTAATTTATATTTATCTATATTTTTTATTTATTATTATTTTATTTATTTATTTATTTTATTTTATTTTTTATTTTTTTCACCAGAGGTCAGGCTAGGGAAAACAGTTGTCAAAGCATTTAGATTTATCTTACTTATGTGTAGCGTCCTGTGCATATGTATGTTTTCCTGATGATGACCTCAATACAGAAGTCGAAACCTCGAATGTTATTTTCGTAATTATAAGTAAAATAATTACTCTAACATGTGTGTTTTTGTCTCTATAAATTCTTCACAATGAAATACTTATCCAGGTTATGCAACAGCTCTTCAATTTTAAATAAGAGGGAGATGTTAAATCCCGTTTTTTTTTATAGCTGGGTACGAAACTCGGGTCGAAATCCATCGAATCCATAGAGTTTCGATGCCGAAAAAACTATCGGCGGAACCAAGTGTAAATGATCACTCGGATAGTAGAACACCAGGGCAACTCCATGCAAAGGTGGAGCAAGCTCCCTCACTAACTTTAATATTCTATCATAATGTAAAACCCAGCTCCTAAGAGATGTAAATATATTCTTTTACATTATGAGAAATAGGTCACTACCCAGACCGGTTTCAACCTTTTTTGAGGTCTCATCAGTGAGTAGGTAGACCTAGAATATCAAGGTTTTAAGTGAACAGAAACTTACATACCTCTACTATCGAATTGCCGAAGTGGCATACTATATATTGTTAAATATTGTAAACTACAAAGGTAATAAGCCGGAATTCGCCGGTAAAATAGCCTTTCGGCTTATTATCTTAGCTCTTCAATTTTATTCTCATGCACCTCTTCTTCATCCAATGTAGTACTAGTAGCACTGTGTTACATACATCTGGTTGAGATGATTATTATGATTACCTGACACCTCAGGGAGTCCAAAGACTCATCGAGGGAGGGTACCTCCGTTGGAGAGAGAACGCTCCATCTCCACCACTCAATCCACAACTACAGCAAACCACATCATCTATACCAACGCCATCTACTACCCACCACCACTAGTATTTTCATAGATAATCACAAACATCCATACCCACAGCCTTTTGGCTGGAGAGCGGATATGCTAACCATTCGGCCAACCAGACTGGCACAATATCTTAGCAAAGGGAACACTTATTAATAGAACAATCTCATTGGTTTTTGACACCAGAATACCATCTGCATTCGATAAAGTTATTCTTTCATGTTCATTCTTTCTTTTGCTTGTGCCATAATGATAAAAAAGTCTTTTGGATTGCCTTTAGCCTGCATAGCTAATTTCTTTTCATACTCCATTTAGGTTTCCACACAATGTTTTTTTTCTTGCATATGCTATATATATTTCATAAGTCCTTTCAGTTTTATTATCATGATATTCCTTCCACACAGTCTTCTTCTTATGGATCTTTTGCTTAATAAGATTGCACGTCCATTTCACTTCCACCCTATTTATTCTTTGAACTCTAGGAATACATTCGGATAGCTCATTTAAGCACTTTTTCAAAGATTCTCATGCATTGCTGACATCTTTCCCATTCAATAACTGATACCATGGGACCAAAGATAGTATTCTTCTAAGTTGATATTAATTTTCTACTTTGTAGTTCAGCATGTAACCTGTTTTAATGGGAATATCAATGTAATTAGATACTTCTCAAGAAAGTACGGCATGGTGAATGTCACCAACTGCTGGTAAAATAGTCATATTCTTAACAGAGACCGCCCCCATCCTCCTGATGCTAGGAACAAATCTAAGTCTTTGACCTCGAGTTCCTTCTTTCACATGATTCTTGAGAAAGTCAACAATTCAATAAATTCCTCTTCATTCTTATCATGAGATTTATCTTCTGTTCAATCAATGAGTAGATAATTAAAGTTACCCATAATGATCACTCGTTTAGTACCCATAAGACTAAATTGTCAATGCATTTCATCTTCCCCTGCAACTGAGCTACCAGGTCTGTAGCAACACCCCACCATATATTTCATTTTGTTATCCTCCACTTCATACCAGATAGCATTTAGGCTTAGGCATGGGTTTATGCTTATAATTAGGTTTAATGGAATGAATACAACCCAGAGAAATGATTAAACACAAGTGTAATAGATTGTATATTTTGTCTATGTCACATAGACACCACCAGGGATACAATCTTAACATTGTAAAAGTATATACGAAAACACACAAAACAATAAGCGAAAAAAGTTACTGGAAGCCTAAAGTCCAATGTGGGATACCCTCTATGGATGCTGTTGTTGAATAGGAGATCTAAGAATTAAAGCTTTCCGAATTTTTGGATGTTTTAGACAACCATATTTGGGGTGCTTAAGGGTCAAAGCTGTATAACTGAGAGGAGACCTCCACATAGCCTTTAAAGGAATGCGGAGAACCGACCAGGGCTTCTGACCTAATGTCCAATCCTCACCTTCTCGTGGTGCACCCTGTTGGGTATCTACTTTGATACTGAACGAACGAGGATGGGCTGGCAATTTGGGATTTAGCCGACCAAATTGTATTCTTATTGGTTAAACCAAAATAAAAAATGATGGTACAACATGACAAAATTTCATGCCGGCTGGGGCGTCGCCCGGTTAAACAAGGCCCCCGTTGTTTTCGCTAGGGAACCAGGGCGAACAGCGAAAAGTCAGCTACTGGAACAAATCTGAAAACAAACACCAACTCAACATCACCAGAGTTAAAGATCGGTACTATCAACGTAAGAAGCCTGAATGGCAAAGAAATGGAGCTAGCTGAGGAATTAGATAAGTACCAGATCGACATAATAGGGGTGACTGAAACAAAAAAGACCAAAACTGGTGAGATGTTTCTGAGCAATAAATACAAAATGTTATATTCAGGCAATGACAATCAAGGAAAAGAAGGAGTAGCCATAGTATTCAACACAAAATACGAGGCTAATCTTCTTGAATGGCAGTCAGTCTCAAGTAGAGTAATGTGGGCAAATATGAGAATGGGGAACTCGACAATGAGACTTATTTGTGCCCATGGTCCCACAGAAGGTTCTACTAAGGTAGAAGTGGAGGAATTTTTTGAGTCTTTAGAAAAAGCAACTGACACAATGAAAAAGGAAAAGTTGGTCCTTGTTGGGGATCTAAATAGTAGAGTAGGAAATGATTGTGAGACATACAAAAATATTTTGGGAAAATTTGGAGAAAAGAGCAAAGCTAATAATAATGGCAAATATCTGTTGGATTTCTGCTCAGGACATGGACTGGTTATTACTAACACCATGTTCCAACATAAAAATGTGCACAAATTCACATGGAGAGAAGAGGTTAGGAATAAGAAAAGTCTCATTGACTATGTTATTGTTGATAGTGATGTTTTCTCCCTGGTGCAGGACACCAGAGTGTACAGAGGATTTGAAATTGGAAGTGATCACTATTTAGTCTTGAGCAGGATAAAATTGAATTTCATATTGAAAAGAATAACTTGTAAGAAAGTTTTAAAGCGAATAAAAGTTGAGCAGCTCTCAGATGTGAACTGTAGACTAAAATACAGAAATATTATTGAAAAGAAAATGAAAGAGTTTGAGAACAGGAATCAAACCTTGGATATTCAGTGGCAAACTCTGAAGGAAACATTGATTGATTCTGCCAGAGAGGCATGTGGTGAGGCTGTGTGCAAGGATAAAAAAAATCAGAACTCCATGGTGGACACAGGAAGTTAAAGAGGCAGTGAAGGAAAAGAAGAAAGCATATCAAAAGTTCCTGGCAATTAAGTCAGCTTTTACTCTTATAGAATACAGAGACAAATGTAAGAAAGCTAAACAGTGTGTAAAACTAGCTAAACAAAAGCTTGAAATGTGGAAAGGCAGCAGGAGTAGATGATATTCAACCAGAAATGCTGAAGTATGGTGGTATAAGAGTCTTACAATGGCTGCACTGCATAGTTCAGAAAACCTGGACAGAGGGACGAATTCCCGATGATTGGAGTAGAGCTCTCATAGTACCCATATATAAAAAGGGAAATAAAACTGAATGTGAGAATTACAGAGGTATTTCCCTACTGAGTGTTCCTGGCAAGATCTATGCAATTATACTTGAGAAACGGTTGAGAAGAATTGTGGAAGAAAAGCTTGGTGAAGAACAAGCTGGATTCAGGCCAAATAGAGGCTGTCAGGATCAGATCTTCACTTTACGACAAATAGTCGAGAAAGCATGGGAATATAACAAAGATCTGTATTTAAGTTTTGTCGATTTGGAAAAGGCATATGACAAGGTGCCAAGAGAGAAGCTATTCAATACGCTGCAGTTATATTGGTGTCAATGGGGCATTATATCAAGCAATACTTAGTCTTTATTTGAGTTGTGAGTCAGCAGTTAGAATTGAAGGAAGTACAGGAAGATTGTTTAATGTTAAATCTGGTGTGAGACAAGGATGTACATTATCCCCTCTGTTATTCATTATCTATATGGATCACATTATGAAGGAATGTGGTATTAAACCTGATATCAAAATTGGAGATGTTAATGTCAGCTCTTTGCTTTATGCAGATGATGTTATACTTCTAAATAAATCCGCTACAAGTCTGCAAGATTCTCTGACTAAATTGAATAGTTGTTGTAATAGATATGGTATGAAGGTCAGCAATAAAAAGACAAAGACAATGAAAATAGGCAGAATCATTGAAAATGTCAACTGTGTTGTGAATGGAGAACCTGTGGAACAAGTAAAACATTTCAGCTACTTAGGCACAATTTTTACTGAAGATGGTAAACTAAATATAGAAATAGACAACAGAATCAGCAAAGCTGGTATCGTGGGAAGTCAATTGAATAAATTCATATGGAATAAGAAAGAAATTAGTCGGAACACTAAATTAGCTGTATACAAGACTGTGTTCAAACCAATTTTAACTTATGGATCTGAGTGCTGGGTCAGAAGTAAAACACTTGACCAAAGACCAGAGACCGCAGATATGAGAGTTTTGAGAAAGATTAGAGGCGTGAACAGATGGCATCAATGGCAATATCATATTAAAAATGAGGATATTAGGAAAGAACTTGACATTGTCAGCATCCAGGAATGCGTTAGCAGAGCTAATCTCAGATGGTATGGTCACTTAAATAGAATGGGAGAGGAAAGATTAGCAAAACAAGTGTTCTCTGCCAGGTTGGCAGGAAAACGACCCAGAGGAAGACCAAGATATAGGTGGATTGATACGGTACAAAGTGCCTTAGACGATAGAAATATAAGATCTGATAATGTTGGAGTCTTGACAAGTAACAGACTGATTTGGTGGAAAATTGTAGATAGGAAGTTAGTAATGATGTAATTTTTTCATGTAGTACTGTCATATCCTGTACACCCCTTGAGGGTACATGGCAGGAATTTGATGATGATGATGATGATATTTCTTTAAATTAGGTTGCTTTTTTTAAAATCTAATACTGATTTTGAAAAGTCTTTGAAGTTTGTATTTGTTGCAGTGAAGCATTATTAGTTTTTTTTTTTTTTTTTTTCATTTAAATATTTGAGAGAATGCTACAAAGGAATATATAGCCATTAGCTCTCTCCAAGCTGAACGTGTTCATATATTTCTTAATCCTGACCTTTGGAGCATTTTCTCTGATATTTCTGATAAATCTGCCTTTAAGAATTTCTAAAAATAAAGGATAAACATATCAAAAAATATAACAGAGGTGTTTAAGGATCAAAGCTGTATAACTGTGAGGAGACCTCCACATAGCCTTTAAAGGAATGTGGAGAACCGACCAGGACTTCTGACCTAATGTTTAATCCTCATCTTCTCGTGGTGCACCTTGTTAGGTATTTACCTGGATACTGAACAAATGAGGATGGGCTGGTAATTTGGCATATAGCCGACCAAATTGTATTCTTATTGGCTTAAACCACAATATTAAATCATGGTACAGCATGTTGGCATTTCATGCCACCTGGAGTGTCGCCTGGCTAAGCAAGGCCGCCGTTGTTTTCGCCAGGGAACCAGAGCGAACAGTGAAAAGTCAGCTACTGGAACAAATCCTAAAACACACCACAACTCAATATCACCAGAATTGAAGATCGGTACTATCAACATAAGAAGCCTGAATGGCAAAGAAATGGAGCTAGCTGAGGAATTAGATAAGTACCAGATTGACATAATAGGGGTGACTGAAACAAAAAAGACCAAAACTGGTGAGATCTTTCTGAGCAATAAATACAAAATTATATTCTGGAAATGACAATCAAGAAAACGATGTTGTAGCCATAGTATTCAACACTAAATACGAGGCTAATCTTCTTGAATGGCAGGCAGTTTCAAGTAGAGTGATGTGGACAAATATCAGAATGGGGAACTGGACAATGAGACTTATTTGTGTCTATGGTCCCATAGAAGGTTCTCCTAAGGTAGAAGTGGAGGAATTTTTTGAGGCTGTAGAAAAAGCAACTGACACAGTGAAAAAATGAAAAGTTGGCTGTTGTTGGGGATGGAAATAGCAGAGTAGAAATGATTGATAGACATACAAAAATATTTTGGGAAAATTTGGAGAAAAGAACAAAGCTAATAATAATTGCAAATATTTGTTGGATTTCTGCTCAGGACATTTACTAGTTATAACTAACATCATGTTCCAACATAAAAATGTGCACAAATTCACATGGAGAGAAGAGGCAATGAATAAGAAAAGTCTCATTGAATGTATTATTGTTGATAGTGATGTTTTCTCTCTCTGGTGCAGGATACTAGAGTGTACAGAGGATTTGAAATTGGAAGGGATCACCATTTAGTCTTAAGCAGGATAAAAATGAAGTTCATATTGAAAAGAAGAACATGTGAGAACATTTTAAAGTGAATAAAAGTTGAGCAGCTCTCAGATGTGAACTGTAGACTAAAATATACAAATATTATTCAAGAAAAAATGAAAGAGTTTGAGAACAGGAATCAAACATTGGAGATTCACTGGCAAGCTCTGTAGAAAACATTGATTGATTCTGCCAGAGAGGCATGTGGTGAGGTTGTCTGCAGGGATAGAAAAATCAGAACTCCCTGGTGGACACAGAGGCAATGATGGAAAAGAAGAAAGCATATCAAAAGTTCCTGGCAAATAAGTCAGCTTGTGCACTTAGAGAATACAGACACAAATGTAAGAAAGAGAAACACTGTGTAAAACTAGCTAAACAAAAGTCATGGGAAGACTTTGGTAAGAACATAGAAAATAAATATCAAGAAGGTGGCAAGATATTCTGGAGATTATTGAAGAAGCTTAGAAATGGAGGAAAGAGTGCTGTAAAAGTTTCATATCACCTTTAATGATAAAGGTGATATGAAAACTGAAGAAAAAGATATTCTTAAAGTATGGAGTAATTACTTCGAAAAAATTGCTAAATGAAACTAGCAGTGATGACAGCATAGTGATAAAAAACACTAACCAGGCATGCAATCAGAAATACATTGCATTGCATGCCTGGTTAGTGTTTTTTATCACTATGCTGTCATCATTGCTAGTTTCATTTAGCAATTTTTGAAGTAGAAAAAGGCATGAAAAGTCTGACATGTGGAAAGGCAGCTGGAGTAGATGATATTAGACCAGAAATACTCAAGTATGGAGGTATAAAAGTTTTACAGAGGCTACACTGCATAGTTCAGAGGGCCTGGACAGAAAGACAAATTTCAGATGATTGGAGTAAAGCTCTCATAGTACCCATATATAAAAAGGGTAATAAAACTGATTGTGAGAATTACAGAGGTATTTCTCTACTGAGTGTTTCTGGATTAATGCCAGTATACTTGAGAAACGGTTGAGAAGGATTGTGGAAGAGAAGCTTGGTGAGGAACAAGCTGGATTCAGGCCAAATAGAGGCTGTCAGAATCAGATCTTCACTTTACGACAAATAGTTGAGAAATCATGGGAATATAACAAAAATCTGTATTTAAGTTTTGTTGATCTGGAAAAGGCATATGACAAGGTGCCCAGAGAGAGAGAAGCTATTCAATACACTACAGTTATATGTTATGATGGGGCATTATATCAAGCAATACTTAGTCTTTATTTGAGTTGTAAGTCAGCAGTTAGAATTGAAGGAAGTACAGCAAGATGGTATAATGTTAAATCTGGTGTGAGACATGGATGTACATTATCCCCTCTGTTATTCATTATCTATATGGATCACATTATGAAGGAAAGTGGTATTAAACATGATATCAGAATTGGAAATGTTAATGTCAGCTCTTTGCTTTATGCAGATCATGTTATACTTCTAAATAAATCCACTACAAGTTTGCAAGATTCCCTGACTAAATTGAATACCTGCTGTAATAGATGTGGTATGAAGGTCAGCAATAAAAAGACAATGAAAATAGGCAGAATCATTGAAAATGTCAACTGTGTTGTGAATGGAGAACCTGTGGAACAAGTAAAACTTTTCAGCTACTTAGGCATGATTTTTAGTGAAGATGGTAAATTAAATATGGAAATAGACAACAGAGTCAACAAAGCTGGTGTGGTAGGAATCAAATTGAATAAATTCATATGGAATAAGAGAGAAATTAGTCGGAACACTAAATTAGCTGTATACAAGACGGTGTTCAAGCCAGTTTTTACTTATGGATTTGAGAGCTGGGTCAGAAGTAAAACACTGGACCAAAGACTAGATACAGCAGATATGAGAGTCCTGAGAAAGATTAGAAGCCTGAACAGATGGCATCAATGGCAATATCATATTAAAAATGAGGATATTAGGAAAGAACTTGACATTGTCAGCATCCAGGAATGCGTTAGGAGGGCTAATCTCAGGTGGTATGGTCACTTAAACAGAATGGGCGAGGAAAGATTAGCAAAACAAGTGTTCTCTGCCAGGTTGTCAGGATAATGACCCAGAGGAGGACCAAGATTTAGGTGGATTGATATGGTACAAAGTGCCTTAGACGATAGAAATATAAGCTCTGATAATGTTGGAGTCTTGACAAATAACAGACTGATTTGGAGGAAAATTGTAGATAATAAGTTAGTAATGATGTAAATTTTTCATGTAGTACTATCATATCCTGTACACTCCTTGAGGGTACATGGCAGGAATTTGATGATGATGATGAAAAATATAACACTCTTTGGAGATATTTTTCTTAGCCACAGAGTTAGTCATTTTAAGTTTTGACCATTTTGTGAAATAAACTTGATTAAAATGCCATTAGTATATAGCCTCAGCCACAACTTTTCGGTTTCACTGCATCTAGTTCCATCTTTAGTTCTTTTGGTGTATAGAATTTGGTGACATTCATGCTGTAGTTTGAATCCTAATATTGCTAACAAGATCATGCTCAATGTATCATGCATCCTTTCTCAAGCATCACCTCCTAAAAGAAATCCATCGAATAGCTCTCTGCCCTCTGTAAATAATGCAAAACTAATAACATAGTGATCACTATATTTGACAAGGATAATGCTACTATGGTCCTCATTCAATGATTAAAATTGGAAAATAAGCATATAGCTCGTATGTTGCACTACCTATTAACTGTTGGATTATGACCCTTCCAATTTTCAGACAAAAATGTTTCTAAAAAATATCATATCTTGACCTCCTGAAGTAGTTAAAAAACTTGAACCTTTAAGTTGCTTCCTTCTCTCCCCTGAGATATTCAGATTTACTAAATTCATGAACTCAGTAACTCTCTCTGTCCCCATAATGGATGCTGCTGACTCCTCTTTTAAGCTAGCAAAACATTTAGGTAAATCTTTAACCCCACCTACTGGAGACATACTCCACCTTATATAAGAAATTCTACTCATTTCAAATCTTTAATCCAAAATTTAGTCTTAAATTTATTTACCAATATTGACTTTCCGACACTGTAACTTGACCTGTAAATCGTTGATGTTTTCAATTTTGCCATCCACACCAGTTACTTCAGTTGGAAAGACAGACTATATACAAATTGATAGAGTGCACAGCCATGGGTGCTTCCCTCTCTTGCCAATTTTTATATCTGGAACATTTTGAAAAAACATGGTCTTGATACTGCCACTCTCAAATTTTTTATCCTGCTAAGATACATTGTTAGTGTGTTTTCTCTTTTACCATATGGCTCAGACACATTAGATGCTTTCCTCCTCCATCTCAATAGCCAGTATGCCAGAATCCAGTTCACTCTAGGAAAAGAAAAAAAAAAAAAAAGAAAATAACAATAACTGACATTTTCTAGATACTCTAATCACATGTCTTTCCAATGGCATCCTTTCTTCTCAATTTAGATGAAACCCACCTACACAGGTAGATACACAATCTCCTCCCACCAATATGTCCTGTGTGGTGTTATTGAAATCTTTGTTAACAGAGCTTCCAACCTCTGTAACTACCATGCTTCCCTTATAGCCTCATCATAGTCCTCTCAATGTACAGATTACAGTAATACTATTATGACTCTCTATATCCAGGGCACTTCAGAAAAAATAGCCAGCATGTTAAAGAAATATAATCTCTATACTTTCAAATCTCATCTGAAGCTGGCTGCCTTTATCCAATCTTCTATGGATCCACTCCCTCTCCTCTGTTCCAGGTGTTTGTTATTATTATATTATGAAGATCTCTATGGAGTCTTGGGACTCATTGTGGGACACTGACACACAAAATCAAAACCTTTTAGGGCACTCACAACCAATTCTGGCAATCCATTCCATTCATTCACTGCTCTCCACACAAAAAATCTAGTCCAAACACCCCTACTGACCACACTCCTATACAACTTCCACAGATGACCCTTAGCTCTTTCTATTTGTAACATTCTGAAAAATTTCCTTTGTGTAAATCTTATAAAATGCTCTTTAATATCTTATATTGTAGTTTCTATCATGTTCCCTCTTTTCTGCCTATCATCTAAACTACACATCTTCAAATTATCCTCATAGAGAGCATGCCACAGACTTGTTGGCAGCTTGGTCACTCATCTCTGAATCCTCTCTACCATCTGTGCATAGATTTGGTCATCTGCAGATGATGAGCTGAATCATAGCCTTATAAAGAGGGATAATAACCTCTTTAACCTTACTCATTAGCATGTTTTTCAGCATCCAAGTAATCCTTTGGGCTATTTTACCAAACTTTTGCAATATGCCCTCTGTACTTCAACTCTTTGTCTGCCATTATTCCCAATTCCTTGGCCTCATCAGTCTCCTACAATCCAGTATTAATGTTGTTGGCAGTTTTCGACTTGGTTGTACTATAAATTAAAGATACCAAGAAATTATATACATATTTGATCCTTTATCTAAGTGTAAGCAAACAAGTTTGTGCCTGAACTATTTTCAGGACCGGGGCAACTCATATATAGAAGCTCATGACTTCACATCACTTTCCATAATTCTCATCATTGGGAACCAGACCCAGAGGTGATACCAAGGTTGAAGTAATGCAGAAGCCATATTTTCATATACGAGTTACCAAAAGGTGTCACACCTTATTATTAAAATACTTATATGAATTAGAGATAGTTGTTGGAGGTTTTTCCACTTGGTTGTACTATAAATTAAATATACCAAGAAATTATATACTTGATTTAATCATTTATCCAAGTGTAAGCAAACAGATTTGTGCCTGAGCTATTTTCAAGACTGAGGCAACTCGTGTATAGAAGCTGTATGACTTCACATCACTTGCCTTAGTATTCAGTAATACAGTGCAGAAAATATGACTTCTGCATTACTTCAACCTTGGTATCACCTCTGGGTCTGGCTCCCACTGATGAGACCTTAATAAAGGTTGAAACTTTCCTGGGTAGTGACCCTTCCCATAATGCATAGCACTATACATACCTGTAAGGATATGTGCTTTGCATTATGGGATTAAGGCAAGTGATGTGAAGTCATAAGCTTCTATATACGAATTGCCCCAGTCCTTAAAATAGTTCAGGCACAAACTTGTTTGCTTACACTTGGATAAAGGATTAAACCAAGTATATAATTTCTTGGTATCTTTAATTTACAACAAACAATAACAGAAGGAAAGTAAAACGGTTAACAGCCAGTTAATTAGTCACTCTGTGCTACCACGAATGCACTACCCCTTCCATATCGTATTTGGTGGTAAATTCTGAACGGACCTTACTTCTAGACATTCTTTGTATTCAGCATTTTATCAATTAAAATTTTATCAGTGTATCAATGTGATACACAGTATGTAACCTTTTCAACCCATAGTGCATAACCTTGCATTTTGCACAATTAAATTGACAGTCATTATCCTTCACCCATGATTCCAATTTATTTAAATCATCTTTAAGGATATCTGTATTACCTTTATCAACTATTGCCCTCCCCAGTTTTGTATCATCAACAAACAACTGAATATCCTCTCTTAAATCTTTCCCTATATCATTGATATACACATTAATGAGTAGTGGCCCTAGTACCAGAACCCTGAGAACCTGGAGAATGAGTGTGACCACTGGTTACACTCATTCTCCTAGATTCCACTTCATCATTTACTAGTCTGGGACTTGTCACTAATTCTCCCCCACACACACACCAATCCATGATCCATGTTGCCAGCTTCATATCTATTTCCATTTGCTGCAACTTTTATGATAGTTTTCATGTGATATTCTGTCAAATGCCTTTGCATAGTTTAGCAGTATCATGGTGTAACCATTTCCTTATCTAATTCTGTTGTCACGCTGTTATAAAATATTAATAAAGTACCAAGGCAGGACCTACAGAGGTCCTGCCTTAGTACAAAGTCATGCCATCCACCATAGATTATTGCATTCCATTCTTTGTGAATTTTACTTTTAACCAACTTTTCCAATACTTTAACTACCACTCCTGAGATATTAATTGGTCCATAATTTGCTACTTCTTCTTGGAGCCACCTGTATATAATGGAATTACCTTATCCTCTTTCCACTTCCTTGAAGCACTGCCAGAGCTGAGACTTAGAGTGAACAATTTTATTAGTGGCACTGCTGTATTCGCTTTGATATTTTTCAACATGCTGAA
The DNA here is from genome assembly GCF_054136105.1 of Typopeltis vanoorti. NCBI lineage: Eukaryota > Metazoa > Arthropoda > Arachnida > Uropygi > Thelyphonidae > Typopeltis > Typopeltis vanoorti. Next base: position 9,897,960 of record NC_143551.1, on the reverse strand, counting down.
ACATGTTTCCAAGGTTCCTTGTTCTCATGACGTACCATATTATGATCAGGGCAGGAGATCTGCTAACATTCACTTTGAAGAATACAAAAAGTTGTAGAAAATGTTGTTATTGCTATATTCAAATCCTGATGACTTGAGCCAATTGTTTAAATATTCTTGACTACTAATCCAGTTAGGGATTAAGCCATCTATTCTTTCTCCCTAATTTTACAGGTTCTATCTCCAGGTCTATTTATTTGGTATTCACAATGCTACATACTTGAAAACCAGATTTCCATTTTATATATTTTATTAAGATAGCACCGGCCCCGTGAACACACATACATCTACAGACATAAGACACTCCTAGAATAAGGATTAACCAATCTATTCTCCAGGATTTCAGTTTTGTTACACAGTGGAGTGTGGGTCTATGCGTGAGCATAAATCAGAGAGAGAGAGAGAAAGAGATATTTGTGTATAAAATATATAAAATAAAATTATATTAAAACTCTAGTGACCCTTCCACTTACTCACACACACACAAAAAAAAATGTTGTTTGTTAAAAAAAAAAAAAGGGTGCATCATGTTCATGATGAAGAGCGCAGTGGTTGGCCAAGTGTGGTTACAGACGATTTGGTGGAAATGACAACGTTACCTAATCTCAATGTCACTCATTACATTAGGCCTGTAAAACCTACACGTTTGTCAGTGAATTTCTGTAGCACTATTATTTTGCAGTAACAAAAACTATTGTATCACACCATGAAACTCTCAACTTGCAGGATTTTTTATCACAGCTCTCGTTATACATTATTTGTAGAAGACAGCAAACGATACTGGGTCTGGCTACCACTGAAGAGACCTCAATAAAGGTTGAAACTGGTCTGAGTAGTGGCCCTTCCCATAATGCATAGCATTATATATGTCTGCAAGGAGATGTGCTTTGTTTATGGGATACTAAGGCAAGTGATGTGAAGTCATACCACCTTTACCACGAGTTGCCGTAGTCCTGAAAATACTTCAGGTGCAAACTTTGTTTGCTTACACTTGGATAAAGGATTAAACCAAGTATATAATTTCTTGGTATCTTTAATTTACAACAAACAATAACAGAAGAAAAGTAAAATGGTTAACAGCCAGTTAATTAGTCACTCTATGCTACCATGAATGCACTACCCCTTCCATATCTTATTTGGTGGTAAATTCTGAACGGACCTTACTTCTAGACATTCTATGTATTCAGCATTTTATGAGTATTTTTGATAATTACTAATTAATCTGAATGTCTTTCAATTGTATGCATAGATGATTTTAGTAATAAAGTGTGCATGTGTGTGTGGTATAGTATAGTAATAATGGGGTCAACAATCTCTTTGAGTTTGACTTGAACATTTTTATTCCATGTAGTTGTGGAATGTATGTTAATGTGAATAGTTTAGTGAGGGTGAGTATGAATAGTTTATTGGAAGAAGGAGATAGTAGTTCTACAATTTTCCAGAAATGTGTGATATAGGAAGACTGAAGAGCTTGAAATGTTTAATGTGAGCAGAAATTCAAATGGGGGATGAGATGATATGGTAGCTAGGAACATCATGTGCTTAGCAAAATGTTAACAAGAATGGAGAATGCAGGATGGAAATAGTGATGAGAGAGAGAGTTTGAGAAAGGAGATATAAAAGATATCTGAAAAAAAGAATAGTCCAGCACATTATTGAAATTTTGAGTGTGTCGATTGCTTGGTTTATTAATATTTATGAAAAATCTAAGGAGAGGCAGCCATCATGAGAAAATCAGTAAAGATATTAGGATAAAGATATTAGAAAAGATATTAGGAAATTTGAGAGGATTTTATTGCTGTATAGCAAGTAAAAGGGAAAAGATCCAGAATAACCTAGTGAATATAGATGGTAGAAAAATATCAGATAAACAAGAAATAGCCGAGTTGTTAAGTGTTCAATTTAGTTAAGTATATATTCTAGACAGACAGCAGTTGTACTGGATGGAATATTGTTATGAGAGCTGAAGGAATATGCAACACACCTAGCATTATCATTGACCTGGTTGTCAGAGATCCTATTATGTGTTTTGCATCTTGTATAATATTAGGAATTATCTTGCTCTCCTTCAACTCATTAGGAATCGTTATAAGCTCAGACAGGTCAAGCTCAGACTGGCACAGTGATTTATAGAATAATTAGGATCTCTGGCTTGGTCAAGGTGCTGGAAAGGCTGATTAGAAATCACATCCAAAGGCATGTAAGCAATACTAGGATGCTGTGGAATACATCATAGTTTGTTAAAGGTAAGTTTTCTTTAGTAGTCTACTCATGTTTTATAATGAAGTGACAGCAGAGCTGGATAAGGAAAATGGATATTCTATGATACTTCTGGATTTTGTGAGGGTGTTTGGAAAGAATCTGCATTGAAAGTTGTTATACATACTCACAGGGATGGGTTTGTAAAATAAACGTTTCACATGGATTGGTAAATGGGTCACAGATAACAAAGGGTCACAGATAACAAAAAGTTATATATGGTGGTGCCAAGTCTGTGAGGATATCATTCGTCTATCACATGATTTTGTACCTGGGTTATTGTTGTTTAATATAAGGATATATAATATAATAAAATATTATAAGGATATATAATAATATTATAATAAGGAAGTGATTTTGTCTCTTTACAAGGTTTTGATACAGCCTCATCTGGACTACTGTGCGCATATCTGGTCTCCTGGTTTTCAAGATGATGTAGTGGAGAGATGCAAAGTGTTAATTATTATTATTATTATGCGGCACCTCCAGGGAGTACAAAGACTCATCGGAGGGCACCTACTCTACAACTCTCTGTCTACACCACTCAATCTGCCAACTACAACAAACTGCAACTACCATCATCATCTACACCAGTGCCATCTGCTGCTCACCACCACCACTATTATTATTTTCACAGACAATCACAAACATCCATGCCTATGGCAGGATTCGAACCCACAGCCTTTTGGCTGGAGAGCAGATACCCTAACCAAGCCAGCAGAGTTAAAGAGGGTGCAGAGTGTTGAAGATGATATCGGACTATGAAATGTAGATTATGAGTAGAGATTAAAAATTTTTGGACTGCAGACACAAGAAAAAGAGGTGACGTGATATAGCCCTACAAACTTCTGAAAGGGTCATACAGGATACTAACAAATGGAATTTTTCAGTTTATGGAAGGTGGGGAAAAGATACCCATGGAAGTTGAGAATGAATTCAATCAAGAAAGGGAGTGAGAGCTAAATTTTTAAAGCAGTGCATGACTGGAATGACTTGCCTTTGGAGGTTGTGAGTGCAGATAGTGGGACTGAATTCAAGAAAAGGTACGACGTGATGTGAGTGATATGTGACCTGCCTCAGTCTCACTCCCTGGCAATCTCTTGTAATATATATATTTTAATGATAATGGGTGGTCTTGATTGTGATATCTAGTTATATGGGTGTGGTGCTAATTTAGGAAGTTTGATAATGGAATATAGCTGATTGTTTGGCTGTATGGATAATGAGGAATGTCAATTTAATGTTGCCGAGTGTAAAGTTATGCATTTTGGCTTGGATACTACATGCTGAGAATTCTATTAATGGGAATTTGTTGGAAGTAGACAATGAAACTAGAGACTTGAGGGTTATTGTGGACAACAAGTTTAAGTTATCCTGCTAAGGTAATGACTTAATTCATATAATAGCACTGTTAAAGAGAACACTAACTTTTAAGAATTACTGTGTGTAGATATGGTTACCTGAATTCCAAGATAATGGGAAGATTGTTGAAAATATTCAGTGGTGAGTAGCCAAAGTGATAACTGGGTATATGTAGATAGCCTGAAGGAATGTGCTCTTTAAAGTTTCGGGTATTGACTGAGGAGAGGAGATATGCTATAAACATATAACTGGCAAATGGATCTTACAGTATAGATATAAATGAAATTTTGCAGTTTGGCTGGTGAAGGTAGAACTTGGGATCATCACTGGAAGCTGACTGGGTATTGATAGGAAGCATGTGAAGTACCGTATTCTTCTTTTGGCATGTGGTGAATGTCATTGTGAGTGCTTCTTCAGTGAATGTGTGTTCAAGAAGAGATATGATATCTGTCTAAAATGCACCATTCCTAGATGAATCCTTTCATTCCTTTGGGGGAACATTCCTAATAGTAATAATATTATATTGCACATGAAAATGGTTTTTAGGGGACAGAACTGAATACACTTGTTATATCATCAGTTTCATGATGGTAGAATTGGAAACATTGTCAGATGTAAATACCTATAGCATTCTACTTGCTTCTAAAATTTTTAATATTAGCACTTAAGATAGTTAAGAAACATGACTCATAATTTTGCTCTGAAAAGAAGACAAGTTATTATGAAAGTAGACTTTATAACCACAAATAGTTATTACAGGAATATGAGTTTATTTGTAAAAAACATTAAGAAGCATTTTGTTATGTGTCATCCAGTTGTTTTCAATTCTTGGTGATTTTGTGAACATCCCACTCTGCCTTTTGTTCTTTCTTTCGTAGTTGTAAGTTCTAGTTGATAAGCTCTTTTATTATGTCCATCCAACTCTTCTGTGATCTTCCTCCCTTCCCATTCCCTCAGTCTTCCCCAACATAACTGCCTTTTCTAATGATTCATCAGCTCACATAATATATCCAAAGTACATCAACTTCTGTTTAGCAATCAATGCTTCCAAGAAGATTCTGTCTTTATACTCAGTCCATGGAATTCTTAATATGGAGGAGACCCCCATAATTCAAATGAATGAAGTGGATCAATTCGCTTTTTGCTTTTCTTCGTAATAATCCAGCTTTCACATCCATACATCACTGCTGGAAGTACTGTTGGTTTGACAATTCTATCTTTCGTGGCCTGTATCTTTCATAATTTTTGTCAGGATTAATATTGTTTTTTTTCCCATGACTATCCTTTTTTTAATTTCATCTTCACATTTACCATCATTTTTGATTCTGGACCCCAGTAAATCATAACTTTCAATTATCTCTATTTTATCTCCCTATATTATAAATTAATTTAAATTGCCAGAAGTCATCACTTTTGTTTTGCTGATGTTTAAATTAAGTCCAGCTTTGTTAGTTTCCCTCTTAACCAATAGAATCAGCCACTCCAGATCTTCCTTAGTTTCTGCTATGAGGATTGTATCACCTGCATATTGTAAATTATTTATTTTTCTGGCACCAATCTTAATCCAGCTGGATCTTTGTCTAAATCAGCCCTTCTCATAACATATTCACTATAAATATTTAAAAGGTAGGGCAATCGTATACAACCCTGCTGCACCCCTTTTTCCAATCATCTGAAGCTTCTTGTTTGTTAAACAGTTTTCTTATCAAGAGAATTAGAGAATTTTCTCAGGTATTCCCATTGTTCTCATTGCACTTATGAACATACAGATACTAAAAAATCACTGACTAGCTTCACCAGAGTAAACTTCTGGCTTCTGAGGGTAAAATATGCAGAAAGATGACAAGTGAAAAATACAAATTAATGGAAACAGCTGGAAGAAATCATTGTAATATAAACAATCAAAACATGAGGATATAGTGAAGTGTAGCATGAGGCATCCATTTTCTAGTATTGTTTAAAGATGATTAGCTGAAAAATTCAGGTATGCATAACAATCTAATTAATGATTTCCAAATATCACTTAAGATGCCTCCTTGTTTATTGTTGAGTGAGTCATGCACAAAAAATAATAGTGATAGATTCTTTAATCCATCTGGAAAGAATGAAAGTTATCCTTGAGTTATAGCATAGAGGCTTTGTTCCAGTTGATAATATGACATATGTTGGAAGAGTGATAAGCCAGACCTGATTTTTCTTCTCTGTTATAAGTGACATTGCCAAGGTGTACCATTTTTCTTATTTTGAAACTTCTGCAATTCTATGTAAGGATGACTCACTGGAACATGGTATAGGGTTGCATGTGGTAAGAATAGTTTTGAAGCTACTCTTATGTTATGAGTTTTTAAGGGCATAATGATTTTAATGAATCAAATATTAATGTAAGGAATTGAAATAGAGTCTCTGTTATGAATGTCAAGATTTGGCTGTGAAGTAGATTTAGAAAATAGTATTTTTTGGACAGTCCTCCTAGAATACCTGATGTGGACAAAATGGCTGAAAAACTGTACTTTCCTCTTTTTTTGTCTGTCCTCATCTTTTAAGTTGAAGGCTGCACATTTTTTTAGGGTGTAAAGAGATAAGGAAATAGAGATAACATTCACTATGCATGAACTGTTGGTAAACATCTAAAGCAAATCTGTTTCCTGATGTTTTTGAGATCAATACATCAAGAAAAAGTAACTTGCCTTCATTTTTCAATTCTAAATGAATTTCATTTTTGGATGGAAACAGTTGAATTTAATTACACATCTCTCTTACCCAAAAGCTTTTGTGTTACTATAGGCACAGTAGTTTTGTTGTTCACACTCTTGGCATCTTTAATTTATACTCATACAGGTATAGTCTAAAATATATTAATGTCTTAACTGTATAAATGTAACCAAGACACAAAGTTCCTACTCAAGAAGTGCATCTTGGCATCTTTAATTTATATGACCAAGTGGAAAAACTTTCAACATCTGTCTGTGATACGGAGTATTTTAATAATAAGGTGATGCACCTTTTCATTACTTATGTATTAGCAGTATATGACTTCTGCATTACTTCAACCTTGGTATCTCTTCTGGATCTCACTTCCATTGATAACATTTGATAATGTTTGCCTTTGAGTTTGCTTACTTCCTGGGAAGAAGAGAGGTTTTACTCTGTGGCAGGTTTTTGCCTATCATTGAGAGTTTCCTGTCCTGGAGTCATTCAGGTCAAGAGTGATGGGTTTAGTAGTGATGCTTTAAGGTCACTCATTGGTATTTAGTGATCTTGTAGATCACTTAGAATTTTTTGAGAGGTTTCCCTGCAATTTAAAATACCTCCTTTAAGACCAGAAGCAGCCTGGACAGTGGCCTTTCTCATAATGAATAGCATTATACATGTCTAAAAAGTGTACTTGACATTATGGGATACTAAGGCAATTGATGTGAAATCATTAGCCTCTATATACAAGGAGCCCAGTTGTGAAGATACTTCACATGAAAACTTTGTTTGCTTACACTTGGATAAAGGATTAAACAAAGAATATAATTTCTTGGCATCTTTAATTTATACTCATACAATGATATAGAGAGAGGTGTGGTTTAAAATACATTAATGTCTTAACTGTATAAATGTAACCAAGACACAAAGTATGAATTAATTTTAAAAAAAAAAATAAATAAATAAATCTTTTGACTATGGAATATGGAGAACTCGTGTGCTGAGGCTTCTGTGCTGTGAGAACATCATGTTAGAGGTTTAATGGAATATTTACAACACTGGGAAAGGATTAAAAGCTAATTTTAATGCTTCCAATATTTCATCTCACTGAACAGCTTCAGGGATTACAAAAAAAAAACTGTTGTAACACACACAGTCAAATACAACACAATACTAAGTGAAACACATGGATGACTATAAAGTCCTGTCTAAGTGGTGCACCCTCTATGGGCATTTGTAGGTGGCCTAGGATGTAAAGTGGGATCTCTGATAATTAATGTTTCCCAAATTTTGGGAAGTTTTATGCAGCCATATTTATTTAAATTCAGTTGATTTCTGAGTGCTGGTGCAGATTCTAAAAACAGTCTTTCTTTTTTGAATTTACTATGGTGAAGCAGAGTGTTTTTTTTTTTTTCAGGAGATCTTGTGAGTTGTATCCAAAACATGGTCTGCAAGGCCAGATTGACCATAGTCATGATTGCAGATGTATGATTTGTGTTCTTCTAAATGAATGGTTGCTGATCTTCCTGTCTGTCCGAAGTAAGCCGCTTGCAGGAACAGGGTACTTTATATACTCCAGGCACTGAGAGAGAGGGAGCTGATCTTTGGTAGAATGGTAGCAGTTTATGATGGGGCTTAAAAGCTGTGTAGAGGTTGTACTTTTTTAACCCTTTAACTGCTGCTTTTATATTCTACTGATGTTGTCCCATGTGCTGAATTAATTTTGCAAAAAAATTAATAAATAAAATCAATTAAAATTCTTAAAAGTAAGAAGTCTGGACAGCATCATACATTCTTGATATACACTTGTTCACTCACAGAAATGGCAATAATAGTGTTTTATAAAATTTGTATAATCTGCAAGGGGTGTCCACTTGGGGGTGCCATTTTTTTCCGCACTCAAGTTAACATGACTGTAGCAGTTAAAGGGTTAATGACCTTGCTATTTTTTCTGATGTGCCATTGATGTAGGGGATGGTGATAGCATTTGGAATTTGGGATGTGGAATTTGGAATTGTGGAATTTGTGGATGTGTGGAATGAGTTCGATGGGCGAAAGGACTTATATAAGATGGATGGGTTACATTTGAATGGAGTTGGTGTACGGAGACTTGAAAGAGTGTTGATGAATGATGTGGAAGTGGATGTACAGACTCAGGGAAACTAGATTTATTAAGAGGGGGGGGGGAGTAGATATGCAGACTTTAGGGGGGGAAGTTAAGTGTATGAATGAGTATATTATGCCCGGGCGAGTACGACGGACAACAAATCAGAATGGGATAATTAGTATAAGGAATCAAAGTAGGGATGGGACAAATGGGCTTCTGCGATTCATGTACACTAATGCCAGGAGTATTAGGAACAAGAAGGAAGAGTTTTTGGCCATGGTTGGCACTTCCAGGCCACAGGTTGTCGGTATTAGTGAAACATGGCTGACAGAAGATGATAAAGCTAGTGGGATTGAATGCGATGGGTATAGCGTGTTCAGGAGTGACAGGGTGAATAAAAAGGGGGGAGGAGTGTTATTGATGATAGCTGATGAGCTTCAGCCAAGGAGTATAGAAGTTGAACTGCAGGATGGGGAAAAAAGCACATTTGAGGCTGTTTGGTGTGAGATACAATCTAGCAGAACAAAATATACAATTGGGTGCTGCTATAGACCGGGTGATGGAGTGGATGGTGGGAATAGTATGCATAAGCAAATAGAAGAAATGAATGGAAGGAGGGTAATTATTATGGGTGATTTCAATTATGGTAATATTGACTGGAAAGAGGAGAGGGCACATGGGAGGAAGGAATTGGAATTTATGCAGTTATTAAGGGACAACTATCTACGGCAACATGTATTGGAAAATACCAGGGGGCAGAGAGTGCTGGACCTAGTAATTGCAACTGAGAATGTGGCTGTAACGAACATGACCTTGTTGCCACCAATTGGTGAGAGTGACCATAAGGTCATGACTTGGGAGGTGGCTAAAGGAGTCGAATTTACAATTAAGACAGGGTATATGTGGAATTACCGGGCTGGTAAGTATGACAAGCTTAGGTGTGTGCTTGGCTCAATGCCATGGCATGTAAAACTGCAAGGGCTGGATGTTGATGGTGCATGGGAGGTGGTCAAGAACTGTTTGCAGGAGGCAATGGTTGACTGTATACCAAGAGTCCGAATAATAAATCAGGTAGGGGTTAAATGGATGAATAACACTATTAAGCTTGAGCTGCAAAAAAAGAAACAATTGTGGAGGGAATTTAAGGAGAAGGGTGACCATCAGGTGCATGAACAGTATAAAGCTCAGGCCAGGATGGTAACAAGGGTGGTAAGAAAAGCAAAAGCAGATTACGAAAGGAAATTGGCCATGCAGGCTAAAGAGAATCCCAAACAGTTTTTTCAATATGTTGCAAGTAAAAGGAAAAATGCTCATGGTAGAATGATCTTAAAAAATGCTGAGGGTAGGGAGGTAACTGAATCAGTCGATGTTGTGGAATTACTGAGCGAACACTTTGCAAGAGTATATCATCCAGGTGGTGGCTTTGCGGAAATGGAGGAACCAACAGCTTATACTGGAATTGTGATGAATGAGGTAGAGGTAACTAGTCTATTACAGAACCTCAATGTCAATACATCTGTGGGATTGGATGGTATACCAGCTCGTGTCGTACGTGAAGCGGCCAAAGAATTGTCAGTGCCCTTGACCATTATGTTTAATTTGAGCCTCAGGACTGGGTCAGTCCCAAGGGGGTGGAAAGAGGGGAAAATAGTTCCACTGCACAAAGGTGGTTCCAAGGCTGCTGTTGAAAATTACCGGCCAATCAGCATAACAGGAATCATTATCAAGGTCTTAGAGAAAATAGTCAAGAGGAAAATACAAGATTGGATAGAAGAAAATGGGATACTGTATCGGGGACAGCATGGTTTTGTGAAAGGTAGGTCATGCCTCAGTAACTTGCTCACGTATTATAACACAGTGACGGCTGAACTGGATAAGGGTAATGGGTTTACAGTGATTCTGCTGGACCTTGCTAAGGCCTTTGACAGGATACCACATGGAATTCTAATCAGTAAATTGCAGCATATGGGAATGGACATAGGGTTGGTGAGATGGATAGGAGGGTGGTTGACGGAGAGATATCAGAGAGTGGTTTACTCAGGAGTAGAGTCCACAAGACGGCCTGTGACTAGTGGTGTACCACAAGGATCTGTTCTTGGACCACTGCTGTTTAATTTGTTCATAAATGATATAGGAAAGGATCTGAGAGGAACAGTTCATTTGTTTGCGGATGATGCGAAGTTGGGTAGGGCAATAGTGAATGCAGATGACGTCAAAATTTTGCAGGATGATTTGGATAGATTGGAGGTCTCGGCTAGGGAGAATGGATGTCAATTTAATGTGGCAAAATGTAAGGTTATGCATTTTGGGGTGAAAAGATTGGTGGCAGTTTACTGCATTGGTGGAACCGTGCTCCAGGAAATTGATGAGGCACGAGATTTAGGAGTGTTGGTGGATAAGGAATTGAAATTTAGGGGACACATTGCAAAAGTGGCCAAATCAGCTCATCAAATCACTTGGTTGCTGAAGAATACGTTGACAAGCAGAGACAAGCAGGTTATTGTTCCTCTGTATCGAGCCTTGATAAGACCTCATCTCGACTACTGTGCTCAGATTTGGTCACCTAGGTTTCTTCTTGATGGGGAGGAGGTGGAGAGGATCCAGAGGCGAGTGACCAAGATGATAGCAGGTCTGTGGAATGAACCGTATGAGAACAGGTTGAGGATTTGTGGGTTGCAAAAATTGGTTGATAGGCGGAGGAGGGGAGATATGATTGAGACATTCAAATTACTGAAGGGTTTCTATAAAATTAATTCAGAAGATATTTTTGAGAACAGGGCTGGTTGTGGGAGGACTAGGGGACATCCATGGAAACTGGGCAAAAGTGTGGTTAGTAAAGGTGTTAGAGCTGGGTTCTTTACTTTTAGAGTAGTGAATGAGTGCAATGCGCTCCCTGAGTCTGTGGTGGATGCTGTGACAGTGAATGAGTTTAAGGCGAGGTATGATAGATACTGTATGAATGTCGAATAGTTGTGATGAAAATGATTTGGGGCTTCCCTCGATGAGTCTAATGACTCCCTGGAGTTGCCCGTAATAATAAATAATAATAATAATTTCTGAAATCCTTCTGGAGAAATGGAGGAGGAACTGATTATTTTTTTAATTTGCTCATTCGTTGTAGCCATTGGAAAGGGAGATTGTATATGTGGTTACTCAACCACATACACAATCTTTGTTCCAGTGGAGCCTCCCTTTCAACCAAACTCAACTACATACACAACACCTTCCTTTCCAATGGCTACAGCGATGGACCTTGATTAGTCCACATATGGACTAATGTGTACAGATTTGTTCACCTGGCTTTGAAAAGGATGAAGAGATATTGGAAAGGGAGTGGAGACAATTGACTAAGGTTGTTTTCAATTTCTGGAATGTTAAATACGAAGAAAGGTTGAGAAGATGCAATTTACAGAGTCTAGTGGATAGGAGGAAGAGGGGGTGATATGATAGAGACATACTAGTTAGGGATAGTTATAGGATTAACATTGAAGAGGTTTTTAGTAAAATGGTTGGAGGTACTAGGATAACAAGATTTCATCCCTGGAAGCTGTATAAGGAGAGTTTGAGGGAAGGAGTGAGAAGCAAGTTTTTTTGTATTAGATAGTTAGTTAGTTGTGAATGATTGAAATGTCTGAATTGTCTGAAATGCCTGAGAGTGTCATGTCTACAGAGAATTTGAATGTGTTTAGGGCATGGTATGATGAGCTGTGTGCATGTCAAAGGAACCTCCTAGATGAATATTTGACTATATTTTTGCATCCTAAAAGATATTATTATTATTACCCTAAGACCCCATGGTAATAATAATAATATCTTTTAGGATGCATGCCAACTGCCTCTTATGTATGGAATCTCCATAAAAAATGTTTTGTTTCATTTTATGTGTTTTAACTTATAGTGATAAAGTAATATAGTGATTTTTGATTTTTTTTTTAATATATCTGTCTTATCATTTCCTTCTTTCTCATCAGGTTAAGACTTTATATTTAGTTACAGGTATAATATGCATGCTTTATTGATGAGGTGACTAGCAGCATATTGCCCATATAATGGGAATACTGTTGCTAGATTGTAAGGAGGAATAGTCATACAGACAGAAGGAAATAGAATTTATAATGTAATGAGGAGAGGAACTCTGCTTCAATAGTGCTAGATCTGGTGATACCATTAGAGAACTAAGGTAGCCACCCTGCCTCTACTTTTGATGTGTAGAAATTTCTGTTAAGAATAGGTGTATGTTGAATTACAAAGCAGGTAATTATGACAAACTTAGGAGAGCTTGGATCAGTGCTATATGAATTTGGAGAGAGATGCTAGTATTGTTTGGGAGATAGTGTAGAATTGTTTCAAGAAAGTAGTATGAGATTGTATCAGACCAGAGTCATGAGAATAAATTAGAAAGGAGGATGAGTAACCATATTATTAAACAAGAGTTGTAGGCAAATAAAAAAAAAAATGTTGTGGAGTCTTTCTTTCAGTGTGATTAAACAGTAAACAGCACTCAGATTTATGAATTCAACTACTGTTTGAGATTTAAAAAAAAATCTGCATTTTGACCTTTCTATTAAGGTTATCATCAGAAATGTGTATAAAGTTGTGGAGGATATATAAAAAGAAAAGTGATCAGCAAACACATGAACAACGTAATGGAAGGTGAACTATATGGTAAGGAAGGCCAAAAAAAAGTTGCTAAAAAAATTCCCCCATAGTTCCATGACTGTGTAGCAATATTAGTCACAATATACCTATATTTTGACTATACCGACTGTTTCTCCCACAGTCACTATATCTGTTATTGAAAACTTAAGAGTTTTTCAAATGAAAAGTTTAAGCTAGAAGAATGTTTGTTATGTATTTATACTATTTAACATGTGGATGTTGGAAATTATATAATTTTCATTTGAACTTGTTTATAATAACAATTATTATGATCAAAATGAATAAGTAATAGAGACAGTAGAAAGATTAAGAAGAAAATACCTTTATTTTATTCTGTTGATATAAAAAGAACCATATACCTATAAAAATCATTTATATTTACACTATAGCAAATTTGTTCATTTATGTTTTTGTAACATAGCAACCCGTCCACTCCTTCGGCAGATAGAAAATCTTCAGGCTACTTTTAGTGCTCAGTCTGCATCTTGGGAGAAAGCAGAAAAGAATCTTTCTGACAGATTGAGTAAGTACTCATGTAATTTTTTACTTAGAATTTTGAAAGAATGTGTTACAAACTAATGAACACATACATAATGAACATGTATAAAATAATACATAATGAGCACATATCTCTCATCGTCTGTTCATTGGGCATCCACAGATGTCGTATGGTCACTATGATGCTCGGTGATGTACCACACCAGTCCCCACCATGTAGTCCTGTTGTATGCTTTTCTGGAGGCTTCAGCTCTCTGAAGATCAGTCACTCCACACATACACACCATCTATCCATTCATCTCAATGGTGGTCTACCCCTTTCTCTTTTTCCAGGAACTTTACCTTCTATTACTGTTCTGAGAAGTCCTCCTTCCATCCTTTCAGTGCGTCCAAAATGTTTTAACTTTCTTCTGCCAGTATCTTTAAGGAGCCTTAAAGTTCTACCTTCCAGATTTTAGACAAGTCTCTGACTGTATTTTAGCCATTCCTAATCTTCTTCTGATGTCTTCCGAACAGCAATTCTTCACATTATAATGGATCCCAGTACTCAAACTTGCTGACTTCCTCAATTCTTTCTCCATTAAGGTACACTTGTTTCTCAGGATCTTCCCTGTTTGTATTTCCTGTTGAGAACCATAATCTTTGTCTTACTAGGGTTGAGTTGATGTCTTCTGTTATTACTGATCTTGTTAACTTCATCAAGAATTTGTCCTAGTTCTTCCTTATCGTTACAGAGGAGTACGGTATCATTAGTATACCTCAGATTACTGATCAATCTACCACCTATCTTAATTCCTGTCTTGAGCTCATCCAATGCTTCACGCATGATATCCTTACTATATGCTAAACAAGTAAGGAGAAAGTAAACATCCTTACTTAACTCCCTTTCCAATCTGAAGCCAATCAGTTAATCCAGCACCTGTTCTTACTGTGACTTCTTGCTCCCTATACAAGTTGGCTATAAACCTGATAGTGTGTTGAGGAAAACCCATTCTTTTCATTACTACCCACGGTGTCACATGCTGAACACCATCAAAAGCTTCAGAGTAGGCTAAGAAACATATTATCAGAGGGAGTCTAAATTCTTTATATTTTTCTATGATCTGTCTAAGGCAATAGGATCTGATCTTTGGTGCCCTTACCTTTCCTAAAACTTGCTTGTTTCTTGGGCATCTCTGCCTCAACTTTCACCTGATTCCTATTTAGCATAATCGTCAATAAAATCTTGCTTGCATGAGATATTAAACTAATAGTTCTATAATTCTTGCAATCCTTCATGTGTAGTGGTATGAAACCAACTTCTTCCAGTCTCTAGGCCATGATCCTGTCTCTCATATCCTTGTAATCAATCTATGAAACACTCTTATCCCTCCATACCCTGTGGTCTTCATTAACTCTCCTGGGATTCCATCTGCATCTGGGGCCTTATTGCTGTTAAGCTGCTTAGACTGCTCTTTCAACTTCATGCCTAAGTGGAGGAGGTTTCAAATCAGAATTTTTCTGGTGAGAGGGCTCCTCTAAATTTTCTTTATCCACTCTGTTGTACAGTTCTTCACAGTATTCTTTCCATCTATTTTTAATTTCCAATTCTTTTGTTAGTAATGCTCCATTCTTCTCTTTGATGACATTCAATTTGGGCTTAAACTTGGGCTTTAAGTTATGAACTACATAAAACATCCTTTTATAATTGTGCCTCCTCATCTGGAACTCTCTCTCTCTCTTCACATTTATTATTATAAAACTTTTCTTTGTCCTGCTTGATGGCTTTTCTGACTTCTCTGTGTAATCTGTTATATTCTTCATTGCCTGTGTCTCTTTGTTTTGCCAACTGCCTTCTTTTAATTAGTTCCCATATTGAATCTGATATCCATGGGTCTCTTGGGCTTCTTATTGAGCTGAGATACTTCTTGGCTGTGTCCTGTTATCACCTTGACTTCTTCCCAAAGCATTTCTGGTGAGTTCTCCTCGTTGGTTTCCAAACAATCATCCAACCAAGTTGATGTTTCTTCTATGAATCCACTAGGAATTACTCTAACATCCAATCTAGTGGGATGTGCCTGACTTGGAAGTTTTTGGACTCTTACTTTGGCTCTAACTAGCTGATGGTCTGCACCACAATCTGCTCCAGGACAAGTATGCACATTAGAGATGCTTGTCTTCCTGCTGGAAAGCCAGGATGTAATCAATCTGGTGCCATGACCTATCAGTGTTAGATATTCAAGTATAGGTCTGTCGTGGGTATTTCTGGAAGCAGGTATTGGTAATAACTAATCTGTTAGCATGGGCAAATTCCAACAGTCTTTCACCACGGGTGTTACATTCACCCAGACCAAACATGCCACACTCTGGCCTAATGCTCATGTTCTTTCCTACTTTTGCATTTAAATCCCCTAAGATGTAAAGTATGTCTCCTTAGTAGGCAGTCTGAAACAGTCTGTAAGTTTTCATAGAATTCCTCACTCTCTCTCCCCCCCCCCCCATCAGGCCTATACATGTTTATCCTATCCTATCAGTGGTCCTAAAGCACCCACAACCTTTCCAAGTATTCTTGAACTTCGCAACTGTAACTCGAGGATAAGGTGGTTAGCCCTATGTCTGTAGATGCATGTGTTCACGGTGGTGGGGGGGGGGGGGGGTGGGGGGGGGGGGGGGTGGGGGGGGGGGGGGGTGGGGGGGGGGGGGGGTGGGGGGGGGGGGGGGTGGGGGGGGGGGGGGGTGGGGGGGGGGGGGGGTGGGGGGGGGGGGGGGTGGGGGGGGGGGGGGGTGGGGGGGGGGGGGGGTGGGGGGGGGGGGGGGTGGGGGGGGGGGGGGGTGGGGGGGGGGGGGGGTGGGGGGGGGGGGGGGTGGGGGGGGGGGGGGGTGGGGGGGGGGGGGGGTGGGGGGGGGGGGGGGTGGGGGGGGGGGGGGGTGGGGGGGGGGGGGGGTGGGGGGGGGGGGGGGTGGGGGGGGGGGGGGGTGGGGGGGGGGGGGGGTGGGGGGGGGGGGGGGTGGGGGGGGGGGGGGGTGGGGGGGGGGGGGGGTGGGGGGGGGGGGGGGTGGGGGGGGGGGGGGGTGGGGGGGGGGGGGGGTGGGGGGGGGGGGGGGTGGGGGGGGGGGGGGGTGGGGGGGGGGGGGGGTATATTGCATAACCTCAATGTCAATACATCTGTGGGATTGGATGGTATACCAGCTCGTGTTGTACGAGAAGCAGCTAAAGAATTGTCAGTACCCTTGACCATTTTGTTTAATTTGAGTCTCGGGTCTGGGTTAGTCCCGAGCGGGTGGAAAGAGGGGAAAATAGTTCCACTGCATAAAGGTGGTTCCAAGACTGCTGTTGTAAATTACCGACCGATTAGCATATCAGGAATCATTGTCAAGGTCTTAGAGAAATTAGTCAAGAAAAGAATACAGGATTGGATAGATGAAAATAGGATATTGTATGGGGGACAACATGGTTTTGTGAAGGGTAGATCATGCCTCAGTAACTTGCTCACGTTTTATAACACAGTGACGGCTGAACTGGATAGGGGTAATGGGTTTACAGTGATACTACTGGACCTTGCCAAGGCCTTTGATAGGATACCACATGGAACCCTAATCAGTAAACTGGAGCAGATGGGTATAGATATAGGGTTGGTGAGATGGATAAGAGGGTGGTTGAAGGAGAGATATCAAAGAGTGGTTTATTCAGGAGTGGAGTCTAAAAGACGTCTTGTGACTAGTGGAGTGCCACAGGGCTCTGTTCTTGGACCACTGCTTTTCAATTTGTTCATCAATGATATTGGAAAGGATCTGAGAGGAAGTGTTCACTTGTTTGCTGATGATGCAAAGTTGGGTAGAGCAATTGTGAGTGCACAAGATGTCAAAATTTTACAGGATGATTTGGATAGTTTGGAGGACTGGGCTAGGAAAAATGGATGTCAATTTAATGTGGCAAAGTGTAAGGTTATGCACTTTGGGGTGAAAAGAACAGCAGCAGTATATCGCATTGGTGGAATCATACTCCAGGAGATTGATGAGGCCAGGGATTTGGGAGTGTTGGTGGATAGGGAGTTGAAGTTTAGGGGGCACATTGCAAAAGTAACTAAAACAGCTCACCAAATCACTTGGCTTCTGAAAAATACTTCAACATGCAGAGACGAACAAGTTGTTGTTCCTCTGTATCGAGCCTTGATAAGACCCCATCTGGACTTCTGTGCCCAGCTATGGGCACCAGGGTTTCTTCGTGATGGGGAGGAAGTGGAGAGGGTCCAGAGACGAGTGACCAAGATGATAGCAGGTCTGTGGAATGAACCTTATGAGAATAGGTTGAAGATTTGTGGGTTGCAGAAATTGGACGATAGGCGAAGGAGGGGTGATATGATTGAGACATTCAAATTACTGAAGGGTTTTTATAAGATTGATCCAGAAGATATTTTTGAAAATATGACTGGTGGTGGGAGGACTAGGGGCCATGCATGGAAGCTGGGCAAGAGCGTGGTTGACAAGGGTGTTAGAGCTAGGTTCTTTACTTGGAGAGTGGTAAATGAGTGGAATACGCTTCCCGAGTCTGTTGTGGGTGCTACGACCGTGAATGAGTTCAAGGCAAGGTATGATAGATACTGTGTGAATGTTGAATAGTTGTTCTTGACATGATGTTAGGGCCTCCCTCGATGAGTCTGTCGACTCCTTGGAGTTTCCCGGAACAATAATAATAATAATAATAACCAAGAAGGCTTCATGTCTGAGCTGTCTTCAGTATCACAGCTACCTCATGATGCTTTGAGTCACCTCCTGAATAAACAACTAGCTTACCATACTTTCTTTTGAAGTGAACTTCTCCATTTCATCTGGCTTTGTAATTCCCAGGATGTCAATTTTATACCTATCCATCTCTTTACAGACAATCTCAAGAGTTCCTATCCATAGATCCCAAACATTCCATGTGCTTATTTAAATTCCCTTCTGAGATTAATCCTATGCCTTCTGTGTTCCTCATTCACAATATTACCTATTTTTGTTGGAGACTGTAATATACTTCTCTAACAGGATCCTCTGCCTAAGCCCTGAACATGGCTCTGATTATTCTGCAAGACAACTGATGAGATGCATTATAATGTACAACCATATTAGCATTTTGGGGTGAAGTCACAACAAGAAAAAAGTGGTAAGGTTGCAGAGGCCCTTTCCCATATCTGGGAAGTTTTGTCCTCCAATTAATCCCACTTTGGCCAGGTAGGTTGGTACTTCTGGTTAGGCAGACTCTCACTCCATAAAATGAAATGAAATATCAAAATAGGAAACATTCAACTCCAGCCCTCGAATACTCTAATAGCATTGGGGGAAGGAGCAAGAAGGAAAGAAAAAAGGGGAGGGACCAGTCTACAGATAATATAACTGATGTATTACAGCATTATATTTATAATACTGTAATAATTAATTTGAAATGTAGTTATCATCCGATAACTTAATGTTAACTGGAATCCA
The DNA here is from genome assembly GCF_054136105.1 of Typopeltis vanoorti. Lineage (NCBI taxonomy): Eukaryota > Metazoa > Arthropoda > Arachnida > Uropygi > Thelyphonidae > Typopeltis > Typopeltis vanoorti. Next base: position 9,878,900 of record NC_143551.1, on the reverse strand, counting down.
CTGGATCAGTAGTTCCAGTTAATATCCAAACAGGTATTTCCAAACAGGTATCTCCATGAAGTCTCTGGACTTCATGGAGATACCTATTCCCCTTTCCCCTCTAGTTGATAGCATGGACTGTCCCACTTATAAACTTGCTAAGTTGTTTGTCCCCTTTACTGGTAACTCCTCTACTTTTTTTAAAAATTCTCCCGTTAACAATCACATCCTTAAAAAATTCAGACATAATGGTTAGTTTTGTACTAATGTTAGTTTTGTAAACTTAGTTTTGTACTAAAATTAATTTTTTACTAATGTACCACCAACAGGTACTCCTTATTCAATGAAGTCTAACTCACCCTCCCCTGATACATTTAAATTATTCAAATTTATAATGTGTAGTTACTTTACTTTTATTATTCTAAAACTCTGTCTCCATCCAATTACTTAATGATGAGGAAAAAAATTACAAACAGATTCTTTGTATTGTAGTGCCCCCCCTCCCCCCCCCCCCCCCAATCTAACTTTTACATGGAACCATTCGATAACAAAATACTTAACACAACTACAAACCCTTGATATGGTTATGCTTTGTTGCAATGTGTTTGCATTTGGTCTCATGCGACCAAATGGCAAACACATTTTGTAACTTACCTAAACAACCAATACCACAAAATTCACTTCACAGTAGAAAAAATCTAATAACAGTTTGCCTTTTGACACATTAGTCACTTGCCTTTCACATCACTTACTATCTTTTTCCATTTCTGTAATTGAGGTATTAAGCAATAAACTTTGCATGAGTCTCATTCAAGTATAGTTGATGTAGGCATAGATGCTGATAAATTTAAATTATAGTGTAAGCCAAGTATATAACCAAGTATATAATTTCTTGGTATCTTTAAAAATAAACATAAAAATAATAATAAACACAAAAAATAGGCAAAATAGCCATAAAAATGAATAACTAAAAATAAACTTCTGCAACAGGACTCTAATCCATTGAAAGTAACTCTTGTTACCTTGACCATAGGCTAACTTACCAAAAACATTTGAAAAACAACTAACTTAAAGATATCTGCCAGGAACAACATCATAAACAAGCTGACAGTCACAACTTAGGTTGTCCTTGACTCTAAAAACAGCAGCCCTGGCTCTGGTCTTAACTTCACAAATACTCCGCTCTTCCCTGTTGTGGAGTATCGTTCACCAGTTGGGAGCTGAAGTTATCACACAATTCTCATGGACATACATTAACAGAACAATGAGAACCACCTTTGGTATCTTAAGATTTCCTCATCTTCCATAGTTACTTATTCTTTCCAACATTGCTCCTCCATGCTTCAGAACAGAAGAGAAGCTACCACCATCAAAAAAATGAAAAAAATCAGAAATAACATGTACCTTCAAGATATTGCTATATTGCAATACATCAAGATATTCTTTAAAGGTACCTGTGGCATGACCATAAAACAATAAATTACACGATAACCACAGTAATTAACTTTAATGAAATGAAAGAACAGATAATTTCGTACTAAAAATAACAGTACATCATCAGTGCGTAGAACAAGCAAATCAAAGAAATGGGAATGCAAGGTACATACAGAAGTCAGTGGTTTATTAATTAAAAACTGCTTCTGTGCTAGAAATTAACATTAATAAATAATATTATTTAAAACTTTAATATTATTAAAAATATAAATAATTAAATAATATAAATAATATAAAATATTATTAAAATCTTAATAATATTGTTAATGATATTAAAGTTCAATGGAATGGGATCAGTTGCTGGATGGAAAGAATATCGACAGTGCATGGGAAGCATTTAAACAATCCTTAAATGATGCAATATCAGAATGTGTTCCAAGAGTTCGAAGAATAAATAGAGTAGGAGTCAAATGGATGTGTAATCTTATTAAGCAAGAGATTTGTAAGAAAAGGATGACGTGGAAGGAACACCGTTTGCATAAGGATGATGTCTGTTATAAGCAGCAGCCTAGAATAGTCACAACTGTTGTATGGAAAGCAAAGTCTGATTATGAAAAGAAACTGGCTCTTCATGCTAAAGACAACTCACAAGTATTCTGTCGACATGCTGCAAGTACAAGAAACTTTTACTTGCAGGTTTCTAGATGAAGAAACGCATGTGTGTGAGGCCGAGGTATTAGAGCTGTTGCACAAACTGAATAAGAATTCAGCAATAGGGACTGATGGAATATCAGCACATGTGCTAAAAGAGTGTTCAGCTTAGCCTGAACTGGCCATTCCTTTGACCAGGCTGTTTAATATGAGTCTCAGAACAGGGAAGATTCCGCAGGAATGGAAGTAATGTATGGTAATTTCATTGCACAAGGGTGGTGCAAAGACCGATGTATCCAACTATCAACCAATTAGTATCTCAGGAGTGGTGGTGAAAATTATGGAAAAATTAGTTAGAGCCCACATTCAGAAATGGGTTGAGAGGAAATCTCTACTTTGCAATGAACAACATGGGTTTACTAAGGGAAGGTCATGTTTTAGCAACTTGCTCACATTCTATAACAATGTTAATATTGAACTAGACAAGGGGAACGGATACACCATGATACTTTTGGATTTTGCTAAGGCTTTTGACAGAATACAACATGGCAGACTGCTGTATAAATTGGAGAAAATGGGTTTGGGTTATACAATATTAGCATGGATAAGAGGATGACTGACTGACAGATATCAAAAAGTGGTATGGGGGAGCTGAGTCTGCAAGGTTTAAGATAACAAGTGGTGTACCACAAGGATCAGTGCTTGGTCCACTGTTATTCAATCTATACATTAATGATATTGGGAAGAATTTGACAAGCGACATACAGTTATTTGCTGATGATGCAAAGATAGGTAGGGTAATTAGGAATGCTGCTGATATGCAGTCTTTGCAGAATGATTTGAATAGGCTGGAATTATGGGTTCAATGTCAATAAATGTAAAGTCATTCACTTCAGCGTGATTAGATATCCAATGTCATATTTTATTGGTGGGATTAGCCTAGAAGAAACTGATGAGGCTAGGGATCTTGGAGTATTAATAGATAGGAATTTGAAGTTTAGGGGCCATGTGGCAAAGATATTGCAAATACAACTCAAAAGATAATTACAATGCTGAAACGAACATTCACATGTAAAGATAAGGATGTCATTTTTCCTCTTTACAAGACCTTGATAAGACCTCACCTGGACTATTGTGCACAGGTCTGGTCTCCTGGTTTTTGTTGTGATTCTGATATATTGGAGAGAGCACAAAGGAGAGTGTTAAAAATGATATCAGGATTGTGGAAAACTGATTATGAAGACAGATTGAGAATTTGTAGACTGCAGACACTAGCAAACAGGAGAAAGAGGACTTACAAACTTCTGAAAAGGTCACACAGGATTTCAATTTATGGAGATGGGGAAAGGACAAGAGAGCATCCTTGGAAACTAAGAATGAAGGCTGCCAAGAAGAGTGTGAGGGCTAGATTTTTCTCTCAGAGGGTGGTGCGTGATTGGAATGGATTGCCATTGGATGTTGTGAGTGCAAGCAGTGTGAATGAATTCAAGAATAAATATGATAGCTGGTGTGTATAGTATGTGGCCTCCCTCGACGAGTCTCTAACTCCCTGGAGGTCTCTCTGAATAATAATAATATTTATTAATATTACTTTCTAGCATGCAGCAACAGTTTTTAATTGGTAAACCACTGACTTCTTTATGTATCTAGTATTCCCATTTCTTTGATTTGCTTATTTCTGCTGTACTGTTATTTTCAGTACAAGATATCCGTACTTTCATTTCATTAAAGTTAATTACTGTGGTTATCATGTAATTTATTGTTTTACATCAAGATATTGCTCCACTTTCAGCTCGCTGCCTTACCTCCAGATCTACAAACATAGTACCTGATTACAGATTCAGCTATCAAGCCTCTATGATTCGGTCTACCTCAACACCTCTGGAGCTAGTTAAACAGGTTTAGGACTGGACAAGGCCACTGTACCCATTTGTTATGTCTGTGGGAATTTCAAAGTTATCCTTTTGCATGTGTGGTGCTGTGCAGATTATGCATCATATCACTGATGACTGCCCCCCCCCCCCCACACACTCCTTCCCTGGAGGCTTCGGTAACTTGCATTTACTCCCAGATAGTGCCATCGATTGGTTAATTGAACTCTCAGTCTCTATAATTAATTATTGTATTAATGTATGCTTATTAATTTCTTGTATTTTCCTCCCATACACTAAATAAGTATTAAATAAAAACTTGTATATATTGCCTTTACTTTGATGCAAAAATATATTCCATAAAGCAAAAATATTATGGAATGAATGACTACCCAAGCCAGTTCTTTATTGAGTTGTCATGTCAGTGGGACCCAGATTCAAGATGACACCAAGGTTTAGTCAGTGTAGAAGTGATATAACCTTTTTGCATTACAGGATACCAAGGCAGTTGAAATGAAGTCAACAATCTATGTATATGAGATGCTATCAAAATGAAATCAGGCTAAACTAATAAAATCTTCACAACTTATCCAATTTAAATTTGGACTCAACCCCTTTCAAAGTAGGCCCTTTCCAAGTTCATGCAACTATCCCACCACTTTTTGCCATGCTCCAAACTCTTCCTGGAAGTCTTTTTTGATGAAGTGCATCTTGGATCTCCTTAATGGTGTCGAACCACAGTCCCTTCAGCTTCAGTTTCATTTTTGGAAACAAAATGAAATCACAAGGGGCTAAATCTGGTGAGTAAAGAGGATGTGATATGACTGCCATGCTGTTGGCTGCCAAAAACTCTCAAACTTTTAAGGCACTGTGAGAGAGAGTATTGCTGTAAGGTGGAGGAGCCAGTTGTGGCTTCACCACAGTTCTGGTCTTTTGTGACAAACTTCTTCTCTCAACCACCTTAAATTGTTGCAGTAGAATTCTGCATTGACCGTCTGACTAGGCAGGACAAATTCTCGGTGCACAGTCCCCTTAATGACAAAAAAGATTATCATCATGCTTTTTATCACACTCCTGATTTGCTTTGCCTTCTTCATTCTTGGGGATTGTATGCTCTTACACTGTGACAGTTGTGTTTTGTCTCTGGGTTGTAACTGTAAAACCCAAGTCTCATCCTCTGTGATGGCCTTTGAGATGGGTCAACAATGGGAGGATCTTGATGAAGATCTTGTCAGACATTAACACAGTGCTCCTTCTGGTCAGAAGTCAAGAGATGGGGAACAAACTTGGCAGCGACACAATGCATGTTCATATCTCTCATGACAATCACTTGAGCTGCTCCATATGAAATTCCAACTCGGTCAGCAACTTCCTGGATGGTAATGTCTCAAGTAATTCAAGGGTCTCTGTGGCAGATTTCCCAAGTTTTATGCAAAATTTTACATTTGCCCTTAGTTCTAATTTTGGACTCATGGTGAAATTGCAGAACAGCAAATGTGATAAGAATAATGCACATTTGCACAAGTTCCAGTGTACATAGTTCAACGCAATATGGCAGGCTGACTCAACAATGCTTATGCCACTGACACTTGGCAGTATGAGACTGTAACTTGATCTGTTGCTGAGTATTTGGCACAGTTCAGTTTCTTTTTGATAGCACCTCATATAAGCAGACTAATCATGAAGTTCACACTTATGTATTTATGCTTGGATATGGGATTAAAACAAGAATATAATTTCTTGTCAAGTATTTTTTATATATATTGTAATATTATTTAATTAGCGATTTTAATTTAGAGATAGAAATTAAAAATATTGTTTAATTGACCATTCTAATTTAGGGATGGAAATTAAAAACAAATCAAGTTATAAAAAATTGATCAGTTGTATTTATTGGTTTGCACTTGAACCACCTACTTACATAAAACAAATTAATTCTATCAGAAATAATCTGCCTCAGAAGCAAAACACATAATTAAATGTGTTTTGCTTCTGAGCAAAACACATAATGAAAAAAATGCAACTCTGCAATTTTTAATTTGGTTATGTGGATTACTCATTTAATTGAAGTTCAGATAATGTGGAGTTCACTGTAATAAGCCTGATGAAAATATAAGAAAATTTTAAAAAGAATCAGAGTTGAGCAGCTTTCAGAACTCTCTAGCCGCAAATATACAAATATTATTCAGAAAAAAAAATGAAAAGGTTTAAATTCAAGAATCAACCTTTGGAAACCCATTGGCAGATTCTAAAGAAAATGTTAATTGATTCAGTCAAGGGGCATTTGGTGAAGGTTAGAAAAATACAAGGATAGAAAAATCAGAACTCAGTGATGGAATCAGGAAATTAAGGCTATTCATAGAAAAGAAGGAAGCATATCAGAGTTTCTTAGCAAGTAATTCAACAGTTCTGAGAGAATACAATAAAAATATAAGAAAGGAAAGTAATGTGCAAAAGTAGCTGAACTACAGTCATTTTCAAAAGAAGATGGCAAGGTTGTATATACACATACTAGCCACTGAATCACAAAACTTTATGCAGATTTACATAAATGTCATTTATGCAGCACATATGCAAAATACTTGGTCGCGTGCATCACCATATGTTCTGGGTAACTATTTATGAATACTGCTGGTCCTCAACAGTGTTGATCACAGTGGGAAAAGCAAAGGATCTTTTGGAGTTCTATAAAGGACTTATTATGGGCACCTGTTTGGCTAGAGCCATGATTTTGAAAACAGCAGAGCTGACTGGTTTCTTAAAAGAGATATCCACAGTGTTTAGACAGTGTAAAAATGACCCACATTGCTTGTCTAAGAGGCAGTCCTGAGACAGTCTTCAGGAATGAGATCACCATTGAAAATCCTTGTACTGACAAACAGAACTTCCTGTGTGCAACAATTGACTGAAGCATTTAATGAAGGCTGTACTTGTCCCACATTGCCACATTACCCAATTTCTTGACAATTCAATTGTCAAGAAATTGGGCTAATCTCAACAAAATGTACTTCAGAGAGCTGCTGATAGATCACTACATCCATTTAAAATTAATACAGCTGGCCAACAAGTTAGTGAAACAAAATTAAATGGATACAATATTTTGCAATACAAATTTCTTCTTCTTTTTCATGGCTCCCCATGTTAGGTAATTGTTTGTCTGTAACATTTTCAAGGGTTTAAAAAGTCTTCTGCCCATCTCCTCCTGGGTCTTCCTCTTGAATGGTGTCCCTTTGGTTTATATTTCCAAGCAATATTTGGCCATCTGTCCTCATTCATTCTTTCTAAGTGGTTTTACCAGTTCTTTCTATAGTTTTTGATATCTTCTGTTATGTTAATTATGGATAACTGTTTTCTTATTTCTTATCTTGTCTATTCTTTTATAGCCCGCGAGTGGTCTTAGGAATTTCATTTCTGCAGCTTCCACTTGTCTTTTATCTCATTCTCCCCAAGTCCATGTTTCACTGCCATATTTCAGAATTGGTTTGGCTATTATTTTATATAGTTTTATTTGGATTGTTATAGACATCTGTTTACTGAAGTGTCCATTCAAAGTTCCAATGACTGCTAGGAATTTTTGCTTTTTCTGTGCAATGTCGATTTCTCCATTGGGGTAAACTTATGTAATTTCATAGATATTTAAATTTGTTCACTTGTTCTATTACTTTGTTGTGGATGACTAGTTTGCATCTTTTAATTTCTTTACCTTGAAAGGCTATTGATTTCGTTTTATTTATTGAGATTTTCATGTCATACTGTTCTATTGTTTTGTTCAGTACATGTAGATTTTTCTATAATTGGTCTTCATTTTCAGCAAAAATAACTTGATTGTCAGCATACAAAAGGCTATTTATTCTTTATTTCCTATTTTAATTCCTATGAGTTTGTTTTTCCTCCATTCTCTTGAAATTTTTTCCATATATATATATATATATATATATATATATATATATATATTGACGAGTATTGGTAATAATCCACTTCCTTGAATGAGACCTCTATTGGTTTTAATTTTTTTGGTTGTTTCATTATTCATTTTAATTTTAACATAGCTTTCTTCCATTATATTTGCTATTGCTTTTGTGGTTTGAGGTGGAGCTTTCAATTCATACAGTATATTGATTAATTTTGTTCTATTGATTTGATCATATGCTTTCTCATAATCTAGGAAGGCCATATATGTTGGCAGGTTAAATTCTATTCTTTTTTCTATAATTTTGTGTAAATGTGGGATCTGTGCAGGATCTTCCTTTGCTAAGCCACATTGTTCTTCTCCTATAATTTCCTTGGCTCATGGTGTTAATTTACTTTTAATTATATCTAGGTATATTTTATAGCATGTATTTAATAAGGATATTCCTCTGTAGTTTCCGCAATCCTTTCTGTTTCCTTTTTTGAATATGTTTATGACTATTTCTGTCTTTCTTGTGGGATGTTTCCTTCTTCCCATATTCTGTTTAGAAATTTAATTAATTGTAATTGAAATGGCTTAGAGCTGTATTTGTATAGTTCTGAATTTATTTAATCTTCTCCTGTAGCTTTTCTGTTTTTTAGTATTTCCAATGTTTTCTTTAGATCATTTAACTGTATTGGTTCTTCATTTTTTTTTGACTTATTACTTGTTTTATTTCAAATTGATTATTATTGTTTAGAATCTGAGTGTAGTGATTGGTCCATTCTTTTGTGGAGGGGCCTTCTAATTGTAGATTATTATCCTTTGTTTCTTGAGTCATTTTTTTAATGATTTTATAGCTCTATAGTTGAGGTCCATTATGTTATGCTCTAATCTTGATACAAATTTTTGCCAGTCTTGTCTTCTGATTTTTCTGGATTCTCTTCTTGTTATTGCTCTGATTCTTTTATATTCTATTTTATTTCCTATAGTTTTGTTGTTTAACCATTTAAGGTAGATTTCTTTTTTCTTTCTTATTAAAGATTCTATTTCTGGGTTCCAGGTTCTTAGTCCTTTCCTTTTTCTTTGCAGTTTTGTTCTATGGCTTCATATGCTGCTTGTATTACTATTTTTTAATGTTTTGCCATTCATTTTCTATATCTGTATCTTCATTTATTTTCTTTTTATGATTTGGTTTTGATATAGTTCTCTAATACTATCTTGCTGTGACAGTTCTATCTTAAATTGCTCCTGCTTTTGTTTTTATGTTCTTGTATTGTTTCTATTTCTCTGGTTTGGGATCTTAATAGTACTGATTAATAAATAGTGATCTGAGTCAATATTGTATCCTCTGTATACTCTGCAATTTCTTACCAAATTCTTTATTTTTTCACCCACTATTATATGGTCAGTGATGCTTTTATATCCTCTGGCTTCCCATGTATATCTTTATATTTAAAGAAGCTGTTGGTGATTTTCAAACTATTATAGGCCACAAATTCCTTGATTATTATTTCACCATTGCAACATATTTCACCAGCTCAAATGTATTACAAAAAATCTTTTCATAGAACTACCAACTCCTTAATTAAATCCTATTAATACTAGTACTATTTCTTTGTCCCCAATAAACTGATGTATGTGCAACATTTATTACCCTCTCTTGGTATTAATGTTAATATAAAAATTGGAAACAGTGCTTCTTGTGCCAATGCACTGAAACAATCTGCTACTTAGGATGTTGAAAGATTGAACCTCTAATTAAGGGTTGACAAGGTGCTCTTATTTATCTTTGTCACATATATCTTTTTTACCCCTGCTGTCATTCTTGTATTTTATTAATAGTGATTACCAGTAAATGAATTATGTCATGTTGTAGCCAAAAGTAGTATAACTTTTTCTGTTCTTTGTCTGCATTTATAAAAATTTTTTGTTGAAATTTCATAATCAGCTCAAAAGAAATGCTATTTTATTTTTTTTTAATGCACTAACTCTACATTGCATTGCATTAGATGAAACTTGTACACAACTTTCATTATCTGTTGAGAAACATCGTTCAGCAGCTGAAAAGTGCCAGGAGCTAACATCAAAAAGTTCAATGTTAGAGGCTCAGAATACCTCTTTACGGCAAGAAAAAGCCCATCTTACTTCTCAGTGGGAAATGGCAAAGATGAAACTTTCAGTCCTTGAAGAAAGTAAAAATAGGTAAATTTTATATTATAAAATGCATACAATATCCCTTGTTTATTTGAATCTAAATAATGCTTCTAATAATTATAATTAAAATGCTTCTTGCAAAATTTTTTTTAACAAAATCATAATTAAAAGAAACATACATATTAACCACAGTGAAAATTATTTAATTGTAAATATTTCCCACCATCAGAATTGAAAGCTATTATTTAAAACATAATAAAAACAATCATTACTAGAGCTGATAAAGGAAATACCCAATTCATATGACCGAAAAATGAATTTACTTCTTCGAGATTGTAATACCTACGCCAAATTGGATTATGATCCTACGAAACGTCAACTCAGAAAATTAAATAAGCTACTTAATGAAAAATTTGATTGTTACTTCCTCCTTAGATGAAGAAACAATCAAAAAATTTAAGACATACCATGCAAGACCTCCTAGAATTTATGGCTTACCTAAGCTACACAAAACTAATATTCCACTTAGACCCGTAGTAGACTGTATCAGCTGTCCAACTTACAAGTTATCAAGATTCTTATCTAACCTTCTCCGCCCTCACATAGGCCACTCAGTCTCTTCAATCAAAACTTCTACTGAGTTTCACACAAAAATTAAACACATTCAACTATAAAAAACTGACTTGTTAATCAGCTTCGACATTGTCTCCCTCTTCACAAACATTCCCCATAAAGAAACAATAGAATTACTAACTCAAAAATTTCCATCTGATATAGTTGAATTGTTCAAGTTTGTTATTGCATCAGGTTACTTCACCTGGAAAGGTCAAATTTACAAGCAAGAAGAAGGAACAGCAATGGGATCTCCTTTATCACCAAACCTAGCAAACTTGTTTCTAGAACACCTTGAGGAAAAAATATTCACTTTTGAACCCAAACCAAAAATTTGATTAAGATATGTTGGCGACGTATTTGCAGTCTGGGATCATCCCGAACATGAATTACAACTGTTTCTAGATAAAATTAACCTTCTTCATCATCACCTCAATTTTACATTAGAAAAAGAATCTCCACAGGGTATCTCCTTTTTGGATTTACACATCCAAAGAAAAGAAGACGGTTCCATCGCCACGCCTGTCTTTCGCAAGCCTACATTCTCAGGTCGCTATATTCACAATTCTTCCGCTCATCATCCATCTCAGAAATCTGGCATTATTAAATCACTAGTTTCCAGAGCACACAAATTCTGCTCCTCTGAAGAATCTTTAAACCATGGAATTAGAAGTAATCAAAAATACAGCCATCCTAAATGGATATAATCCTAAAACAATTCAAAAAATCATCAGTCACTTCTCCACACATCAAACCAGACAGGAAGAAGTCCATAGGATTCCCATACCTTACGTTAAAGGCATCTCTGAACATCTTTCTAAAATTATGACGAAATACAATTTTGCCACTACTTACAAACCTATTAACCAAATTTACAACTTGTTACCTTCTCCTAAGGACAAACTCTCACCTTGATGGAACATGAAGACCACATTCGTCTTTTTAAACTGCAGAAATCTGGCCTCTCTCAACACGGAATTCAAAATCCAAACCATAGGATCCATTGGGGAAAGTCTAAACGTTTACATAGATCTTTATATAAACATGAACGTTTATACAAAGAAAGTTCTGAAGCCCTACTACACAGACCAAACTTAAACCGCAATGATGGTCTTACTATTCCTAAAGTATGGGAAATTGTCATACAAAATTTTGTTAAATAATTTTTTTTTTTTTTTACTTCTGTAGCACATTACGCACGTTTAATGAGATTCTGTTGTAATCATGTGCCCTAACTGTATGTTATTCCTATTATTGTTTTAAACTACTGTACTGATGATGTCCTAAGATACTGAGGATGAAATATTTACAATTAAATAATTTTCACTGTGGTTAATATGTGTGTTTCTTTTAATTCTTGCAAAAAGCCAGCCTGGTTGGCCGAGTGGTTAGCATATCTGCTCTCCAGCAAAAAAGGCTCTGGCTTAGAATCTTGTCATGGTTATGGATGTTTGTAATTGTCTGTGAAAAAACTAGTGGTGGTGTGGCAATGGGCAGTAGATGGCATTGGTTTGGTTGCAGTTTGTTGGTGAATTGAGTGGTGGAGACAGAGAGTTGTAGAGTAGGTGTCTCCTCTCTCGATGAGTGTTTGGACTCATTGGAGGTGTCAATTATAATAATAATAATAATAAAAACTTTCTGGAGTGCTTAAGGGTCAGAGCTGCATAACTAAGAGGAGACCTCCACATAGCCTTTAAAGGAATGCGAAGAACTGACTAGGGCTTCTGACCTAATGTCCAATCCTCACCTTCTTGTGGTGCACCTTGTTGGGTATCTACCTGGATACTAAACGAACGAGGATGGCTGGAAATATGGTATTTAGCCGACCAAATTGTATTCTTATTGGCTTAAACCAAAATACAAATTGATGGTACAACATGACAAAATTTCATGCCGGTTGGGGTGTCACCCAGTTAAACAAGGCCCCCATTGTTTTTGCCAGGGAACCAGAGTGAACAGCGAAAAGTCAGATAATGGAACAAATCTGAAAACACACCCCAACTCAACATCTCCAGAGTTATAGATCAGTACTATCAACATAAGAAGCCTGAATGGCAAAGAAATGGAGCTAGCTGAGGAATTAGATAAGTACCAGATCGACATAATAGGGGTGACTGAAACAAAAAAGACAAAAACTGGGAGATCTTTCTGAGCAATAAATACAAAATGTTATATTCAGGCAATGACAATCAAGGAAAAGAAGGAGTAGCCATAGTATTCAACACAAAATATGAGGCTAATCTTCTTGAATGGCAATCAGTCTCAAGTAGAGTAATGTGGGCAAATATGAGAATGGGGAACTGGACAATGAGACTTATTTGTGCCTATGGTCCCACTAAGGTAGAAGTGGAGGAATTTTTTGAGGCTGTAGAAAAAGCAACTGACACAATGAAAAAGGAAAAGTTTGTCCTTGTTGGGGATCTAAATAGCAGAGTAGGAAATGATTGTCAGACATACAAAAATATTTTGGGAAAATTTGGAGAAAAGAGCAAAGCTAATAATAATGGCAAATACTTGTTGGATTTCTGCTCAGGACATTTACTAGTTATAACTAACACCATGTTCCAACATAAAAATGTGCACAAATTCACATGGACAGAAGAGGCAATGAATAAGAAAAGTCTCATTGACTATGTTATTGTTGATAGTGATGTTTTCTCCCTGATGCAGGACACCAGAGTGTACAGAGGATTTGAAATTGGAAGTGATCACTATTTAGTCTTGAGCAGGATAAAATTGAATTTCATATTGAAAAGAATAACATGTAAGAAAGTTTTAAAGCAAATAAAAGTTGAGCAGCTCTCAGATGTGAACTGTAGACTAAAATAGAAAAAGATTATTGAAGAAAAAATGAAAGAGTTTGAGAACAGAAACCAAACCTTTGAGATTCAGTGGCAAGCCTTGAAGATAAACTCTGATTGATTCAGCCAGAGAGGCATGTGGTGAGGTTGTCTGCAAGGATAGAAAAATCAGAACTCCCTGGTATACACAGGACGTTAAAGAGGCAGTGAATGAACAGAAGAAAGCATATCAAAAGTTCCTGGCAAATAAGTCAGCTTGTGCTCTTAGAGAATACAGAGACAAATGTAAGAAAGCTAAACACTGTGTAAAACTAGCTAAACAAAAGTCATGGGAGGACTTTGGCAAGAACATAGAAAATAAGGTTGAAAGGTTATAAGGTTAAGGTTAAAATAAGCTTAGGAGTTTGATGGTTCAGTGCTATGTCATGTAAAACTGCAAGTGCTGGATGTTGATAGTACATGGGTAGTGGTTAAGAATTGTTTGCCGGAGGCAGTGACTAACTGTATACCTAGAGTCTGAATAATAAATCAAGTGGGGTTAAATGGATGAATAACACCATTTAACCGGGTCTGGGTTAATTCTCGGATCTGGGTTAGTCCCAAGGGGGTGGAAAGAGGGGAAAATAGTTCACTGCATAAAGGAGGCTCCAAGACTGCTGCTGTAAATTATTGACCGATCTGCATATCAGGAATCGTTGGCAAGGTCTTGGAGAAAATAGTCAAGAGGAAAATACAGGATTGGATAGATGAAAATGGGATACTGTATGGGGGACAGCATGGTTTTGTGAAGGGTAGATCATGCCTCAGTAACTTGCTCACATTTTATAACACAGTGTCAGCCGAACTGGATAAGGGTAATGGGTTTACAGTGATTCTAGTGGACTTTGCTAAGGTCTTTGACAGGATAATACATGGAATTCTAATCAGTAAACTGCAGCATATGGGGATGGATAGGAGGTGGTTGATGGAGAGATATCAGAGAATGGTTTATTCAGGAGTAGAGTCCAAAAGACGCCCTGTGACTAGTGGTGTGCCGCAGGGTTCTGTTCTTAAATCACTACTGTTCAATTTGTTCATTAACGATATAGGAAAGGATTTGAGAGGAACTGTTCGTTTGTTTGCTGATGATGCCAAGTTGGGTAGAGCAATAGTTGAGTGCACAGGATGTCAAAATTTTGCAAGATGATTTGGATAGTTTGGAGGACTGGGCTAAGAAGAATGAATATCAATTTAAATTGGCAAAATGTAAGGTTATGCATTTTGGGGCGAAAAGATTAGCAGAAGTTTATCAAATTTGTGGAACACTCCAGGAGATTGACAAGGCCATGGATTTGGGAGTGTCGGTGGAGAGGGAGTTGAAGTTTAGGGGACACTTTGCCTAAGTGGCTAAATCAGCTCATCAAATCATTTAGTTGCTGAGACAAACAGGTTGTTAAAATAATCATAATTTTAAATTCTGAATATTTTTACGTATTATTTATGTTAGTGTGTTTATTAGTTTTGTTTTCATAACGCGCATTGTCGGCACTTGTGATGTGCCTGTTATGGAAATTGTTTTGTCAAAAGTGATATGTAAAGCAGTTAAAAAGATTATGTACTTACTGGATTTGATATTTGTATTGACGAAGCTTGAAAGAGAATGTCTCGACACGAAATTCCGAATTAACATGTTATGTAATTTCTTACCTTTTAGTGGGAATAGCGCAACTTACCAAAATTCCGAGTCGTTTCAGGTTTGGAAATTAATCCATTTTGAAAATCGGTCTCCTTCCCTTCCAACGGCTGGTTCTTTAACATGGTAGCCTATGGGAGACCGCAGCGGATGCCCTAATGCGTGAGTGGGTACCTCGTCTTCGTTCGCCACCAGAAAAGATGTCACTGGAAGGGGGATGAAACGGAAGAAACATCAAGTTGACGTCACTGTGACGCTTTGCTCTCTCTCTGCCTGTGAGTAGGATAGCGGCCGTGGCCTCCGTATATCTCTGGTTACGATATGGTCGCTTGCGCGAATATGTGGCCGACCACACATGGCTTTTTTTACCGAGGCTCCCTATCTTGCTTTGGACAGTGTTTGACTCCTTTGGAAAATTGCAAGACACATTGTATGGTTAGGTTAGGTTAGTTCTTAAGGTTACAGCGCAACCAACCGGAAATACTGATAATCCTTAGTTTTTGAATTAATCCATTTTTAGAAGGGGCTCAACGGTCTGTTTTTTAACATTGAAATCTATGGGAGACCGCTGTTCACGTCGTGATGCATTAGCAGGCACCTAGTCCTTGTCCACAAGCGGAAGTGAGGGGGATGAAGCGGGTGTTACATCAGGCAGACGTCGCACTGACGCACCGATATGTAGAGAACACTAGCTTTGCGCTACTGGAATAATGGCGCCCACCGATTTTGAAATGGCTATTCCTTTATCAGAGGAACTGAACATATGTAGATATAAAGAAAACAGCTATAACACAAATCTGAAGCATTTTTGCTGGATGTCACCACATATAAAACCTATTAGTGAAGAACTAACCTAACCTTAAGAACTAATCTAACATAACCTTAAGAACTAACCTGACCTAACCTAACCTTAACAACAAACCTAACCTAACCTGAAGAACTAACCTAACCTAAAGAATTAACCTAACCTTAACAACAAACCTAACCATGCAATGTGTCTTGCAATTTTCCCAAGGAGTCAAACACCGTCCAAAAGCAAGATAGGGAGCCTCAGTAAACAAGCCGCGTGTGGTCGGCCGCATATTCGTGCAAGCGACCGTATTGTAACCAGAAACATATGGAGACCACGGCCGCTATCCTACTTGCAGGCGAAGAGAGAGCCAAGCGTCACAGTGATGTCAACCTGATGTTACTTCCGTTTCATCCCCCTTCTGATGACGTCACCTCCATTAGTGAATGAAGATGAGGTACCCGCTCTTGCATTAGTGCATCCACTGCGGTCTTCCATAGGCCACCATGTTAAAGAACCAGCCGTTTGACGGGAATGAGTTTCTGATTTTCGAAATGGATTAATTCCCAAACCTGAAACGAGCAGGAATTTTCGTAAGTTGCGCTATTCCCACTGAAAGGTAAGAAATAGCATGACATGCAAATTTCGGAATTTTGTGTCGAGACATTCTCTTTCACGCTTCGTCATTATCCGTATTTCCAGTTGGTTTTACTTACAGGAATTTTATTGTAATTTAAAATATTAAGTTTTGTGTTTTTATGAAGACATTCTCTCTTGTCGCTAACGGAGACAACGTGTCAGCCATTATTTATACCTAACTTCTTGCTTACCAGTTTCATGGAGTGCGTATGCTTGCCGAGAAGTTTGATGTGTGATTGACAACTGACAAGTTCGGTATCGAAGCAACAGGAGAGTAAACAAGATAGCGTTCAGGGGAATTTAGAACACAGGCCAGCAGATATTTAGATTCAGAGGAACTTGAGTTTTTTTTATGTGACAGTCAGAGGAAAATTGATAGTATATTCCGAAAAAAGGAATTGTGGAACTATTAAGTTTCAAAGTGGAATAAGTATTGAGAAATAAAAGGAAAATATTGCTATATGCATTTTAAATGGAATATTGGAGCAAACACTAATTGAAAGATTTATAGTACATTCCGAAAAGGGAATCGTAGGACTGTAAGTTTTTTTTTAATTGGAAGAGTTAAGACTGTCAGTAAGCATTTAGTGAATAAAAGAAGAATTTGCTATTTACATTCTAAAGGAATGTTCGAGCAAACTCTGATTAGGAAGTTTCATCTGTATTAAGGATGCCCGATCTGGCTATTATTTCTACTGAAGAAAAGAGATAGAATTAAGTTCGGAAGAATTAATGTATGCTACATAAGTGATGATAAAGGATCCTGTGAAAATGAAGAATAAAGTCATATATCTTCGGAAAAGGGCCTTCACAGAGAAAGAAACTGGCTATGAACATTTTGTGAACACTTTGCAAACAAAGTGTTTAGTCTAGTCTTAAGTTTAAGTTTATTTTTAAAAGGCCTTGGATCCAATTAATTTTGTAGTTAGTGTAATATTTGTTTGAAGTGTATATATATATTGCTTTTGTTATATTAAATGTGTTTATTTTGTATTTTGGTCTTGAGTCAGTGATTATTTGGATTCTGAAAGAGTTAAGGTCATTGCACTAATTGGAGTGAACCCTTGTGCATATAATAATATATAGGTACACTCGGAATTAAAAAAATAATTGTTAGAAACAGAGATCATCTATATGGTAGGATTAATAATATGATAATATCTATGAATATTCTCTATATAAATATCCAACAAATTATTAACAGCTGTACTGCATAGTTCAGAAGGCCTGGACAGAGGGACGAATTCCCAATGATTGGAGTAGAGCTCGCATAGTACCTATATACCAAAAGGGAAATAAAACTGATTGTGAGAATTACAGAGGTATTTCCCTACTGAATGTTTCTGGTCAAATTTATGCAAGTATACTTGAGAAATGGTTGAGAAGAATTGTGGAAGAAAAGCTTGGTAAAGAACAAGCTGAATTCAGGCCAAATAGAGGCTGTCGGGATCAGATCTTCACTTTATGACAAATAGTTGAGAAATCATGGGAATATAACAAAATCTGTATTTAAGTTTTGTCGATCTGGAAAAGGCATATGACAAGGTGCCAAGAGAGAGAAACTATGCAAAACACTACAGTTGTATGGTGTAAGTGGAGCATTATATCAAGCAATACTTAGTTTTTTTTTGAGTTGTAAGTCAGCAGTTAGAATTGAAGGAAGTCCTGGAAAATGGTTTAATGTTGAATATGGTGTCAGACAAGGATGTGCATTATCCCCTCTGTTATTCATTATCTATATGGATCACATTATGAAGGAAAGTGCTATTAAACATGATATCAGAATTGGAGATATTAATGTCAGCTCTTTGCTTTATGCGGATGATGTTATACTTCTAAATAAATCTGCTACAAGTCCACAAGATTCCCTGACTAAATTGAATAACTGTTGTAATAGATATGGTATGAAGGTCAACACTAAAAAGACAAAGACAATGAAAATAGGCAGAATCGTTGAAAATGTCAACTCCATTGTGAATGGAGAACCTGTGGAACAAGTAAAACATTTCAGCTACTTAGGCACGATTTGAGAGTCCTGAGAAAGATTAGAGGCATTAACAGATGGCATCAATGGCAATATGATATTAAAAACGAGGATATTAGGAAAGAACTTGACATTGTCAGCTTCCAGGAATGCGTTAGCAGAGCTAATCTCAGGTGGTATGGTTACTTAACGAGAATGGGCAAGGAAAGATTAGCAAATCAAGTGTTCTCTGCCAGGTTTGCAGGAAAACGACCCAGAGGAAGACCAAGATATAGGTGGATTGATACGGTACAAAGTGCCTTAGACTATAGAAATATAAGATCTGATAATGTTGGAGTCTTGACAAGTAACAGACTGATTTGGAGGAAAATTGTAGATAAAAAAAAAAAAAAAAAATCAGCTAATGCCTTTTTATTCCTGTGTATAGGGAGTAGGTGGGGCCATTTTTAGCCCTATGATGTAAATTTTTAATGTAGTACTGTCATATCCTGTGCACCCCTTGAGGGTACGTGGCAGGAATTTGATGATGAAAACTTTCTAATTGCCCACTTACTGATTTTTAGCAAATCTCTTTATTGCTTGATTCTGTTCTAATCTATATTAAGATTTAGAAATGCCTGGTATTTTTATTACAAAATAATATAATAACCAAGAAATGGAATTTTTGATCTGGCCTTTGCAAACTTTAATTTATTTTGGCATGGAGAGAAAGTCTAAATTATTATTGAGCTGCACAGATTTGTTGGTATACCATGCATTCATTTTACCTTCAGTTTTATCGATATTTTCAGAATATCTCTCATTTAAACTTCACAGCATTGTTAGTCTTCTGATCATTAGAATTGCAGTATCGGACTCTTATGTGTTTTTAACATGAAAGATTGTAAACCTTCTGATATAGTGCATCAGTACTGATCAGTACACATCAGTGCATGGGCTGGCTAAGGAATTTTTATCAGATTATTTATTTATTTTTGTTTTTTATTTAATTTTTACATAGTCTGGAGACCCTACACTAGAGATCAAACATGGAACATTTTCAATCCACTCGAGGATTCTAATAAGTAAGGCAGTGGTCTCACACCAGCTAATGAAATTCTCCCAATATTTCCTAATAAAGACAATCACAAACATCCATGCCCATTGGCAGGATTCATAGCCACAGCCTATTGGTGATCAGGCATGTTAACCACTTGGCCAACCAGACCAGGAAATGTGTGATTAGATATTTATTTACGTAATAGATATTATATTTCATGTTAGTATTTCTTAGAAAGAAGATTTCAAGATAATAAAACTTCTGATATTTTGCTAAAATCAAATTGCCATTTAATGTTACCAAAATATTATAAGTGACAAAATACACATAGATAGATGCACTTGAATGAATAACTCATTTGGATAAGTGAGATTGATGCATGGAAAAAAGAAGCAAGGCCTATAGTTCTGAAGGATAGAATCATTTACATTACTAAAGGGGTTTTGTAGCATCAAGTAACAATGTGGTTAGGAAGGGTTTTATAGAACTCGGTTTTTTGCTTGGAGGATGGGAAATGGGTGGAATGAGATGGGTTTTGTGTGCTTTGTCAGTGAATGAGTTTAAGAAGAAACATGATAAGTATTGTGTGAGTGATGGCTAGTGTGTGAATAATGGATCTACTACGATGAGTCTTCTGACTCCATGGGGATATACCTGTATTATTATAATAATATCAGGTAAACAAAAAAGTTTGTGTGGTTTTTGGTAGACTTCTCTACAATGACTTGTTTTACTTTTTAGAGGTTTGCAGAGTGCAGTTTTATATGTGCACCATAAGGCACAGATACGCATCAGTCACTTGATGTGCTCTAACTTGGTGTGTACTCTTTTTTCTGTGAATTTGAACCCTTTTAAAATGTCAATTGAACCTGGTATAATTTGGGCTTGTTTGCTTTGCGAATTTAAATTTGGTTTAAAGGCTTCAGAAGTGTCTTATAAGATATATATGTGGCATTTGGAAAAGATATGGTAGCGGAACGTATACTGCACAATGGTTTAAAAAAAAATTGTTTCTGGTGATGAATCATTTTAAGATGTCTTACATTCAGGAAAACCTTCCATTATGGTTAATGAAGAATTACATGCTGCTGTTGAAAATAATTCTACATTAACATGTCAAGAACTTTCTTAAATGTTTAACATGAATGGTGAAACAATTTGTTTACACTTGCATCAACTGGGAAAATCATGGACGCTAAGTAAATGGGTCCCATGCACATTATCATATTACAATAAACTTTAAAGGCTATCAATTTGTTCTTCACTTCTTTTTTTGTCATAAAAACAAGCTGTTTTTTGGATTACTTGCTCACTTGGGATGTAAAATGGATCTTGTACTCCAAGAGGAAGTGAATATATCATTGATTGTCACCAAACAATCCAGTACTGCACACTTCAGTGGCACCTCTGCATCCCCAGAAGATTACGTTTGTGTGTATGTTGGACTGGAGCTGGTATTGTGTTTATCGCTGTTGGCCACACAACAGCCAAGATCTACTTGATGCAACTCAAGCGTATGCAGATGCTTCAGATACAGCTAGGACTTGTTAATCGGAAGAAAGTATTCTTACAGGACAACACAAAACCTCATACTGCAAAACTTACCAGTGAGAGGATTTATGATTTATGCAAGGCCACATTGCCTCGGAATGAGGAAAGTGATCATGCACTTTTGACTTGGGAAGTTACATAGCATGCATAATTTTCTGTCAAGAAAATTATGCATGCTATGTAACCACACATTGTAACACATTAACACATTGTAACCACATAGCATGTAACCATACTATGTAACCACACATGCTATGAACCACAAGGCAGGTGATTATGACAAGTTTAGGTGGAAGCTTGAAGCAATGCCATGGCATAAAAACCTGCAAGAGAAGGATGTCAGTAGTGTATGGGGGGGGGGGGGGGGTGGAGAGTAGTCAAGCGGTATCTGGAGGAAGCAATATCATATACCCAAGTCAGTAGGATTAATTAGATAAGAGTTAAATGGATAAATAGTATCATTACGCAGGATCTACAAAAAAAAAAATGTTGTGGAAGGTATGAAAGGAGAAAGGTGACCATCAAACTAACAAACAGTACAAGGGTCAGACAAGAAAGATGAATAGCATTGTAAGCAGGACTTCGAAAATTTTGTTCTGGTCACCAATCAGGCAAATATCTCATCAGATGCTAGCCACTGTTGAAGCAAATATGTTAACTGCTAAATATTAGGGTGTTAACTACTTAATTATGTATTAATGTGTTTGTCTGTCTGTGAAGAAAAACTTTCATTCATTTTATAATTGATACAAGACCATTTATTACTATTATTTTTTAATACCTTTTTCATTACATTTTCATTCCTAACATTTATGATAACATTTATTTTATATATTTCCTAACATTTATATACAGTAGAACTTGGTTATAATGATCACGGTTGCAGCGAATTCACATTTATAACGAATAATTTTGTCGGTATATTTGAATTACATTTGATTTAATGCATGTTTATTACGAATTTGTTTCACGGGAATAATGAACGAATAATACATGTTAGTCGTTCCTTTACTGACATTTCATACGTATGCATTTTCTGGTTGTGGAAAAATGTCGGGAGTCAAACGGAAAATTTTATCGGTTACAGAAAAAGTAGAAATTATACGGGAGGTGGAATGGCCAATCAAATCTGACAGTAGCAAAGAAGTATGGTTTGTTCCCAACTACAATATCAACAATTTGGAAGAATCGCGAGTTGACTTTGAAAGCTTTTGAAAACAATTTATTGAAGTGTAAAAAACTTAAAAAGTGTAATAAAAGTGACGTTGACGAGGCACTTCTTTCATGGTTTAAAGTGCAAAGAACCTTACCTATTAGCGGACCAATTTCGAAAGTTCAAGCCGAAAAATTTGCTGTTCAACTTGGTTATAGCGATTTTAAATGCAACAATGGGTGGATTGATCGCTTTAAGAACAGAAACAATATTGTTTACGCAAAAGTAAGTGACGAGGCATTGTCCATTGACAAAAACGTTGTTTCTGACTGGATCAAGAATGTATGGCTGGACATCAAACGAAGGTATGGATACAACAACATTTATAATGCAGACTAAGCAGGGCTTTTTTATAATTTAACACCCAATAAAACTTTTCAATTTAAAAACGAAATGTGCATTGGTGGAAAACTTATCAAAAATCGACTCACAGTTTTAGTTTGTGCGAACATGACCAGTAGCAATAAAAGAAAGCTTCTTGTAATTGGAAAATCGGCAAAGCCTAGATGCTTTAAAAACATAAAGAAACTTCCCGTTGATTATACAGCGAATAAGAAGGCCTGGATGACATCTTCAATTTTCAAAAATGAAATTCGCAAGTGGGATAAAAATCTTCGCAGTGAAAACCGGAAAATTTTGTTATTGATAGACAACTGTCCTGCCCATCCTGTAGTGGGTAATTTAACAAACATAAAACTTGTTTTTTTGCCACCGAATGTGACATCTGTCTTGCAACCACTCGATCAAGGTGTAATTAGATGTTTTAAATCCCATTTTCGTCATCTGTTAGTCTTGGAACTGATAGAATGCAGAGAAAAATCCGTGGAAAATGCTTATGCTTACGACTCGATGATCAGTGCACTTCACACAATACGTTTAATGAGTGATGCTTGGAATTTGGTGTCATCGTCTACGATACAAAACTGTTTTAAACTACCGGTCTTGCGGAATACGAGTGCGAATCTGAAGAAGATGAAGAGGATAACTTACCGTTATCAGCGTGGTTAAAAGCATGAAAATTGAAAATTTTGAAACGTGCGCAGAGATTGATAATTTTATAGACATTGATAATGGCGTCACAACTTCGGGTATACCGACAGACGCTGACATCTTAAAACAAATCTCTCATGCACCAGAAGAAGATAATAGTAGTAGTGACTCCGAGGAAGAAAATAGCAATGATGAGAAAATCGTTACCTGGTGTGAAGCAGAAAGTGCTTTACATATTTTAACAAGATTTATGGAATCACGATTTGTAAGTTCAGATGACACATTCAAGCATCTTAGTGGTATAAGGAACAATTTCAAATGTATGAAATATGCATCTTGTGCAAAGCAAAGCACGCTTGATGATTTTTTATGTAAAAATGTGAAGTTTTAAAAATAAATTTTTGTTCTTTATATGTATGTATGCACATATGTATTTATGTTACCCAATATACCTATGCTGAGAAAAATCTGAAAACATTTTTAATTCACTCAAATTATGACCTTCTTGGATATAACGAATAACGGTTATTACGACCAAATATATGCGGTCCCGTGGAATTCGTTATAATCGAGTTCTGCTGTATTTCCTAACATTTATATATTTCCAAACATATATTTCTTAACATTTGTGATCTATCTTGAATTGCTTTTTTGAAAAAAAAAGCAAACAATTTTTGAATAAGAATGTGATATGCTCCATGAGGGGGTAACATCAAGGGTAGATAGGTCATGCTTTAGTAATTTATTAACTTTTTATAATAGAATAACAGCTGAGTTGGATAAAGGGAACAGTTAATGTGATGATGATGATGTTGATAGATTTTGCAAAGGAATTTTGACAGGATACCACATGGAACTCTGTTTCACAAACTGGAACAAATGGAATGGGTATGAAACTGGTGATATGGATAAAGGGGATGGCAGTTGGATACCAAAAAGTAGTATATGGAGATTATTATTATTATTATTTATTACTCCAAGGAGTCAAAGGACTCATCGTGGGCAGTCCTTCTTAGGAAACACAAGTCTATCAAGACTCAATGGGAGGTCCTTCCCAGGAAACGCAGTCTATCATACCACTCCTTAAACTCATTGACCATTCTCGCTCTCATCACTCTATCAGGCAATGCATTCCACGGTTCAACCACCCTCCATGCCAGATGCAGAAACCATGAGAAAGCAAGTTACTAGTGGCGTGCTTCAAGGCTGTTTACTTAAATCATTACTATTTAATTTGTATATAAACAATATAGGAGCTAATTTGAAGGGGAAATATTCAATTGTTTGCTGATGATGCAAAGTTTGATAGGGTAATAGTTAGTCAAGGTCATGTGGATAGTTTGCAGGATGATTTAAATAGGCTGTCGTATGGTATCAGTTTAATGTGGAGAAATGTAAAGTTAGCATTTAAGGATAAATAGATTACAAGCTGTTAATAGCTTTAATGGAACATGTCACTAGACATATTAAAGTAATAGATGTTGAAAGTTTTTCCACTTGATTATATTATAAATTAAAGGTGCCAAGAAATTATATTGTAGATAGGAAGTTAGTAATGATGTAATTTTTTCATGTAGTACTGTCATATCCTGTACACCCCTTGAGGGTACATAGCAGGAATTTGATGATGATGATGAGAAATTATATTCTTGGTATTGTCACGTCTTTGCTTCATCCCTTTTATTTATATTTATTCTGCAGTTTCTATTATTAATCACTTTATGTCATTATTGCCGACAAATTTAGAATTGTTTAAAACGACTGCACCAGTTGGCAACTGAATTCTAATACACAATTAAACAATTCAAAATATTAAAGGGATCATGTGATTTGCAGTCGTGGTCTCCCCCCCCCCCCTTTTTTTTTTTTTTTTTTTTTTCTTATGGCAATGGATTCCCCCTTTATTTATTAAAATTTAATAAGTGGTAATTCAAATCTCAGAAAGCGACAGACTCATGAACTTTGGGTTAAAGAAATACATTTATTTTAAAACACATATATATACACTTTAAATAGTAATTTCAATACTAAAGAGTCTGAACTCCCCCCCCCCCCTCTTTTTATGTTAGGATATCCAAAATATCTACTCCTAAATTTATTCCAACAGTCCCACACTTTCTTTTGTATTACTATGTTCAGACTCGGTTAATTCACACAGAGTTACTCAGTTCCCACATATAAAAACAACAATGCACATAGTTATATACAATCCTTGTGTAGAGCATATCAGACGTATTCCATCTTGTAATTTAACATGGGATAATATTCTTATTTATGCTCAGGCTTTATCCCCCCCCCTCCCCAACTTTGTTAATATTCAAGCTAATTTCTAACATAATATCATAAATGGTTCTTCCAAAATAAACAGTTCGAAGGTTTGGTTCCCTTCTCTGCATAAGCGTAGAGTGGCACTAGCTTATTAGACAGACAGATTAGTCCAAAAAAACAGTCCTTTAGGCACTATATGAAAGTTAATTGTGTGGAGCTCCTTAATTCCCTGGTTCCTATTCCTTCTTTGGTTACTATTCAAAATGAGTATGAAAACTTGTACATTACCATTCTTGTCTTTTCACAGAGTTGCTGAGATTTCCTTGATTACACTTCTGCGTTTTTTCACCGCTTATTCTTATGGCATCTGCAACTTACTTCTATTTTCTTTGAAAGGTTTACCTTTCGCTGACTACACGTTGGCATAACTAACCAACTGCTCTTTACTGGAATTCTGACCTCATTCCTTCTGTGATTATCGCGGCACGGCACGTACAGCAACCGGGAGATTGTTGCTGGGTGTCGGCAGTAAGCTACCACAGCTATCCAGGAATTGGATCAGGAATGCAGGAACTGAAAACAAGAGAGCGATTGAATCTCCCACCGGACTTTATATTGTAAATGCGAGC
Organism: Typopeltis vanoorti; assembly: GCF_054136105.1. Taxonomy (NCBI): domain Eukaryota; kingdom Metazoa; phylum Arthropoda; class Arachnida; order Uropygi; family Thelyphonidae; genus Typopeltis; species Typopeltis vanoorti. The sequence goes on along the minus strand of NC_143551.1, from coordinate 9,852,731 downwards.
ACCCTCTCGTAATGACTACGTCATGCTCATAGCAGTGGCCGATTGGTCACCGCAACTCCGAACTGTTTTGACATGGCTCTAATACATATATCATCTTATATACATCTAATAATACCATTTCAGTACTGATACATAATTTTCCCTTGTTAATTTTTACACAGACATTATCAACTTTAATTATGGGCTTCTCAAAATCACTTAATATCTACAACTAAAGATGGTTAGACATACTTCTGAGTGAGCATATGTACACTATCTTTTTAGCTTTTCTTCTGGAGGCATAAGTATGTCCTTATCCTTATCTCTAATCGTTATTACCATATGTTGGGTCGGAGGCAGGATGACTCACCAATAGTGAATCAGCACTTTTTCCGACACAACAGTATAATCTTTGATCCAAGTGTAAGCAAACAAAGTTTGCATGTGAAGTAATTTCACTACTGGGCAACTTGTATATAAAGGCTAATGACTTCATATCACACCTTCCTTAGCATCTCATAATGTAAAGCACATATCCTTACAGACATGTATAATGCTATGCATTATGGGAAGGATCACTACCCAGACTGCTTTTGATCTTTATTGAGGTATGTTTAAGTGTGTGATACTTCTCCAAAAACTCGTGCAATCCCTCAGATTACCCAACAATGAGTGACCCAAAGGATCATTTAACTCAGTGGTAATGCTCATTGTCGGGCTCACCCCCACCATGTAGCAGAGCCACTCATGTCTCAGGAAAAGCAACCACTTCAGCACAAAAAACACATCAGTGTTAGCCAGACTTTGATCTTTATTGAGGTGAAAAAGTAAAGGGTTGCTCATCATAGGCCTGCAGTAGTTAGTATAGGGGTGCAAGAGAATGTGATAGTATTAGGAGAAAGAAAAGACAGATAGATAGCATGAGAGATAGAGAAAAGGCCTCAGCTCTTTTATATCATCATATAGTAAAGGCTGTCAGTTTTCACCAATCTCATGTAGATCAGTAATCAAAAGACCAATGGAAACTAAAGTGCAAGGATGACTGCTACCTAGGTGGTTAGCCCTATCTGGGTTAACTGCTTTGAGTTAGCCTTTCTCTGCCTGGGATTGTTCTCCAGTCATTCCTACAAATGATAAAAAGACCACATTGAATTAAGAATAGACAGAATTTTATCTTCCCCTGGTGAATATTACATAATGTGGATGGTCTACACCATCTAGTCATAAATTTGATATCTCCTAGAATTCTTCTAAATACAAAATCATCTGACTGAACAATAAAATTTCCACAATACAATATTATAAAGCATTTGGATGTCATATTGCGGATTTTCAAATCCATGTTTCTTTCTAACCTTCCATAAATGGTATTTATTTTAATTCATTAATTATAAAGATCAAAATTCTCTTCCCATTGCTGACAGGTGGTGGGTATTGTAAAAAAATAACCTCTTCTGTTGTAAGCGGTGGAATGCCCATCACATTACATAATGTATTCCAAATACATAGGGCAAGAGGGCAGTTGTAGAATGCATGTTCTACTGTTTCTAATCACTAACAGATGTCACAGATTGGATTGTCGATGTTAAAGTACCCCCATTTGACAGTATTGACTGGAAGGTGGCCTTATGCAATTCTCCAAGCAAGATTCCTCCTGTTAGGGCAGCGTTTCTCAATGTTTATTGGTTCGTGCCCCACCTCAATGCCTCAAAGATTTTGATGCCCTCCCCCTCTAGCATAATAGTCAGCCAAGTTCTGAAAAAGTATAATGTAAATATGCTTTAAATAAAAAAGGAACATAGGTAAAACTGTTTTTAAACTTTCTTCAATGAATATAAATTTTATATTACACTTTGTATATTATAAAACATAAATCGAACTGAACTCAGGAAAATAAAATTGAAGTTAATGCGATCCTTGAGCTTGATGTCTGCTGCAAAGAGTTTTTATTTGAGGTACTAATTTAGTCACTTTCAATCTCAAATCCCCATGGTTTGATATCCAAATGATTTCTTTTTTTCACTAGCAAGTCATTTACAGAACTAAAGCCACATTCAACTAAATATGAAGATGGGAAGGTCAACAGTATTTTTTTTTGCAAAACTAGTTGAATTTCAGTATTTCGTTTCTGTCTCGTCAGAAAGCGACTCATCATTTTGATTTTCTGAGAGTTCTTCTTAATACTGTATTTATGTTGACTGCTATACTAGTAATGTAAGTTTTTTTCTCAGAAAGTTAAGGTCAACATTGGCACTTTATCGCCGACAATGTAAGTTTTTTGAATATATCGGTAATGAAGTGACAAATGCAACGTCATTTTCTAATTGCCCCCCTGTGGGACATACGCCCCACATTGAGAAACACTGTGCTAGTGTATCCTTGGAACTTTAACAAGTTATGAAACAAAGTATTGTTGTCAGTACCTAACTGGAAATTTGCAGCGAAAGAGATTAAAGATTTCTTTATATCAAATTTTATATTTTTAATGGGAAGAATCTCACTTCCAGAGTGTTTTAGCAGTCTTAGAGTTAATCATTAATAATAATCATCAATACTTAATAATTTAAAAAATCAGGATTTTTTAAATTCGAAAACTCTATTTATAAACAGAACTCCAGTTTAGCAATGGTAAGTCCATTATCTCCAGTCCTTGCAATTTCTTCCTCTCCATTTAAAACCAAAGATATGGCTCTGCTATATAGACAATGTATTCTTGATTTGGACCCTAGATAACCTCAAAATATTTTAATATAATTTGAACGATATTCATCCAAATATTAAATTAACATACGAGCCAGAAGTGGACGGCTCTCTTTCCTTCTTGGATATTCTACTAACCAAGTCAGCTAAACATATTAAATTCTCCATTTTTAGGAAATCAACGCTTACCAATAGGTACGTTCACGCTGACTCATACCATTATCCACCACAGAAGTTCGTCATCATCTCAACTCTTGGTCACCGAGCAAGATCTCTGTTGTCAGACGAACAACAATTTCAGAATGAACTCAAATGCCTTCAAAATTCTTTCAAAAACAATGGATACTCTAGGATTACTATAAATAGAATACTCTTTAACTGTCAACATCAACAACACAATGAAGATACAACTAATTCCAAAGGCTGTATTTCCTTACCTTATATTAGCTCTCTATCCCCAGTTTTAGCAAAAACTTTAAGGAAATACAATATCAAGACTTTTTTCACTACTTTACCAAAACTCTGCTCAATCTTAAGCCATCCAAAGGATAGACATAATAATCTCCAATATCCTGGTGTCTACAGAGTCTTTTGCGATTGCAGCAAACTGTACTACAGTCAAATGGAAAAATCCATCAAACTCCGTCTAGAAGAGCATAAAAGAGACATTTCCTACAACAGAACTCGGACCAGCGCCTTGTCCAGCCATGTATTATTTTCGGCAAACTCTAATGAAGAAGGCCCACATCATCAAATACACTGGAATTTAACTAACAACGTTGACAGATCTTATCACGAATTAGAGAGACGGATTCTAGAATCTAAGGAAATCGTTCTTAATCTCCCATCATATCAATAGCAACCTGAGCTATAGTTTGCCAGACTTTCACGGCTCTGCCATTCAATACTGGAGATCACAAGATCTTATACGCACGCATGTCCATGTTGCTACAGCCAGAGTTCTTTCATCCAGTTAAACACTAACCTCTGTTGTTTTATATGTTCTGCTGTGTAGAAATCCAGTATTCGTATGGTTTTCTCTGATATTTTTTATGTCCCTTTTTGCTTACACTTGATGAACTCTGTTCTCAGACGAAACTAGTCGTATTTATTAATAAAGTTTTTTACTCAAAACCTCAGTTTTTAGTCATTAAATAAATTTTGATATGTTATCAAACCGAGTAAACCTTCAATTTAATAATATATATATATGTCTGCGCGGTTAGCCTAGTGGCTTAACGCTTCGCAACCATATGCCTGGGGAAGGGAGTGTCCTAGGTTCGATTCCCGTCGGAGACGTGAGGAGCTCAAGGATCTTCCTCAGCCATAGCCAAGTTAGCCAGTCTTGGGCGTGGACAGTAGGGTTTATTCCGCCAGTTTATCTGAGGTTTTTCATCCCGCAAGCAGGCAAACCGGCCCCGTGAACACACAAGTTACAGTCATAAAAAATACTTACGGCAAGGAAGGCAATGGGAAACCACCTTGCTCATAATCATCTCCCTAGTATGGTAGCATATAGCTATCCTCCCCTGGCCGTATGGCAGAAGGGAATAGATATATATATATATATAGTTTTATGAAAAAAATTTCATATATATATAAACACACAGCTAATTCTCTTTTTATATGGCTCTTTTTTACACTATTTCAAAATAACACGGTTTACAAAACAAAAGCAATTCTATTTTTACACGGCATATTTTGATGTAAAATGGTACAAATCGTGCATATTTTAAAAATTTCTGTTTGAATTCAGTTCTGTTAAAAAAGGTATTTCCATTATAATTATCATTTCGTAGAATAGTACAAGCAAGCACAGGTTAGCTTACCAAATTTCTCAAAAGATATACTCTTCATAATGTAAAAATAAAAGGAGAGGGCATCTGCAGATGAGTTTGCAGCTAGAGAATTTCTTTCAAAACTCCAAAATTATTGAAAATGGTGGCTACTCTCCTGATCAAGTTTGGAATGCCATCGGCCATTTTTGGAAAAAAATGCCAAGTAGAACTTATACAGCAAAATCAAAAAAAAGTGTTGGTGGCTTTAAAGCAGTTAACGATCATGTGACTCCATTATTTTGCAGGAAAGGTTTAGCAGATCTTATATCATCATCACAAATTCCTGACATGTACCCTCAAGGGGTGTACAGGATATGATAGTACTACATGAAAAATTTACATCATTATTAACTTCATAGCTACAATTTTCCTCCAAATCAGTCTGTTACTTGTCAAGACTCCAACATTATCAGATCTTATATTTCTATCGTCTAAGGCACTTTGTACCGTATCAATCCACCTATATCTTAGTCTTCTTCTGGGTCATTTTCCTGACAACCTGGCAAAGAACACTTGTTTTGCTAATCTTTCCTCTCCCATTCTGTACAAGTGACCATACCACCTGAGATTAGCTCTGCTAACGCATTCCTGGATGCTGACAATGTCAAGTTCTTTCCTAATATCCTTGTTTTTTAATATGATATTGCCATTGATGCCATCTGTTCATGCCTCTAATCTTTCTCAGGACTCTCATATCTGCGGTCTCTAGTCTTTGGTCAATTGTTTTACTTCTGACCCAGCTCTCCGATCCATAAGTTAAAACTGGTTTGAACACTGTCTTGTATGCAGCTAATTTAGTGTTCTGACTAATTTCTCTCTTATTCCATATGAATTTATTCAATTGACTTCCTACCATACCAGCTTTGTTGACTCTGTTGTCTATTTCCATATTTAATTTACCATCTTCACTAAAAATTGTGCCTAAGTAGCTGAAATGTTTTACTGGTTCCACAGGTTCCCCAATCACAACACAGTTGACATTTTTAACAATTCTACCTATTTTAATTACCTTTGTCTTTTTAATGCTAACCTTCATACTTCTATTACAACAGCTATTCAATTTAGTCAGGGAATCTTGCAGACTTGTAGCGGATCCGCATAAAGCAAAGAGCTGACATTAAGATCTACAATTTTGATATCATGTTTAATACCACTTTCCTTCATAATGTGATCCATATAGAAAATGAATAACAGAGGTGATAATGCACATCCTTGTCTCACACCAGATTTAACATTAAACCATCCTCCTGTACTTCCTTCAATTCTAACTGCTGACTTACAACTTAAATAACGACTAAGTATTGCTTGATATAATGTCCCATTGACACCATATAACTGTAGCGTATTGAATAGCTTCTCTCTTGGCACCTTGTCATATACATTTTCCAGAGCGACAAAACTTAAATACAGATCTTTGTTATGTTCCCATGCTTTCTCAACTATTTGTTATAAAGTGAAGATCTGATTCCGAAAGCCTCTATTTGGCCTGAATTCAGCTTGTTCTTTACCAAGCTTTTCTTCTACAATTCTTCTCAACTGTTTCTCAAGTATACTTGCATAGATCTTGCCAGGAACACTCAATAGGGAAATACCTCTGTAAGTGTTTTTTATCACTGTGCTGTCATCACTGCTAATTTCATTTAGCAATTTTTCGAAGTAATTACTCCATACTTCAAGGATATCTTTTTCTCCTGATTTCCTGTCACCGTTATCATCTTTAACTCCTTTTACAGCACCCTTTCCTTGATTTCTAAGCTTCTTCAACAATCACTAGAATATCTTACCACCTTCTTGATATTTATTTTCTATGTTTTTGCCCAAGTCCTCCCATGACTTTTGTTTAGCTAGTTTTACACAGTTTTAGCTTTCTTACATTTGTCTCTGTATTCTCTAAGAGCAAAAGGTGACTTATTTGCCAGGAACTTTTGATATGCTTTCTTTTTTTCCTTCGCTGCCTCGTTAACTTCCCGTGTCTACCATGGAGTTCTGATTTTTCTATCCTTGCAGACTACCTCACCACATGCCTCTCTGGCTGAATCAATCAGGGTTTTCTTCCAGGCTTGCCACTGAATTTCCAAGGTTTTGTTCCTGTTCTCGAACTCTTTCATTTTTTCTTCAATATTCTTTGTGTATTTTAGTCTACTGTTCACATCTGAGAGCTGCTCAACTTTTATTCGCTTTAAAACTTTCTTACATGTTATTCTTTTCAATATGAAATTCAATTTTATCCTGCTCAAGACTAAATAGTGATCACTTCTAATTTCAAATCCTCTGTACACCTGGTGTCCTGCACCAGGGAGAAAACATCACTATCAACAATAACATAGTAAATGAGACTTTTCTTATTACTTTCCTCTTCTCTCTATGTGAATTTGTGCACATTTTTATGTTGGAACATGGTGTTAGTAATAACCAGTCCATGTCCTGAGCAGAAATTCAACAGATATTTACCATTATTATTAGCTTTGCTCTTTTCTCCATTTTCCCAAAATATTTTTTGTATGTCTGACAATCGTTTCCTACTCTGCTATTTAGATTCCCGACAAGAATCAACTTTTCCTTTTTCATTGTGTCAGTTGCTTTTCTTCTGAAGCCTCAAAAAATTCCTCCACTTCTACCTTAGTAGAACCTTCTGTGGGACCATAGGCACAAATAAGTCTCATTGTCCAATTCCCCATTCTGATATTAGCCCACATCACTCCACCTGAGACTGCCTGCCATTTGAAAAGATTAGCCTTGTATTTTGTGTTGAATACTATGGCTACTCCTTCTTTTCATTGATTGTCATTTCCTGAATATAAGATTTTGTATTTATTGCTGAGAAAGATCTCACCAGTGTTTGTCTTTTTTTTGTTTCAGTCACCCCTATTATCAGGGCCGGCGGAAGCGGCATGCTGGCGCCGCTACGAAGGGGGTGGCACTGCTGGGGCACCGTTTTCATGATAACAAAATTTCATCATCATCATCATCATCAAATTCCTGCCATGTACCCTCAAGGGGTGTACAGGATATGATAGTACTACATGAAAAAAAAAAATTACATCATTATTAATTTCCTATCTACAATTTTCCTCCAAATCAGCCTGTTACTTGTCATCACTCCAACATTATCAGATCTTATATTTCTATCGTCTAAGGCACTTTGTACTGTATCAATCCACCTATATCTTGGTCTTCCTCTGGGTCGTTTTGCTGCAAACCTGGCAGAGAACACTTGTTTTGCTAATCTTTCCTCGCCCATTCTGTTTAAGTGACCATACCACCTGAGATTAGCTCTGCTAACGCATTCCTGAATGCTGACAATGCCAAGTTCTTTCCTAATATCCTCGTTTTTAATATGATACTGCCATTGATGCCATCTGTTCACGCCTATAATCTTTCTCAGGACTCTCATATCTGTGGTCTCTAGTCTTTGGTCAAGTGTTTTACTTCTGACCCAGCTCTCGGATCCATAAGTTAAAACTGGTTTGAACACTGTCTTGTATACAGCTAATTTCGTGTTCCGACTAATTTCTCTCTTATTCCATATGAATTTATTCAATTGACTTCCCACCATACCAGATTTGCTGATTCTGTTGTCTATTTCTATATTTAATTTACCATCTTCACTAAAAATCGTGCCTAAATAGCTGAAATGTTTTACTTGTTCCACAGGTTTTCCATTCACAACACAGTTGACATTTTCAATGATTCTGCCTATTTTCATTGTCTTTGTCTTTTTATTGCTGACCTTCATACCATATCTATTACAACAGCAGTTCAATTTAGTCAGAGAATCTTGCAGACTTGCAGCGGATTTATTTAGAAGTATAACATCATCTGCATAAAGCAAAGAGCTGACATCTCTTGGCACCATGTCATATGCCTTTTCCAGATCGACAAAACTTAAATACAGATCTTTGTTATATTCCCATGCTTTCTCGACTATTTGTCGTAAAGTGAAGATCTGATCCTGACAGCCTCTATTTGGCCTGAATCCAGCTTGTTCTTCACCAAGCTTTTCTTCCACAATTCTTCTCAACCGTTTCTCAAGTATACTTGCATAGATCTTGCCTGGAACACTCAGTAGGGAAATACCTCTGTAATTCTCACATTCAGTTTTATTTCCCTTTTTATATATGGGTACTATGAGAGCTCTAATCCGATCATCGGGAATTCGTCCCTCTGTCCAGGCTTTCTGAACTATGCAGTGCAGCCACTGTAAGACTCTTATACCACCATACTTCAGCATTTCTGGTCGAATATCATCTACTCCTGCTGCCTTTCCACATTTCAAGCCTTTGATGGCTTTTTCTACTTCAAATATGGATATGTATTCCTGACTGCATGCCTGGTCAATGTCTTTTACCACTGTGCTGACATCACTGCTTGTTTCATTTAGCAGTTTTTCAAAGTAATTACTCCATACTTCAAGGATATCTTTTTCTCCCATTTTCATGTCACCTTTATCATCTCTAATTCCTTTTATAGCACTCTTTCCTCCATTCTTAAGCTTCTTCAACAACCTCCAGAATATTTTGCCACCTTCTTGATATTTATTTTCTATATTCTTGCCAAAGTCCTCCCATGACTTTTGTTTAGCTAGTTTTACACAGTGTTTAGCATTCTTGCATTTGTCTCTATATTCTCTAAGAGCACTAGCTGACTTATTTGACAGGAACTTTTGGTATGCTTTCTTCTTTTCCTTCCCTGCCTCTTTAACTTCCGGTGTCCACCAGGGAGTTCTGATTTTTTTATCCTTACAGACAACTTCACCACATGCCTCTCTGGCTGAATCAATCAATGTTTTCTTCAGAGTTTGCCACAGAGTTTGAGAACAGGAATCTCCAAGGTTCGATTCCTGTTCTCAAACTCTTTCATTTTTTCTTCAATAATCTTTGTGTATTTTAGTCTACAGCTGACATCTGAGAGCTGCTCAACTTTTATTCGCTTTAAAACTTTCTTACACGTTATTCTTTTCAATATGAAATTCAATTTTATCCTGCTCAAGACTAAATAGTGATCACTTCCAATTTCAAATCCTCTGTACACTCTGGTGTCCTGCACCAGGGAGAAAACATCACTATCAACAATAACATAGTCAATGAGACTTTTCTTATTCCTTGCCTCTTCTCTCCATGTGAATTTGTGCACATTTTTATGTTGGAACATGGTGTTAGTAATAACCAGTCCATGTCCTGAGCAGAAATCCAACAGATATTTGCCATTATTATTAGCTTTGCACTTTTCTCCAAATTTTCCCAAAATATTTTTGTATGTCTCACAATCATTTCCTACTCTGCTATTTAGATTCCCAACAAGGACCAACTTTTCCTTTTTCATTGTGTCAGTTGCTTTTTCTAAGGCCTCAAAAAATTCCTCCACTTCTACCTTAGTAGAACCTTCTGTGAGACCATAGGCACAAATAAGTCTCATTGTCCAGTTCCCCATTCTCATATTTGCCCACATTACTCTACTTGAGACTGACTGCCATTCAAGAAGATTAGCCTCGTATTTTGTGTTGAATACTATGGCTACTCCTTCTTTTCCTTGATTGTCATTGCCTGAATATAACATTTTGTATTTATTGCTCAGAAAGATCTCACCAGTTTTGGTCTTTTTTGTTTCAGTCACCACTATTATGTCGATCTGGTACTTATCTAATTCCTCAGCAAGCTCCATTTCTTTGCCATTCAGGCTTCTTACGTTGATAGTACCGATCTTCAACTCTGGTGATGTTGAGTTAGGGTTTATTTTCAGATTTGTTCCAGTAGCTGACTTTTCGCTGTTCGCCCTGGTTCCCTGGCGAAAACAACGGGGGCCTTGTTTAACCGGGCGATGCCCCAGCCGGCATGAAATTTTGTCATGTTGTACCATCATTCTATATTTTGGTTTAACCAATAAGAATACAATTTGGTCGGCTAAATCCCAAATTGCCAGCCCATCCTCGTCCGTTCAGTATCCAAGTAGATACCCAACAGGGTGCACCACGAGAAGGTGAGGATTGGACATTAGGTCAGAAGCCCTGGTCGGTTCTCCGCATTCCTTTAAAGGCTATGTGGAGGTCTCCTCTCAGTTATACAGCTTTGACCCTTAAGCACCCCGATAACAAAATTTTTATCTTAAAAACAAAAAAATTCTTAGAATGATCAATATTAAAATAAATAAGGCCGGATAAACCGAATAAAAATTAAGAAAAATTGTATATTGCCGCCTCTTTGATCAACCGGCTGTTTACAATTTTGCAGCAAGAGCAGGCTAAATGCTTGCGTAGAGAATGTTGTGTCTACTGCAGGCTATCTAAAGTGAAATGGCAAACGGTTTTTATGTGCAGAAATGAATTTTCGTACAGAATATAATAGATTTAGTTTAATCCTTTATCCCAGTGAGAGCAAACAAAGTTTGCGCCTGAAAATATCTTCAGGACTAAATATAGTGTTGTACTATCTTATCCAGTAAGTAGTGCAACACCAAGGCAACTCGTGGCAAAGGTGGAGCAAGCTACCAGGCACTTCTAACCCAGTATCTCCCATAATGCAAAACACATTTCCTATGTGGATATGTATACTGTTATGCATTAAAGGGATTGGCCATCTACCCAGACTAGTTTCGACCTTTATTGAGGTCTCTTCAGTGGGAGCCAGGCCCAGAGCTGGAGATACCAGGCAGAAGCAGTAGCAAGTCATCTGTGCCTATGGGAGTTGCCAAAAGGTTTATCACCTTTTTTAAAAATTACTCTGGATTTAGAGAAAGATGTTGAAAATTTATTTATCACTAGGTTAGACTATAATAGATTTAGTTTAATCCTTTATCCCAGTGAGAGCAAACAAAGTTTGCGCCTGAAAATATCTTCAGGACTAAATATAGTGTTGTACTATCACTGAAGAGACCTCAATAAAGGTCGAAACTAGTCTGGGTAGATGGCCAATCCCTTTAATGCATAACAGTATACATATCCACATAGGAAATGTGTTTTGCATTATGGGAGATACTGGGTTAGAAGTGCCTGGTAGCTTGCTCCACCTTTGCCACGAGTTGCCTTGGTGTTGCACTACTTACTGGATAAGATAGTACAACACTATATTTAGTCCTGAAGATATTTTCAGGCGCAAACTTTGTTTGCTCTCACTGGGATAAAGGATTAAACTAAATCTATTATAGTCTAACCTAGTGATAAATAAATTTTCAACATTTCGTACAGAATATTTGTTGCTAGTTAACCAGTCATGGTATGCATCTCAGTAGGCTACTGACCGTAGTGCAGTGCGGACTATTATTTCTTCTCTGTGTCGTGTTGCGCAATAATTTCCTGTAGGTATAAAATAGAAATGGAATCAAAAATTTAAAAAAAAAGTTATCCGGTGCACAAAATCGTAAGCAACATGCTGCAAAAAGAAGCAGATGTTAAGAAACAAACAGGGGCTCTTAATAAATTTGTTACAATATCAAAATATTCTGATGCAGATTGTAACTTACTCAATACATCAGAAATCAGAGTTGAAGAACCGTGGACATCATCCAGTTTGCATCAAAGTACTATTGCAATTATGAACAAGATAACAAGACTCGTGATTTAAGTGAAAAATAGTTAGTAGAAGATTTAGTTGTAGTTGACCAAGAAATTAACACATTGCTAGTCTCTGTGAATTTCGAAGATCCAGGTGAATGGTGAAATATTGATGAAAAGTTACGAGTTGTTTTAATTGAAATGGGGCCTGTTCAAAAGAAAAATATAATATATCCCAGAGATGCATATGGTCGTAAATTTGCCGACATGTATTATAATAGAAAAATGGAAAACGGGAAGCTCATGACAAGAACATGGCTCATTTATTCCGAAACTTTAAATTCTGTTTTTTCTTTTGTTGCAAACTTTTTGCACCTAATGAATCAAGTAGTTTTGTAGAAGGTTATAGCGATTGGAGAAATGTAAGTACAACTTTGCATAGACATGAGACTAGTTTAACTCACATGAAAAAGTTCTTAAAATGGAAGGAACTTGATAAAAATTTAAAAAACAAAATTACTATTGATTGCCAGACTCAAAGCATGTAAGAAATGGAAAAGAAATATTGGATGAGTGTTTTAGAACGCTTGATTAAAATTATAAAATTCCGTGGTAGCCAATTTAGCTTTTCGTGGATCATCTGCTAAATTATATGAAAGGAATAACGTCAACTTTTTAAAATTAGTCGAACTGTTTGCGAAGTTTGATCCCATTACAGAAAAATCACGTTGAAAGGGCCCTACATCGAAATAATAGAGTACACTATTTGAGTAAAGACAGACAAAATGAAATATTGATAACTTTAAGAAACGCAATCAGGGATACAATTTTATTATCAATTCGAAAATCTAAATATTATTCCATAATGCAAGTAAAACAGAACAAATGACTACTATTATTCGCTTTGTTTCCTGTGACAATGGAATTGTCAAGATCAGCGAAAACTTTTTCGATTTTGCAGATATATCAGATTCCACAGGATGTGGTTTATGTACAACAATAATGGAACAACTGACAAAAATGGAACATCCCCCATTGAAGACATGCGAGGTCAAGGGCAATTATGACAATGTGACAAATATGAAAGGGAAAAAAATATGGGCTTCAAAATTTGCTTTTGAACAAAAATCCTCAAGCTTTTTACGTACAATGTGCTGCTCATACTCTAAATTTAATCATTAACGATACAGCCAAAGTATATGCAGATACAATTAGTTTCTTCGTAATTATTCAAGAAATGTACAATTTCTTTTCATTCTCTTACAAACATTGGGCAATCCTTTTAAAGTTCATAAAAATTTTAACATTGAAACAGCCATCAAAAATGCGATGGGAAAGTAAAATTAATGCAATCCGCCCTCTGCGATATCAGTTAGGAGAAATTTACGATGCACTTTTTGAAATTTTTAATAATGAAACTTTAACAAAGAAATTCAGCATAAAGCATAAACATCATGTGCTAAAATAAAGGACTACAAATTTATTTGCTCTTATAACTAGGCATGATTTACTTAACAGAATAAACCCTGTGAGTAAAATGCTTCTAGACAAAAATATTAACATTACACTTTAGAATTTATCGAAAACTTAAAAATATTCTTATAAGAGTATCGATCAGATACAAATTTTAATAGTTCTAAAACGGCAAAAGAACTGAGTGAAGAGGTGGATGGAAAACAAGAATTTAAAACTAGTATGGAAGTCCACGACGAAAGAAGAGACGACAATTTGACTACGAGCATCATGACGAAACGCCACAGTTGCCAGAAGATAAATTTAGAGTGAATGTGTTTTATACACTTCTAGACGTTGCAATGTTTGTTAATAGAACATTTTGAACAACTAAAAACATATTATGATAATTTCAATTTCTTGTATAGATTACTACAAATTAATAACGAAGATTTATGAAAAAATTGTGACTATTTAGAGATTCTCTTGAAGGACGGCGACAATAAAGACGTAAATGCAATAGAACTATATGACGAGTTATGTGCTTTCCGGGATAATCTTTGGAAGGATAATTTAAATATTCAAAACCCTTTCGATATTCTTAATTTTATTGTATCCAGTAATTTATCTTTCCCTAACTTTTCAATTGCTTTAAGAATACTATTAACTTTACCTGTTAGTGTAGCGAGCAGTGAACATTGCTTTTCCAAGTAATGTTCACTGCTCGCTACACTAACAGGTAAAGTTAATAGTATTCTTAAAGCAATTGAAAAGTTAGGGAAAGATAAATTACTGGATACAATAAAATTAAGAATATCGAAAGGGTTTTGAATATTTAAATTATCCTTCCAAAGATTATCCCGGAAAGCACATAACTCGTCATATAGTTCTATTGCATTTACGTCTTTATTGTCGCCGTCCTTCAAGAGAATCTCTAAATAGTCACAATTTTTTCATAAATCTTCGTTATTAATTTGTAGTAATCTATACAAGAAATTGAAATTGATTAAAACCTACTTAAGAACAAGCATGTCACAAAAAAAGGCTTGTTAGTTTGGCATTAATAGCTATTGAAAATGATATATGTGCGGAATTAGGTGTTAAGACCATTATTTCTAATTTTATGAATATGAAATCAAAAACCCTAAAATTTTAATTAAAAAAAATTTCAAGTATATTTATGTAATTTAATTTATTTTCTGTTATTCTGTAAAGATGTTATTTTTTGAATTCTTATATTAAATATTCTAATTATTTCTGAATTCTTTTCTTATTTTCTCATCTATCTTGAGTTTCTTTTATTTTCCTAAAAGATAGTTCCACTTATAAAAATTATTAAAAAATTTTTACAAGTTACTAAGAATTTAGTAACTTGTAAAATGCAAGAATTTTTTAAACTTTAGTTCAAATAAATTTTAAATTTAATTAAAATTCATTTTAATTTTGTTAGCAATTTGGTTTGGTGAGAAGGCTAAAATCCCTGTATCATTATATATTCAATGATTAAAGTGAAGTGGCTTTATCAAGTGAAGTGGCTTTATTTTGGTCAGCTAAATCCCAAATTGCCAGCCCATCCTCGTTTGTTCAGTATCCAGGTAGATACCCAACATGGTGCACCATGAGAAGGTGAGGATTGGACATTAGGTCAGAAGCATGGTTGGTTCTCCGCATTCCTTTAAAGGCTATGTGGAGGTCTCCTCTCAGTTATAGAGCTTTGACCCTTAAGCACCTCAAGATCTTATATTAAAACCATTATTCATTAATTGATCTCTACGACCGTGAGCGATGAAAGGTGTGGATTTAAACATGTTACCAGTGCGCTGGAAGGCAAACAAAAAAGGTTGGGTTACAAAAGAAATTTTTATTGAATTGTTCCATCAGTGTTTTGTTCCAGAAGTTAAACACTATTTGATGGGAAAAAAATCTGATATTTAAAGTTTTATTGATTATAGACAATGCACCTGGCGATCCTGTTTTAGAGCACCTGAATGTGGAATTTTGTTTTCTGCCACCTAATACATCCTTAATACAATTACTAGACCAGGGTGTGATCGCTACCTTCAAAACTTACTTAATAAGAAGAACAACCAATGCATTTTGGATAAACTAGATAAGGATAATTTACTGACAGTTATTGATATGTGGAAAAAATTTTCTATTTTGGATTGCATCAAACTTGCTAAGTTGGTGTTATCAGAATTGAAACCGTCAACTTTAAATGCATGCTGGAAAGCTACTTGGCCAGAATATGTGAAAAAGAAAAACCCTGTACCTTTGCATACAACTGAATATCCCAATATCATCAGATTAGCACATGCAGTTGCAGAGGAGGATTTGATAATTTTTCATCTGCAGATATTGAAGAATTGATGGTTGACAAGGCTGTTAGTGATGATGAAATAATAGAAGCTATCCCTTATGAAAAAGAAAAAAATGATGATGATGAAGAGATTTCACTCACTGCAGGATTAATTAAAGATGGGCTTCAAATGGCTAGTAAATTTCAAAGTTATTTTCTTACACATAATCCAAATACTGAACGAGCTGAACAACTTACTGAAGAAAACATTTCGTCATTGCAGTCATTGCAGGACTGCCAAAGTGTTTCTAGTGATGGAAGTGATTTAATTCCAGTCTCACACAAAAGAATGTGACTTCTGTCAGAAAGTGACAGCATAAAATTGAAGTAATAACCATATGTGCAGGTGTATTTGGGCCTTTTCGAATTTCTGTTTTATTAGTAACACACAATTTTCTTTAAGAAAGAAAGACACACACACACACGTGCGCGTGCGCACACACACACACACATATACTTTAAATAAGTATTTAAAATAAAAAAATATTCCATTAAAATTAAATAGAGTTTTATTCAATGATTTTCATATGTTTTGTTTGAAAATAACTTATTGTTCGTATCAGGTTTTCACATCTGGAATCATTCTTCTATTTTTTCATATGCACTGTAATATTTTTTACACGGTTTTCATTTATAAATTTTTTTCTGGAACCAATCTACCGTGTAAATGGAGAATTGAGTGTATATATGTTTGTGTGTATTTTTCCATTACTTTTAAAAAAATAAATAAAGCGAGTGAATTCAATAATGAAAGAATTTCATCCTGATTGATTGTTTTAATCACATGGCTTTCTTCCTCTTTGAAAATCATTACTATGCTCTTTAAAGGTAAAAACACTAATATTTTTTTTCTTCATTTGTCTGAAGATTGCAAATTTTTCATCTTAAGAAGATATTTTTCAGTTGTACATCTAAATTTAAAGTTCATCCGCTATGTTATTTCATTTGTTCTGTGTATACATGCATGTGCTTGAATTTGCATATATAGTTTGGTAAGTTTATTATGCTTTGAAGCAATAAAGGCTTTATAGAAGAATGTTGAATTCTTCATTGTTGAATTCTCAAAAACAACGAATTTTGCTTGCAGGTACTTTTCTTTTCTTTTCTTTTCTTTTCTTTTTTTTTTTTATGTGTTATTCTTTGCAATTATAATAAATCATTCAGTAATCATATTAAAATTTTAAACTTTATTTCCTAGGGAATCGCTTTCTTTAGAAAATGTGAAACAGAGTCTTCTTGAAGAAATAACCAAACTTAAACAGGAAAAGGTATGCTTATTGCTATGATTAATTGATGATGCATTTTTTTAGCTAATAAAATCATATATAAGACATATCTATATTTATCATAACGAGACTGTTTTAATTGGTTGGTTGGTTAGATTTAAAAATACATTAAAGCAACTAAAACTATGGAGCAAGTATATTATGCAAATTCTTACTGTAAAAAAAGAACCAAAATAGTAAATTTTACAAACTTCTATAACAACCTTTAGAAAATTCAGAATGAAATCAATATTAGGATCAATCTTATTCTAAATTAACTACATTATAACAAATTACTTTTTTTTTCTTTTTTTTTCTCCATGAGTTTGAGTAACCTGTATGAAAACTTTTCGACTGAAAATAAGATTGGGCAGTGATAGGATGTTTCCTCCAAGAAATTTAGGTTTTTATTCAAGTTAAAAAAGGCCAAAACTATTGTAAAAGGGAGTTCACCGACACACTGACTTTATAGTATCAACATCATCATCAAATCCTGATGTGTACTCTCAAAGGGTGTTTAGGCTACTATGGCAGCACTACATAATTAAGTTTACATTATTATTAATCTACTCTGACAATTTTCCTCAAAAGTAGTCTGTTACTTGTTAGCACTCCAGTATTGTTGTATCTAACATTTCGTGCTTTTAAGGCACTTCTGACTAAATTAATCCACCTACACCTTGGTCTTTCTGTGGGTCTGTGCTTGCAGGTACTTTTGATTTGAATGATAACAATGTCAAGTTCCTTTCTGTTATCCTCGTTTTAATAAGATTCTGTTTACTTTTCTAATTTTTCTCTGAACTCTCATATCTGTGGTCTCTAACCTTTGATTAAATGCTATATTTCTAACCCAACTCTCAGATCTATAATTTAAAACTGGTTTGAACACTATTCATTTTTCATTGAGAATGTTGTTGTTGTTTGCTCTGTCTGTGTCTATTTTCATAGTTTTTCATGCCAAATTTGCAACAACTGTTATGCAATATAGTTAGAGAACCATGGAGACTTGCACTGGATGTTTTTGAGTACAGCATCATCTGCATAAAGCAAGGAGCTAAGTTTGATATCTCCAATTCCAATATCAGGTTTAATGCCACTTTCTTTCATCAATAAAAGTGGAGATAATATGCATCCTATTTTACACCTGATTTTACATCACTCAAACCATCTTCCTGTAATTCCTTCATTTTTTGCTTGCTGACTTACCACTTAAATATAGATTTTATTTTGCTCTGTATAGTGTTCAATTTACCCCATATAATTATAGTGTTTTGAAAAGCTTTCCTCAGAGCATCTTATCATATGCTTTTTGCAGATATTATTATCTGAGACTTTCCCTTAAATTCATTCACACTAAATACACTCACTATTCAAAAGTTTATAGATCTCTATCATATCACCCCACTTTCTCCTGTTAACCAGAGTCTGCAGTCCACATACTTGCAATCTGTCCTCATAATCTAAATACCATAATCCAAATATAATCTTTGTAACTCTTCTTTGCACCCTTTCCACAGCTTCTTTATCCCCATGGAACCAGGGAGACCAAATCTGCACACAGTAATCCACATGTGGTCTTTTCAATGCCTTATAAAGAGGCAAAATGACTTCCTTATCCTTACATGACAAGGTTCGCTTCAACATCGCAATTATCCTTTGAGTTGTATTTGCAACTTTTTCTGTGTGTGAACTTTAAATTCCTATCCACCAATACACCAAGATCCCTTGCCTCTTCAGTTTCTTGTAGCATAACCCACTAATATAATATGCCCCTGGAATCCTAATCACACCAAAGTGCACGACTTTACGCTTACTAACATTAAACTAATAGCCATTTTCATTTGCCCAAATATACAAAGCTTAAATACAGATTCTTGTGATATTCCTATGATTTGTCAACTATTTATCATAAAGTGAAAATCTGATCTTGACAACCTCTATTTGACCTGATCTCGGCTTGTTCTTCTCCAAGTTTCTCGTCCAAAATTTTTCTTTACCTTTTTTTTCAAATAAGCTTGTATAAACAGTTACTTGAACACTTAGTAGAGAAATTCCTCTGTAATAATTCTCACACTCAACTATAGATGCGAATTATGCTCTCCTCCAATCACTGGAATTCGACCTTCTGACCAGTCCCTGAGAACTGTGCAGAGTAGAGTAGCTACACTGTTAGGCTTTTATTACAAGGTGTAAAAGTGCAAGGTGTAAAAATGCTCATTTATGAGCATTTTTACACCTTGAGTGTTAAAGTGTTTAATCAAAAATGCTCATATGAGCATTTTTGATTAAACACTATCTACTCCATCTGCCTTTCCACATTTCAAGTTTTTAATGCCTTTTTTCTACTTAAAGTATTGATATGCACTCCTGTTTGCATTCCTCTTGAAAATTTGTACTATTACATTTAATAGTCTTTCAAGGCAATTACTCCAGACATCTTTGATATCCTTATATTCACTTTTCATGTCACTGTCATCCTTGATTCCTTGATCCCATTTCTAATCCATTTTGCCACCTTTGTGATATTTATTTTCTGTATTCTTACTGAAGTCTTCCCATGACTTTTGTTTAGCTCTTTTACACATAGCACAGCTCTTACATTTTTCTCTGATCTCTGTTGTATTCTTTTTAGGGCATCTGCTGACTTATTTGATAGGATCTTTTGGTATGCTTTCTTCTTCTTGTCCAGGACTATCACTTTAACATATTTTGTCCACCATGCTGTTCTTGTTTTTTTTTTTATTCTTGCAAACACTGCGTACATCCTTATCTGAATCAATCAATGTTTTCTTCATAGTTTGTCACTGAGACTCCATGGTTTGTTTCATGTATTCAAACTGTTTCATTTTTTCTTCAATAATGTGTGTATAATACGAATTCTAGTATAGATTCCTTTGACAGATCTGTAGTGAGGAATTGTCTTATGAGGGAAACTTGCAAGGGAATGAGTGTGGTTCTATTAGGAAGAGAAAGAAGGTAAACAAAAAGAAAAACCTTGATGGTAAAAAGAAGATGACCTCTAGGTCTGAGGATGCTATTTTAGATGTTGGTAAGACTGATTGTGCACAAGGAATTACAGAGTTAATGTCTAGCAATGCAAAGGACTGTAGATGCACTACAGTCCTTTGCATTCAAAAAAGAGATGCATTAACAGTTATTCCATTTGTCGAATGTAGACGAAATTTGACAAATGGAATAACTGTTAGTGCATCTCTTTTTTCTCGTCCACCAATACTCAGGGATATGGTGTTTAGAAACAACGTTAAATGCTATGTTTATTTAATGTATGCCTCAGGCTTTCAGAAAAACGTGGTATGAAGTTAAGGAGGATTTATATATATGTGGGAAATATAAACTAATTGAAGAAATGATATGTGAAAACATAAGCCAGAATGTGCATGTAAATATGAATGATTCTGTGATGAGTGAAGAACGGCAGTGCAGTAATGAGATTTTAGAAAGATTTAGGGTGCTCTGGAGCTTACTGCAGATGGCACAGAGTTAGATTGGAGTGTTGGATAAGAGAATGGAAAGGATGAAATTGGTAGAGATGGATAGACAGAGAAAGGTTAAGGTGATGGGTAAGGTTAAGAAAATAATAATAGGGGATTCAATGATTAGTAGAATAAAAACCGGAGATGTCTTTAAAGAATGTTGGCCAGGAGGTACGGTAGAGTGTGTAACTAGAGCTGTAAAGAGAGGTGATAGTGTAGATGAAATGATTTTAATGGTTGGGACGAATGATTTGGGAAATGCGTAAATCGTGTGGCAAGTGATTTTAGGGAGAAGTTAGAGATTGCTAGGTTTAAGAGTAAGAGTGTTAGGATTGTCAGTGTGCTGCCCAGATATGATAGTCGAGAAATGAGGAGGAGGGCATTGATGATGAATCAAATGTTAGCTAGGATGCGTAGGAAAAAAGGGGTGGAATATGTGGATATATGGGAGGAGTTTTATGGGAGAAAAGAATTATATGCCAAAGATAGTCTGCATTTGAATAAGTACGGGAGTAAGCTTTTACAGAAGTTACTGTTTAATGAACATATGGGGGTTTTAGACCAGGAAAACGAGAGTTATTAGAAGGGGAGGATGCGAGGATGGTTGTCAGAAATAATGATAGGAAAGTAGAGTTAGCTGTAAATAGTACTAAGGTCAATAATAACTGTGATATGGTGAATCATTTTACTCAGAATTTTAATGGTATTCAGAGTGGGCTAATTTGCACACTATGTAATTATGGGGGGAAAGGACTATTGCAGTTTATTTATGTATACTAATGCTGAAGTATTTGCAATAAGTGTGATGAATTTTTGTCATACTTAGTTCTACTTGGCCAAAAATTATAGGAATTAGTGAGACTTGGTTAACTAAGAATGATTTAGTCATAGAGATTGAATGTAAGGAATATAGTATCTTCAGAAAGGATAGAGAGGACAGAATGGGGGGGGGGGGAGTTTTACTGATAATAGACAAAGTTAAAGTCAAAAATGGTAGAATTGCCTGAAGGTGACAAGCGTGTAGAGGGTAGTTCATTTTAGGCTGTTTGGTGTGAGATAGAAATTAGCAGGATGAAATATGTAATTGGTTGCTGCTATAATCCAAGGGGTATAAAGGAGAATGTAGATGGTATGCATTGGCAAATTAGTAAGATGAGTAGAGGACATGTAATTATTATGGACGATTTTAACTATGGGGGACATAGATTGGGAGAAGGAATGGTGTCAAGGAACAAAGGAATTGGAGTTTATACAATTGTTAAGAGATAACGACGGTACATTGCGCCCTTTGATTGGAACAGGCTTAAGTTCGATTCTCGTCGCGACAAGAGGAATCTTTATCTGGTCGATTTCAATCGAAGGTGAGTTAGCCGATCTCATACGGAGGTAGCATGGTTTTTTTCTCCCAGAAACTCGGGTTTTTCATCCCGCATACATACAGATCGGCCCTTCAGAACACACGCAATTTACAGACAAAAATTACTAGTTGTGGTGGTGTTGGAGGTGGGTGGTAGATGGTGTTGATGGAGATGATTCGTAGTAGAGGTTAGGTGTAGAGACAGTTGTAGATGTCCTCCCGCGATGAGTCTTCGGACTCCTTGGAGGTATCAGGAATAATAATAATAATAATAATAACTACCTGAGACAGAATGTAATGGAAGGGACAAGAGATTCGAGAGTGTTAGATCTGGTCATAGTATCGGAGAACACATCAGTAAGTAATTTAGATACACTGTCTCCACTTGGGGAAAGTGATCATGTGGTCTTGACTTGGGAGATTGTATTATGTGCTGAATATTCTGTTAAGAAGGGTTGTATGTGGAATTACAAGGCTGGTGATTATGACAAGCTGAGAAGCCAGCTTTCAAAAGTGGTATGGCATGAGAATTTAAAGGGGAGAGATATTGATGGTGCATGGGAGATTATCAAGGAGTATTTAATGAAAGCTGTATCTGACTGTATTTCAAGAGTCATGAGGAGGAATCAGGTAGGAGTAAGATGGATGAATAATATTATTAAGCGAGAGTTGCAGATAAAGAGAAAGTTGTGGTATAAGTGTAAAGAAAAAGGTGATGAGCATTCCCATGAGCAGTACAAGATACAGGCAAGAAGGATAACCTGCATGGTAAGGAAGGCCAAAGCTAATTACGAGAGGAAGCTAGCTGATGAGTCCAAAAAAAATCCTAAGGAGTTCTTTCACTCGCTATGTGGCAAGTAAAAGGAGGAATAACTTTGAAAGGATGACTTTAAAAAGTGTTGATGGTAAGGAAATTACAGAAGCTAATCAGATAGTTGAGTTGCTTAGTGATCATTTTGAAAAAGTGTACCATCTTGGTTTTGATATTGCAGTGCCGAATGTTTCATTGGCCGATGAGAGTTTAGTGATAAAAGAATTTGAGGTGCTTAGTATATTACAGAACCTTAATGCTAATGCTGCCATTGGGGTAGATGGCATATCAGCCCATGTTTTAAGGGAATGCGCAAGAGAATTAGCACCTCCTCTAACTTGGCTGCTTAATTTAAGCCTCATTTCTGGTAAAGTCCCAATTGAGTGGAAAGAGGAGAAAATTATTCCACTACATAAGGGGGCTCCAGGACTGAGGTAGCAAATTATAGACCAATCAGTATATCGGGAGTGGTGGTTAAGGTTATGGAGAAATTGATAAAAATTAGAATTCAGGACTGGGTGGACAGCAATATACTTTATAAGGGGCAACATGGTTTTGTGAAGGGTAGATCTTGCCTTAGCAATTTGCTCACTTTCCGCAACAAAGTAACAATGGAGTTGGATAAAGGAAATCCTTTTTCAGTGATCCTGCTGGACTTTGCAAAGGCATTTGACAAGATGCCGCATGGAACTTTGTTGCATAAATTGGAGCAAATGGGTATGGACCCGAGGCTAGTGATTTGGATTAGAGGGTGGCTAGTGTATAGATATCAAAGAGTGGTTTATGGTGGAGCGGAGTCCAGTAGAAGGCAGGTGACTAATGGTGTGCCTCAGGGCTCAGTGCTTGGTCCTCTATTATTTAATTTGTACATCAATGATATTGGAATACTTTGAAGAGATATCCACTTGTTTGCTGACAATGCAAAACTGGGAAGAGCGATAGCTAATTCAGATGATGATGGCTGGAGAGCAGATAGAGTTCCATGTGGATATCTTAAATAGGCTGACAGTTTGGGCTAAACTAAATGGCTGCCAGTTTAATGTGGCCAAGTGTAAGGTGATGCACTTTGGAAGGATGAGATCACATGCTGTTTACTATATTAATGGAACTGAACTGCAAGAAGTTAATGAGGCTAGGGACCTGGGAGTTATTGTGGACAGAGAACTTAAGTTTCGAGGGCATATTGCAAAGGTTGCCAAAACTTCATATCGGATTACATGGTTATTGAAAAACACACTGACAAGCAGGGATAAGGAAGTGATTGTCCCACTTTATAAGGCATTAATAAGACCTCATTTGGACTATTGTGCACAGATCTGGTCACCTGGATTTCTTGGTGATGTGGAAATTGTGGGAGGGTTCAGAGACCGGTGGTTACGAAAATTGTTGCAGACCTGTGGGATGTCTCCTATGAGGATAAATTGAAGGTCTGTGGGCTTCAAAAACTAGTTGATAGACATAGGAGAGGAGATATGATAGAGGCATATAAATTATTAAAAGGGTTTTATAGGATTGATACTGATAACTTTTTTAAGACCAGTGGAGGAAGGGAGAGAATGAGGGGTCATCCTTGGCGATTGTGTAAAAGTGTGGTTAACAAGGGTGTTGAGTCTTCCATTGAGTAGGATCTTCCAGTCTTCTCTACTTCTAGATTTTTTGCTTGGAGGGTTGTAAATGGGTGGAATGCATTGCCAGAGGTGGTTGTGAATGCTTCATCTGTGAATGAGTTTAAGGGGAAGTATTATTATTATTATGTGACACATCCAGTGAGTCCAAAGGATTCATCGAGGGAGAGTGTGCCAACAGCATCAAACGATTGTACACCTTCCAACTACTAACCGCACTCAAACTTACTTAACTTTTTGCAAGCCATTTTAGCACAGGTTCTACCAATCGACAAACCTTTTATTATTATTATTATTATTATTTGTCACCTCCAGGGAGTCCATAGACTCATTGAGGGAGGGCTACTACTCTACAACTCAGTTTCCACCACTCACAATCCACCAACTGACCGCAACTACACCAACGCCATCTACCACCGACCACTACCACTAGTATTTCCACAGACAATCACAAACATCCATGCCCACAGCGGGATTCGAACCCACAGCCTTTTGGCTGGAGAGCAGATATGCTAACCACTCGGTCAGCCAAGCTGGCAAGTACGACAGGTATTGTGTGAATAACGGTTAGTATGCCAATGTTGGGTCTCCTGCAGTGAGTCTTTTGACTCCATGGAGGCACCTTATATATATATGTTACGGTTAAAGTGATAAATCCGGTTATTATTAATAACACAGTCCAACACAATTTTTGCTGACTTTTATATGAGACTTGTTTTTTACTAATTTGGGTGCGCTGATTTCAAATATCAAACCCATTTTTCTCTATCATGTCAAGATTTTCCTCTATGGCATTTTCTTTTTGCTAATTTGTAAGTTTTTGATAGTTTAAGGAGGCAGTACTATTTAGATCATAAAATCGATTTTTTAATATTATTTTCTGAAAGTATGTGCTTTTAAAAATCTGTTCCTAACTTTTTATCAAGAAATTCGAAAAATTCCCAAAGATATAGCCTATTATTCAAAGCGGGGCACAGATCAGAATCGGAGCGCTCACCGCTCTCGCTTGTTAGTAAACGAATAAATGCATAAGAACCTGCAACAGCACGTACTGGTGCTTTGAATTCGAGAGAGGCCTAACTAAACAAAAATAGCAATCATCTACGTGATTTTTCGGTTCACGCCAAATCATTGGAATGCCAAAAGCTAATTTTTGGCATTTTCCCTTGCTCCACTGTCGTAAATTTTCTACACATGACTTACACACTTTATTTGGAGCCCATGACTTGTCCTGATCTGCAATTTTTACGTCAAAGTATGCAAAGTACACTTTCTTAACGAAATCAGTGATATTTGTCCTTTGACTGGGAACAGTAAAGCTGCCACAAATGTAGCAAAAGGAATCTACACTATTGACACAATTTCGAGTAGAAGATATGATGTATTTTCTTCACTTCCGACTAACATGCAGTTAACAAGACAAAAAAAACCAGAGACTTTATTGAAACGTTATAAGTGCTCATCATACTTTCACGATCGATTAACCATTGACTGATTTCGATCATTCTTTGTCTGCTATGACGCATATAGCATTCATTTGTTTTAGGTAGTTGTCATCGCCTACTTTTCATCACCTAAATGTATTAGGTCGGTTATCAGCCTCTCTCACATTCAAAGCGCCAGTACGTGCCGTTGCAGGTTCTTAAGCATTTATTTGTTTACTAACAAGCGAGAGCGGTGAGCGCTCCGATTCTGATCTGCGCACCACTTTGAATAATAGGCTATATCTTCGGGAATTTTTCGAATTTCTTGATAAAAAGTTACGAACAGATTTTTAAAAGTACATACTTTCAGAAAATAATATTAAAAAATCGATTTTTTTGATCCTCTAAATAGTACTGCCTCCTTAAAACTATCAAAAACTTACAAATTAGCAAAAAGAAAATGCCATAGAGGAAAAACCTGACATGATAGAGAAAAATGGGTTTGATATTTGAAATCAGTGCACCAAAATTAGTAGAAAACAAGTGTCAGATCATAATCAGCAGAAAAAAAAATTTTTTTTGTTGGCCAGTGTAATTATCGGTTAAAGTGAATAATTCCTAGAGGAATCTGGCAAATGTAATAAAAATATGTTTATAGGTTTTGTATATAAGTTTTCATTCGCAATAGAAATTATAATAGTTTAGGTTAGGTTAGTTATATGAAACAAGTAAGGAAAATACTTCTTTTACACTCAATGAAATCAGAAATCATTATAAACTAATGTAAACTAACCTGGATGTTGCATGTCGAACCAGAGTGTAGTCATAGTTTGTTGTCGGCAGATTAATGGGGATGAAAGATAGACGTTGTTGTGGGTCGAGCTTAATGATCGCGGGCAGATAAATGGGGATAACAAATAAAAGTTGTGGGCAGATGAATGGAGATAATAGATAAATCAGAGAGGAACTGATCAGAGTTTTTATCCATTGATGAGGAAAGAGGTACAGCAACGACGTTATCTATTATCCCCATTAATCTGCCCACAACAACTTTTATTTGTTATCCCCATTTATCTGCCCGCAATCATTAAGCTTGGCCCACAACAACATTTATCTTTCATCCCCATTAATCTGCCCACTGCAAACTACGACTACACTCTGGTTTGACATGCAACATCCAGGTTAGTTTAGGTTAGTTTATAATGATTTCTGATTTCATTGAGTGTAAAAGAAGTACTTTCCTTACTTTTTTCATTATAAACTAACCTAACCAATAAAGGTTAGGTTAGTTTATAATGATTTCCAACCGATAAAGGTTAGGCTAGTTTATAATGATTTCTAATTTCTGATATCATTGAGAGCAAAAGAAGTACTTTTCCTTACATTTTTCATTATAAACTAACCTAACCTAACCTAAGCTGTTATAATTCTATTCAGAATGAAAATGTATATATAAAACCTATAAACATATTTTTATTAAATTTACCAGGCTCTTCTAGGAATTATTCACTTTAACCGGCTAAAGTGATTACTTCTCGTAAATTATTCACTTTAACCGGTAATTATTAATAATAACCAGATTTATCACTTTAACTGTAACATATATAATAATAATAATAATAATAATAGTTGAGACTACTTACCCATAAAAGCTGCTCAATTTTAATCCTTTTTTTAAAACTTTTTTTTTACTTACTGTTATTCATTTTTATCTTACTTAGAACACTAAGTTATGCACATTTCCAATTTCAAATCCTCTGTACACCCTTGGATCGTGAACCAGCATGTAGATATCAGTATGAACAATGACATAGTCAATGAGGCTTTTCTTATTTCTTGCATCTTTTCTCCACATAAACTTGTGCACCTCTTTATGTTGATAAATGGTGTTAGTAATGACTAGTCTATATCTTCTCCAGATATATCCATTTGCTGCCTAGCTGTTTTCTCAAAATATTCCCAAAGCGTTCCTGTATTCCTGGTGGGAATAATTTCCAACTTTTCCAACAAGGACCACTTTTTTCTTTTTCTTTTTTTTTTTTTTTTTTGCTCATTTTCTTTATGTCATTCTAATGACATGAAAAAATCATTAATTCTTTCCTTAGGATGACCTTATGTGTGACCATAGCCATAAATAAATTTCCATGTTCATTTCTCCATTTTGATCTTATAGCTGGGGTTAAAAACCATTTTATTTTTGATACTACATAATTGCTTTTTAATTAAATGTCTTACATCTTCACTGAGGGCCAAATAGGACATAATGCACCCTAATCATCATTTTACAATATTATTATTTTTTTGTATTCATCATCATTATCATTAAATTCCTGATATGTACCTTCAAGGGATGTAGAGAATACTATGATAAGTTTACTAACCTTATATTGACAGTTTTCCTCCAAATTAGCATATTACTTATCAGGACTTCAGTATTGTCAGCTTTTATTATTATTATTATAAAAACCTCCATAGAGTCAAAGACTCATCGTGGGAGGTCCACTGTTATACACACAGTTTATCATACCACACCTTAAATATATTCACTGTCTCTGCACTCTTGGACAATGCATTCCAATCACTCACCACTCTCCATGCAAAAACCTGCTCCTCACTCCCTTGAGGAGTGAGGAGCAGGTTTAATCAAACAGCTTCCAGGGATAACCTCTTGTTCTCCTGCTATCCTTACCCATTCTGTGCAAAACCTCCCTGACATTAATCTGGTAATAACCTCTTAACAGCTTATATGTCTCAATTATATCCCCCCCCCCTCCTCCTTCTATCCACCAATTTCTGCAAATTTTGTATTTTGTCAATCTGTCTTCATACTTTACATTCCAGAGACCAGAAACCACCTTAGTCAGTCGCCTCTGAACTTTTTCCAATGCATTTTCTTCTTTTTGAAAACCAGGTAACCAGATCTGTGCACTGTAATCCATATGTGGCCTGATCAAAGCCTTATACAAAGGAACTATAACATCCTTACTTCTACAAGTCAATGTCCTCCGCATCATTCCCATTATCTGCTGTGTTGTCTTCACTATTTTAGTAACATGTCCCCGAAATTTTAGGTCCTTGTCTACAATCACTCCCAGATCTCTCATCTCCTCTACCTCCTCCAAGATATTTCCACTGATTGAGTACTTTACATCCCAACTCTGCTTCCCAAATTTCAAAACCTTACACTTTGAAACATTGAATTGACATCCCCACTCATTCACCCATTCAGCCAGTGTATTCAAGTCCTCTTGCAAAGCTACAGCATCCACACTACTCCTGATAGCTCTCCCCAACTTTGCATCATCTGCAAACAACTACATATCACCATTCAGACCTCTCCAAATATCATTTGCATACAAATTAAACAGCAATGGACTCAAAACAGACCCTTGAGGTACACCACTAGTAACTTTCCTCTTCTGGGATATCGCTCCTCGATAGACAACTCGCTGATACCTATCAGACAACCAATCTATTGTTCAGCCCCCGTCCGTTCCAATTTAATTACCAGCTTGTCATGTGGCAATTTATCAAACGCCTTTGCAAAATCTAAATATGCCACTGTATATGCAACACCCTTATCCAACGCCTTTGTCACTTTATTATAAAAAGCAAGCAGATTGCTAAAGCACGATCTTCCTTTAGTAAATCCATGTTGGCTGCCAAAGAGTATTTTTCTATTGTCAACCCAATTCTGAATCTTAGTCCTAACTTCTCTAATACCTTGACCACAACTCCAGACACACAAACTGGTCTATAATTCAAAGCCTTACTCTTATCACCTCCCTTATGAATTGGAACAATTGTACCCTCTTTCCACTCCCTTGGAACTTGACCCAGTGAGTGACTCATGTTGAAAAGATATGCGAAAGCTGTTGTTAACTCTCTGGCACATTCTCTCATGACACGTGGTGAAATAGCATCAAGTCTCACAGCCTTATTTACATCAAGTCTATTCAATTCCTCATATACCTCCTGTTCACTTACTAACAGTTCCTCCTTCTTTCCCACTACTTTCAAGTTCTGCACGATGCCACATTCACAAGAATGAAATACCTTTAGAAATTGCTCACTAAATATCTCAACTATATCTTCTGCAGCAGTTATCATTCCTCCGTTTTCACCAATCAATCCCATCCTACCATAATCATTCTTTCTTCTACTGGCCACATATCGAAAAAAACTCCTTAGGATTTTTTTTGGCTGCTTTAGCTAACTGTTGCTCATACTGCATTTTTGCTACCCTTATCAAGCTAGTCACCTTTCTCGCCTGCTCTTTGTACTTCTCATGCAATTGGTTGTTATAAATACTCATTTTGTGTCCATAATACCTTCTTCTTCCAGACTGCATACCTTGTCTCTTGATTCATCCATTTTACACCTACTCTATTTACCCTCCTAACCTTTGGAATACACTCTGATATTGCCTCCACCAATAGTTCTTGAGTATGGCCCAAGCAGTATTGATATCCTTTCCATCCAGTTCAACTTTCCAATTTATTATCGCAAGCTGTTTCCTGAGCTTTTCGTAATTACCAGTCTTATAATTCCACATATATCCCTTTCTAACAGATGTCCTCGAATGACTGGTCACCCTGCAAGTGATCACCTCGTGGTCAATCTCACCAACTGGTAGAAGATTTGACACCTCATTTATAATAATATCATCTGATGAGATGATCAAATCCAATACTCTTGATCCTCATGTACCCTCCGTTGCGTGCTGCCTAAGGTAATTATCTTTCAAAAACTCCAAAATTTCATTTTCTTTACCCACAGATGCAGTCCCTTGCTTCCAGTCTATATTACCATAATTAAAGTCGCCCATAATGATAACTCGTTTCTTGCTAGCTAGGCCAATTTCCCTATACATTTCCTTCTCATTACCCTCCATGTTACCAGGTCTATAGCAACACCCAACTAAATATTTCATCCTGTTTACTTCTACCTCACACCATACTGCCTCAAAACTGTGACCACTATTTGCACCTTCCAAATCCACCTTAGATGGGCACAACTCATCTGCAACAGTACACCTCCTCCCTTTCTTCCCTGTCTATCTTCACGAAAAATATCATATCCATTCATCTCTATTCCTATCAGGATGTCATCATCATCTAACCACGTCTCACTTATACCAACAGTTTTGTTCCTTAAGCAAAGCAACAGTTTTGTTCCCCTTATTTCGAATACTTCTAGCATTAGTGAATAAACATAAGAAATCATTACTGCTTCTACAAGTCCTACGACGTCACTCCTACGATGTGACTCTTCAATACCTTCCCCAGTCACTTCCTCTATATTACCACCAATTCTACCATTATTTCCTCACATCTAAACTATCTCCACCCATCCCAGGCCATCTCAATCCGTGTTTGCGCACTTACACATTCACCTCTGAATTCAGCATCCACATGTTTCATAAAGTGTCTCCCCGTCCACCATGACTCCCCCCATTTCCCTGTTTGTGCTGTCCTCCAATCTCTCATTTACTTCATTCATAATATTCACCTCCCCATTTGCAAGTGAACAAATACCTCTCCCTATCCTGCTATTTTGCTCTTTCATATCACTTTGCACCACCACCTCAGATCTATTCATTACAATCATTACCTCTCCTGCCAGTAACAATCTCTCTAGCCGACTCACACCAAAATCATTTAAATGCAGCCCATCTTCTTTATACAATTCCATCCGTCCCTCAAATTCCTCCCACACATTCACAAAATGCACTCTATTCTCCTCACATAACCGTGCTAACATATCATTCATAATCTTTGCTCGCCTCCTCAATTCATCACTATCATAACTTTGCAACACATTGACTACCTTTCCTACCACACTGTTATCTTTTACTCTCCTTAATAATCTCCTTATATCCAATCTGGCATTTTCCTTGTTCCCATTCAAATCATTGGTTCCTACTACAACTACCAACTCTTGTGCTCTCTTATTCCTCATGTCCAACGCTTCAATCACTCTCTCCATTCTACCACCAGGAAAACAAACCTTGTGCATCTTCTCATTCACCACACCTCTAATAATGGAATCTCCATAGAGCCACTCTCGAATCATTCGATATATCTTTCGCATGGCCATCTTTCCTTCTACTCTTTTTCACTCTTCCATGTATGTCTGTAATCCTTTTCATTTCATTTCGCATGCAGTTGATCTCTTGCCTCATCATCATCAACTCTGCTTTCATGTCTGCATCCCATATATATTCCTGTCTAACATTTTCATGTAGTTTCATGTTATGTCTTTGGATATTTTTGGTCACACAGCATCTACAGCAATCCTCACACTAATGTTCTGACGAGGATATCCAAGGATAATTAACTGACCCATTTTCCTTCTCTTGAGCAACATTCTGATCCTGTAATGGAAGCTGCTGATCATGTATTTTATGAATGTTTGGCATAACAGCAGTAGGCCTGGATGTATCCCAAGACATCATCATCATGGATCTACTGTCGTGATGTGAAGAACTGGCACAAGGTGAAACTGCAGCTCCAGGTAATAAGAGTGAGACACCAGGTTCGATATCTTTTATCATACTTTGTGCAACTTGAAAAGAAGTAGATAATTCAGGTGATACAGAGCAAGGAACTAATATTTGGCTATCTGTACTTAGCCCCTTGGGGGAGACCACACTCCTACCACGCGCATCCCCCAGGTGGCGGTTGGGGGGAAACCCAAATGGGTTGCTCTGAATAAATAATAAAGAGCCATGGACCAAAGGATGTAGCAGAGGCATGGCAAGCTGGCTACATTATTATGCCAGTAACTTTCATGAGCAGGAGAAAGTCTACAAACCAAGATAGTGCAACTGCGTACGAGACAACTGACGCACCTACTCGAAGACCACATAGAGTAGGTGAGAAATCAGCAATGTGATCAGCCAAGGATGTGAAACATATAGCCACCCTCAACATAAGATCACGATACTGACCTGGAAAATTGCAATTAGTCCAGGAAAATTTAAAAAGACTGAAATGGAGTATTTTAGGTTTATCAGAGACACATTGGTGTGGAGATGGATTCATGGATTTACCAGAAGGAAGACTGTACTTCTCAGGAAGTAAAGATAACATACACAGAGAAGGAGTTGCATTATTAATTGAAAAGAAACTTACACACTAGTTAATTGAAATAAACCCAGTGTCTCCTAGAATAATCACAGCCAAACTTCAAGCAAAAGAAAAAGGTCAAACAATTAAAATAATCCAAAATATATGCACCAGACAGTAACCATTCAGAGGAAGAAATAGAAAATTTCTGTGAAGAACTACAACAGGAAATAGATAATCCCAAAAATAGAGAACTCATGATAGTGATGGGAGATTTTAATGCTAAAATAGGACAGTTCACAGCAGACAAAAAAAGATGTGATGGGGAAATTTGGATATACAGAACTTAATGACAGAGGAGAACAATTACTTCACTTCTGTAAAGCAAATGATCTAATGATTACAGACACATTTTTCTATCAACGCCCTAATAATAAATATACATGGACATTCCCAGATGGTAATATAAAGAACTGCATAGACTATATCATCATAAACAAACAATGGAAAAGATCAGTAAATAATGTACGAACATTAAGAAGTTTTGATTTTGACACTGAGCACGAAATATTAACTGCCAAAGTGAAGATAAAATTCAACAGGAAAAACTATATCAGAAAAGAAGAAAACATCAACCTATCAAAACTAAAAGATAGCTCAAGCAGAAGTCTATTTTTAGAACAAATGTGCTTGAAATTAAAACCCTTCATCTTCCAGAACAGCAGAAAATACTGGGAAGAAACGAAAGAAACAGTATTATCAATTGCAAAAGACACTCTAGGTTCCAAACCCAAAATAAACAAACAGTAGATAACCCAAGAAATCATATCTACCATAGAAGAGAAAAGAGAGGCCAAGATACTTTTAAACCTACAAAACAATGAAGAGAATAGAGAAAAATACAGAGCACTAAAAAATAAAGTTGATAACCTATGCAAAAAAGCCAAAGAAAAATGGTTAGAAGAAAAAGCTAAGAAATGCCAAGAAGCATTTCTTGACCATTTTAAGACTATCTTCCACCAAGGAAACAAAACTACAATGTCAACAATAGAAGAAAATAATGACCACCCAAAAATTTTACAAGAAGAAGTTAGATACACAATAAAGCAGATGAAAAACAATAAAGCACCAGGCATTGATATTATCCCTACTGAACTGTGGTCATATGGAGGCAGCATATCAATAGAATATTTAAAACCCTATTCAATAAAATGCTACAAACAGGAGAGATCCCAGATGACTGGAGAACTGGAAAGATCATCCCAATATACAAGAAAGGAGACAAAAGAGACTGCAGAAATTACAGACCAATCAATTTACTCCCTCACACGTATAAAATATTCATAAGAATTATACAAAATAGATTAAAAAACACCTATGAAGAAATGATAGGCATAGAACAAGCTGGTTTCCGAGGAAACTATTCAACAATAGACCAAATTTTCACATTGCACCAACTAGCAGAGCTCAGCTGGGATGACCATAAAGAACTATATTGTTGTTTTGTGGACTTTAAACACGCTTTTGATAACATCGACAGAGAAATCCTTCTTAAAATTCTACTAGAAAAAGCAATAGACAAATATATAATACAGTTCCTGATAAAATATTACTCTAAGACAAATGCAATAATTAAAAAGGACACACTCACAACAGAACCCATAGAGATCCAAAAAGGAGTAATGCAAGGATGCCCATTATCCCCATGCCTATTCAACATATATCTAGAAGAAGTTGTAAAGAAGGCAATAGACAATGAGCCTGGAATCAATGGCAATGTTTTAAACATAAATAATATCAAATATGCAGATGATCTCGTCCTTTTTGCAAGAATCCCAAATGAAATACAAAAGTTGATCAACAAGCTAAACGAAACCTGTAAAACATATGACATGACAATAAACATACAAAAGACAAAAGTGATGAAAATAGGGAGGAACGGAACTACCATCTCAGCCACCCTAAACGGAGAACAAATAGAACAAGTAGACAACTTCATATACCTTGGATCAAAACTATCAGAAACAATAGATGAACTCAAAATAATCAAACACAGAATAACGATAGGATGGACCACCATGGGAAAATTGCAGAAAATCTGGAAAACAAACAAGATATCTAAGAAGCCAAAATCAAATTATATGAAGCAATAATTATACCATTAGTCATGTATGGAGCAGAAGCGTGGACAGTTAAAAAAAGAGAGGAGAAAAAACTGCTGGCATTTGAAATGAAATGCTTAAGAAAAATAAATAGAACAAGTTGGATAGAAAAGAAAACAAACATCGCAGTCAGACAAGAACTATTGTATAAAAAGACAGTAATAGAAAAAATTAGAAAACAACAACTGAGATGGTTTGGACACACTGTATGCGTGGACGCAGACAGTCTTCCTAACGTCCTAATCAATACTTTTCCAACTGAAAAAAGAAGACCCGGAAGACCCAGAATTACCTGGCTGAAATTAATAAAGAACATCTCGGGATGCAGAACATATAAGGAACTTTTTCGAACAGCAAGGAATAGAGAAGACTGGAAGATCCTACTCAAGAGAAGACTCAACCCATCTTAGACGGAAGAGAAGAAGAAGAAGAAGAAGAAGAAGACTTAGCCCTGATTCTATGTTATTTGAATGAGTTTCAATTAACTCAAGGGTATTAAGAATAGGCATCGTATTCATCTGGGATTGACATTGGATCTTGGAGCAAACTGTCAAAAGATGTCACCGCCTGTGATTCCTCAATTTCTATTACTGTATCTTCACTTTGTTGTGATCCTTTTACCAACACTGAACTCAGTATAGATGGAAATGAGTTCTGAGTTGGACTAGGATATATATTTGAATTAGAAACAGAAATATCATTTAATGGATAATCAGTTCCTGACAGTTCTAACTTTCCTTCACTTGTGAACGACTTTATTGACCTGTTGGTATCTTCTGGTGTGTCTAATTCATTTACTTTTGATGACACATTGGCCTTCATGCCTTTACTGTTAGAACCACGAAGATATCTACTCTGAGGTCTTCCTCTTTCTTCTTAATTACCGGTGGCAATTCTGTGCTGCATTTTTCGGTTGCATCTCAGCAAGTAACAAGGCCAGGTTACTTGAGTCATGTTCACTCTTCTCCTGAATATCAATAATGGAAGTATCCCGCTGTGCAACTTCTGTACAGATCTCAACATTCAGACTTTTAGCAGCACTAAGCAGCGTAGCAAGTTGGTCCTGTGAAATGATCACTTCACCCTTGTACATAAAATCTATTATTATTTTTAAATCTGTGTATTTTATATCTTTGAGAATAACAACTGGATGTTTACCAAAGATTTCAAGAAATATGCTAAAAGAAAGAACTGCAGGCAGACAACACTATTTTGTGTGCTTTAAGTCTATTACCTTCACATACTAAAGTCACATCTACAAAAGTTTCAGTAAAAAGTAATTCATTAAGAGTAGTTAGTACATTGACATGGTGATTATTCCTTCTTAAACAGATCTGCTGAGCCTCCATCTTCATAATCTAGTAACAATTTTTTTTTTTTAAGTTAACCAATATCAAGTTGGAAAAATGAAACTAGCACCTAAATTGTTATGTCTTTATCTTTACCAGCAATACAATGGTAGTCATACAGTAGTCAAACACGTGTAAGATTAGGCCTAACTCGATGTGTATACGAAACTCCAATCAGTGAAAAATGACACCCCCTTACTGACTTTACTCACCGCATTAATGACTTCATTTATCCTAGGAATGTCTGATCACACATATACCATCAATATAATTGAACTTCTGCACAAACTAATAATGTAAACATGAGAACTGAAAATTATCCGACATTAACTAATATGCCACCTATTATATTTCAGTCTTCTAAAGCATTTCTAATCAGTCACCTAAATTCTTTCTTTTAACCAGTCACCTAGACCTAGATATTAATCTTTTTGTGAGTTTTTTGTGCCATCCCAGCATCATACACACTTTTGTTAACCTTTCCTCTTCAGTTCTGTTTAGATTACCATACTCTTAGCTCTTCTCACTCTTTCCTGAATGCTAACAATGTCAAGTTCTAATGTTTTCCCTTTAATATGATTATGCCTTTGATTCTGTTTATTGGCTCCACTAATTTTTCTCAGAACCCTCATGTCTGTAGTCATTGAACATCTGTTTTATTTCTAACCCAACTATTTCCACTTTAAAAGCATACCTTACCTAGTTGACGGAAATGCTAGCTATACTTCTAGGTGGTAGATGATCATTGTCCAGTGAAACACTACTGCTTTGCTTGGAGGTATGAAGTGGCCATTTCTATGTTTCTTCTGTAGAGTAGGGTTTCCAGTTTCTGTCTACTATCGTTCTTCCTGCATGCAGGGAAGGTGCCATCATCTCCAAATGATGGTATGGCAGCAGAATGGTTTTGCAGGCCAGCTATCAGATACTACACAGTGCTGAACATGTTCGCAACAATTTAGGAGGCTTCCAAATCAACTGGCAAATAATCCTACTCTGCCAACCAAGCATTGCATGAAAGGAGTATGAGTATAGCAGTTTGCAGGGACGCTGTCTGAAGCCATGTTTGGAATCTGGACATTCTCTGTGTGAAAGTCATGGGAATCATAAGCCCATAAGCCCTTCACTCCTATTGCATGCCCCTGCTCTATAAATTTTCCTAATAATTCACTCACTACCATGAAAGATAACATGAAAAATTATAGTCACTGAGGTTAAAAAACTCCCACAAAATCATCAAAAAATATAAAAATACATCAAAAAATGTATTAAAAAACAACAAAAATATTGTCTTCTTCTCTTCCGTCTGAGTTGAGTCTTCCATCGAGTAGGATCTTCCAGTCTTCTCTACTCCTTGTTTTTGGCAAAAGTTCATTATAAGTTCTGCATTCTGAAATATTCTTTATTGATTTCAGCCAGGTGATTCTTGGTCTCCCGGGTCTTCTTTTTTCGTTTGTAAAAAGTATTTATTAGGATATTAGGTAGTCTGTTTGCATCCATCCATGCAGCATGGCCGAACATCTTAGTTGTTGTTTTCTAATTTTTTTCTAATATTGCCTTCTTATTCTTGTCTAACTGTGCTATTTGTTTTCTTTTCTATCCAACTTGTTTTATTTATTTTTCTTAAGCATTTCATTTCAAATGCCAACAGTTTTTTCTCCTCTCTTTTCTGAATTGTCCATACTTCTGCTCCATAGATAACTGTTGGTATTATTATTGATTCATATAATTTGATTTTGGCTTGTTTAGATATCTTGTTTGTTTTCCAGATTTTCTGTAATTTTCCCATGGTGGTCCATCCTATTACTATTCTGTGTTTGTTTCGAATTCATCTATTGTTTCTGTTAGTTTTGATACAAGAATATATGAAGTTATCTGCTTGTTCTATTTGTTCTCCATTTAAGGTGACTGAGATGTTAGTTTTGTTCCTCCCTATTTTCACCACTTTTGTCTTTTGTATATTTATTACCATGTCATATATTTTACAGGTTTCATTTAGTTTGTTTATCAATCTTTGTAGTTCATGCAATAATAACAAGATCATCTTCATATTTGATATTATTTATATTTAAACCTTTAATATTGATTCCAGACTCATTGTCTATTGCATTCTTTACAACTTCTAGATATATGTTGAATAGGCATGAGGATAGTGGACATCCTTGCATTACGCCTTTTTGGATCTCTATGGGTTCTGTTGTGAGTGTGTCCTTTTTAATTATTATTGCATTTGTCTTAGAGTAATATTATTTTAATAGTTAATATAGCCTACTTTCGTTTAGGAGTGTCCCATTTTTTACTATGTCATTGGCTCTGTACTCAAAAAAACTAGGGCATTAGTGAAGTGTTATAAAACTAATATATGAAGAATAAAAAATATAGGAGAAATTTTGGACATAAAATGGACTTTTTGGATGTTGTTTTCTGTTTCTTTATTCCAGTGATGTGCCTTCATATGCTGTTAAGCTGTTAAAGGAAGGGGTTTTTTTTTTTGGGAGAAGTGGGGATAAAGCAATATGGGGAAATTATTTGAAAAAAACCTGAGTTTTTGATATTCAGATTCTTCTCCCCCCCCACCTACCCATCCCCAATGCTCTCTGCCCGCCCTTAATAATAATAATGTTATATATATATCAAAAAATCTGCTTTTTTTTCCAAATAATTTCCCCACATTGCTTTACCCCCCCCCCCCAAAAAAACTTCCTTTAACAGCTTAACGGCATATGAAGGCACATCGCTGGAATAAGGAGACAGAAACAACATCATCCAAAAAGGTATGTCCAAAATTTCTCCTTTTTTTGTTTTTTCATATATTAGTTTTATAACATTTCAGTAATGCCCTAGTTTTTTGGGTAAAGAGCTAATGACATAGTAAAAAAAGGGACACTCCTAAACGAAAGTAGGCTATATTAGCCATTAATATAATAGTTTATTTTTGGAGGAGTAACATGGGAATTTGTCCAGAAATAATACCTTAGAGCAGTGCTTCTTAACCTGGGGTGTGTGCACCCCTGGGAGTGTGAGAAAGCATTTCCAGGGGTGCGAGAGAAGTTTCTAAATTTTCAATGGAAACTACTGCCTTGACCGCCTGTGAGAAACTAGCGAACGCTACTTCGACTTTTGGGACCTACCCTCTCTACCTTTGCCTCAGCACATCGCACTTACCAGCACATGCAGTACAATAAGAAACTGGTTGTTGATACACGCGCACGTGTTCGCATACTCTGAGTATGAACGTTAACGAGGTGGTTTGACGCAGAAACAAATACTAATTTTCTTTAATTTAATAAACAACAACAACATAGCCATTAAAAATTGAGATATTGTTTTGTATGTATATGTAAATGTATGTGTTTATTTTTCAATAAATAAATTATCTTGCAATAGATGTAATTTCCTAAATAAAGAAATAGAAACACATATTTCAAGTGTGGGGGGGGGAACTTATTTTTAGATTCAAGGGGGTGCTGATCACTAAAAAAGGTTAAGACCCACTGCCTTAGAGTAATATTTTATCAGAAATTGTATTATATATTTATCTATTGCTTTTTCTAGCAAAACTTTAAGAAGAATTTCTCTATTGATGCTATCACAAGCTTGTTTGAAGTCACAAAACAACAATGTAGGTCTTTATGGTCTTTCCAGCTGAGTTCTGCTAGTTGGTGCAGTGTGACAGTCTGGTCCATTGTCGAATAATTTCCTCGAAATCCAGCTTGTTCAGTGTCTACCAGTTCTTCATAGGTACTTTTTTAATCCATTTTGTATAAGTCTTATGAATATTTTATAGGTGTGGGAGAGCAAATTGATTGGTCTGTAGTTTCTGCAATCTTTTTGCTCCTTTCTTGTATATTGGGATGATCTTTCCAGTTCTCCAATCATTTGGTATCTCTCCTGTTTCTAGTATTTTGTTGAATAGGATTATTGAATATTCTATTGATGTGCTGTCTCCATATGACCACAGTTCAGTAGAGATAGTGTCAATACTTTATTGTTTCTCATTTGTTTTATTGCATATCTAACTTCTTCTTTTAACATTTTTGGTTTATCATTATTTTCTTCTGTTGTTGGCATTGTAGTTTTATTTCCTTGATGAAAAATAATCTTAAAATGGTTCGACCAGATTTTTCTTATATATTCAATATTCCCAGTTTCAGTCATCTTGTTGTTTATCATTGTTACTGCTTTTGCTGAGAATTCCTTTATGATTTCTCTTGTAGTGTCATGGAAAACTTTTAGGCCATTTTGTTGGTATGCTTCTTGGCATTTAAAAGCCATTTTCTTTGGCTTTTTTGCACAAGTTATCAACTTTATTTTTTTTAGTGCCCTGTATTTTTCTCTATTCTCTTTGTTGTTTTGTTGGTTTACAAGTATCTTGGTCCCTCTTTTTTCTTCTATTGTGGTTAGGGTTTCTTGTTATCTACTTATTCTTGTTATACTTGTAACTCGGCAACTCGTACAGTAAAGAAATAAACTCTGACTATTGAAACCTTAGTATTACATTTAGGTCTACCTACTCACTCATGAGACCTCAAAAAAGGTCGAAACTAGTCTGGGTAGTGACCGTCTCATAATGTAGAACAGTAATACATCTCCTAGGAGCTGTGTTTTACATTATGGGAAAATATTAAGGACAGTGTTCGGAGCTTGCTCCACCTTTACTACGAGTTGGCCTGACATTGCACTACCAGATGTTGGCTTATGCTTGGACTCGCCAAACTTTATTTATATAGATTTCTATATTCGACACGAGACTCTTAGATTAGATTTCCTATCTTTGAGTTTCTTATTCGGCTAAGAAATAATGTGGTATTCAATATCCACTTAATTTTGAATATTACTTTGCCAAAGTGAAGCCTGTTGGCTCTTATTTCAGTAATTGTATTCGTGCACCTTTTGGCAACTCATACAGTAAAGAAATAAGCTCTGACTATTGAAACCTTAGTATTACATCTAGGTCTACCTACTCACTGATGAGTTCGTTTTCCTGGATGTATGTGAGGCTCTGTTTGGGGTAGGTTTTTGCCTACCCCAAACAGAGCTTGTCTCTGAGTGGGGCCACCGCTGAGACTATGGCTCTGTCTGGTGGTGGGGTAAGCCTGCCACTGGGTAGAACCAATGCTGAGAAATTCTTCTTGGTGAAGTGGTGAGCCTGTCACTGAGTTGGATGGTCTTTCGGCCGCTAAGGAGTGGTCTGTGGATCATTCTAATTTTTAGAGATGGCTTTACTTATTCAGTGAAAATGGTCTGGGTAGTGACCTTCTCTCATAATGTAGAACAGTAATACATCTCCTAGGAGCTATGTTTTACATTATGGGAAAATATTAAGGACAGTGATCGGAGCTTGCTCCACCTTTACTGCGAGTTGCCCTGGCATTGCACTACCAGGTGTTGGCTTACACTTGGACTTGCCGAACTTTATTTATATAGTTTTCTATATATGGCATGAAACTCTTAGATTAGATTTCCTATCTTTGAGTTTCTTATTCGGCTGAGAAATAATGTGGTATTCAATATCCACTTAATTTTGACAAAAACTAAGTTTGACTAAGTTCGGGCCGGCCTGGTTGGTCGAGTGGTCAGCGTATCCGCTCTCCAGCCAAAAGGCTGCAGGTTCGAATCCCGCCTTCGGCATGGATATTTGTAGTTGTCTGTAAAAAATAGTAGTGTGGTGATAATGGGCAGTAGATTGCGTTGATGTAGATGATAAAGGTAGTTGTGGTTCGTTGTAGTTGGTGGAGTGAGTGGTGGAGACAGAGAGTTGTAGAGTAGGTGTTTTCCCCCCTCAATGAGCCTTTACACTCCTTGGAGGTGTTACGTAATAATAACAATAAATTATGCCAGCCTGGTTGGCTGAGTGGTTAGCATATCTGCTCTCTCCAGCCAAAAGGCTGCGGTTTCGAATCCCACCATGGGCATGGATGTTTGTGATTGTCTGTGAAAATACTACTAGTGGTGGTGGTCGACGGTAGATGGCATTGGTGCAGATGATGAAGGTAGTTGCGGTTGGTGGAGAGTTGTAGAGTAGATGCCCTCCCTCGACGAGTCTTTGGACCCCCTGGAGGTATTACGTAATAATAATAATTAATCCCCACATCTGAAGATTCATTTCTAACATTAATGATGTGCATCACTGCTACTTGCAGACATTCAAAAATTTATGTTATTCCTCACCAAACCTCAGCTGGCATCCTTTGTGACTACACCTCACCTAAACTTTCCACATTGTCTCATGTATGATGCCTCTCACAAGAAAGGCGAAACTTGAAGATTTCTCAGGTCTGATATTTCCATTCCAAAGGTTATTAGATGTGGAATCTGCTTTTTTGGTTTGACTCAAGATTTGTTTGCCTCACATTGTTACTTTTGCTACTTTAATAATCGCATATAGTCTAATTACCATGAGATAATCTCTCTTACAGATTTCATGTTCATAATTCAGACTGGCTTCTCTTCTCCAACTTCACAGACCAAACTGTAAGAGAATATGCATTGTTTGCTGTCAGTAATGATTTAACACAAATTGCTTGCAACCCACCAGAATTTCAGATAATTTTCATCATTCTCCCAACACCTTGGACCTTTTCTTAACCAGTTCTCCATCCAGATACACTATTAATGTTAGCTCTCTGCTTGGCAAGTCTGACCATAACCTTTTACATTTCATTTCCTTTTCTACAGGTTGTCCTTCTCTCAGTTATTCTCAGCCATGTACCCTGTAGCACTACAATGATGCTAGTAGGGATGACCTTTAGGATTTCTATGCCT
The DNA here is from genome assembly GCF_054136105.1 of Typopeltis vanoorti. Classification (NCBI taxonomy): domain Eukaryota; kingdom Metazoa; phylum Arthropoda; class Arachnida; order Uropygi; family Thelyphonidae; genus Typopeltis; species Typopeltis vanoorti. The sequence continues at coordinate 9,809,598 of NC_143551.1, read as the reverse complement.
TGTTTCCATAGTTTGATTAATGCTTTACTCTCCTAATCCTTGCAAGAACTGAAATTATTCGGCTGGGATAAGCGTCATTATTCCTTATTTCTCTCAGAATTCTTGACCTTTATCCAAGAAGCCCTTGTTCTCCAAATAGTCCAAGCCAAAAATTCAGCACATGTCCAATGGCACATCTCAAAAACATCCACCCTCCCACTCAGCTATGCTACAGCATGCGACAACTGCAAGAAACCATCAGCATATCCAAGACAAATGTTTATGGATCAAATGCACCAAGTTGATCTCCTGTTCAGATGGCAGTAATACTGGTCCCTCACCAAGACTAAGGGTGAGGACAGCAACTTCTGTCCTTCCATGTTTCCGTCTCTCTCTTTCTGATAGTACAATAGTAACATCTATTAAAAATAAGGCAAACTTCTTTGCATCAGTTGTTTCTTCTCCCATTATTCCAAGAACTATGCACAGTATGCCTCCTCTGATCCTTTGTCAGAAAGACATACTCAATAGCCTTGATTATAACAAATCTCCTGGCCTTAATGGTATTCCTCCAGTTATACTAACAGCTTGTGTTCCACAACTAACACATATCTGGTATCGCCTCTGCAAACTACCATAACTCAGCATCTATCCAAAAGCTTGGAAGCAAGATTTTATCCAACCTGTTCTTAAAAAACAGAGAGAGATAAAAGTTGACTCTAAACTGTCTCCTTATTTCCCTGACTTCAGTACTAAAGTTTTTTAACAGCCAACTGTGTCATTTCTTGGAGAATCACTAATTACTTAGTGATCCCCAATATGGATTCTACCATTCTTGCTCCATAATAGATCTCCTGGCTGACTTTACATACCTTTGGACACAAGCCATGGAAAGGTTAAGAGAAACCAAAGTGATCATGTTGATATTTCCAAGGCATTTGATGAAGCTTAGCATTGTGGACTTCTTACCAGATTATTATCTTATGGCATTCCTCTTACTCTTCTTGAATGGATTAAAGTTTTTTTTTTCTGGTTGTTCATTGTGGGTGGTTTCCTTAAATCATATTTTTCTGTCAGTGCCACCACATCCAAGAGCTGTTATATCAACTACACTCTTAATCCTATACATCAGTGATTCTCTCTCTCTCTCTCTCTGTCATCAAGTCCTATTCATAGCTTTGCTGGTGACAGTCATGAAACAAATCCCTTCAATGTGGAGCTTCAGACTAATCCCTTAAAACCATGGCCTGGCCTGATTGACCAAGTGGTTAGCGTATCCGCTTTCCAGCCAAAAGGCTGCGAGTTCAAATCCCACTGGACGTGGGCAATAAATGGCATTGGTGTTGATGATGCAGGTTGCTGTAGTTGGTGGATTGAGAGGGAGAGTGGAGAAGGAGAGCTGTAGAGTAGGTTCCCTCCCTCGATGAGTCTTTGGACTCCTTGAAGGTGTCACCTAATAATAATAATAATAATAATAAACCAAACTAAGCAAAATATTCCAAATTATACCAGAATCCTCCCTTAAAAACCTCTTGCATACACTTTACAAACCTCCTCATCGAATTGCTGATATGTGCCCTCAGGGTTTGGTTTGCTAAATCCCAAATTGCCAGCCCATCCTCTTTCATTCAGTATTCAGGTAGATACCTAACAGGGTACCCACGAGAAGGTGAGGATTGGACATTAGGTCAGAAGTCTCAGTCAGTTGTCCGCATTCCTTAAAAAGCTCCTCCCAGTTATACAGCTCTGACCCTTATGCCCCTCACTTTACAAACGTTCTTACCATAAATACCATCATAAATTTGATTTTCATCACCACTTACAGGACATCCAGACCACACCTCCTGCTCTTGTTGGAACTCTCAACTCCAAATTGCAGTTACTTCAATCACAGTTCACCTTTGATGCCTGAATTACATTTCACTTAATTTAATTCATACAACCATTGGCAGTGGCATTGTTACAAAATGAATCTCCCTCAAAAAACAATCCAAAAAAACAATCACAACATACAAATCATGACAGAATCTCTACATTAAAAATCACTTTCACATTCACTTGACTCACATTCATGGCATTGACACCAACATAAATGATGTTTGCCACCACTTGTTGTCATCCAAACTACACCTCTTACACTTGAGAGACCCAAATTTCAGTTACATCGACATACTGTGTCCACCTAAAATGCCAAATGACACAATTCCTTTTCTCTACAAGGGTGGTGCCTTTTGCATTTGTGAGATCTGACATTGCTTGCCAGAGAATGACTTAACTGAGACTGAGTCTGCTTTTTCTTTTTTTCTTTTTTGCTCAAAAGTTTCCTTGTTTCATCCAGTAAAATTCATTTGCTGCTCTCCAAATTCTGAAAACTACTCTGACCTCTTTATCTTCCTATCCATGAAGCTTCATCGTCTGCAATCTAGCTATCCAAATAGCGAGTTGTCTTCCTCGGTGCCCTTAATGTCCAAACCTCCAACTTGTTCCCCTTTTTCATCACCACCGATCACGCTGGATATGATGTGGAAGTTTTTGCTATAAACAATGACTTAATCCAAATCATACCTCAACCTACCGATCCTCTCCAGTTTCCCAATTCCCTTCTTTTTTTTTTTTAACCAGTTCTCCTTCCAGATACACTGTAGAGGTCACACTTCCTCTTGGCAGCCAAGATTACGAACTTGTGAAGCTTCCGTTCACACGGAACCTCCCTTCCCTCCAACTACACCTAACCACATGTCCTTTGACACTATAAAGATACCAGTTGGGATGACCTCTGGAATGTCTAGTCTTCTTTTCCCTGGTCTGACTATGGCTTTGGCTCTTCTGACACAGATATCTGCATTTAGCAAGTCACTGAAATTATCCTCATTAGGACGAAATGTTTCATTACATGTTCTACACAAAGCTGTCCATTTTCCAAGCCAGTTCAACAGAGCAAGAAACTCAGCTTATTGTCCATGCCTTGCAACAAGAATGCAGGATTAAATTTAGATTGGAAATGGAATTGAATGGAATTATTTCCTTTCTTGATGGCTTTTTTAAAAAGAGAAATGATGTTGGTTCCTTATCCATTTCAATTTACCTCGGACAGCCTTTCTCACCACACATCTGTGCATCATCCATTACAGAGATATGATATTATTAAATGGCTGCTATTAAGAGCTCATATTCTTGTCTGTTCTTCATTTGAATTTAATGGTGGAAATATTTCCAGAAGAAAGAAATTTCTACCATTAAGCAAACTGCCTCTCCAATAGCACAACCCACAGATTATTAAAAGAATCATCAGTCCTTTTTATCTTCTTTCTGCAAGAAGAGATGACTCCCACAAAACATCCATCCTTATATTAGAGGTACTTCTGGACATGTTTCTCTTATCCTTAGGAAATTTCATCTTTGAGCCACATTTAAGCCTATTAATGTATGAACCTATCAGCTCCTTTTTGCTATACTGATAGAGTATAGCAAAACGATAGAGTACAGCTTTTACTTCTACCTGGAGTGCATTCAGTTCCCTGTAAGTACAAGTTACTTCTGTCAGTCAGGCCTTTCTGTCACCAAACATATTTATGGATATTGTAATAGCAAGATGCACAGAAAAGAGATACTAATATATTATAGGTTTACAACCTTTCTTGGATAGGGTTAGCATAAAAAAATGTTCTAAACAATTAACAGAATATTGTTATGATTGTATAGTACATGTGCTATATATATATATATATATATATATAGCTTTATAGCTTTATTTAAATTTCAGGATTCTGTGGTGTGGCAACTGCAACTTAATCAAGAACAGTTGCAAAGTGAAAAAAATCGGATCCAAGAATTACAAGACCAACTAAAAGAAAAGGTTAGTTTGATCTTTTTATAATCACTTAAACATACATGGAATGAAATGACTAGTAAAGTTTGTAAAGAGTAGTAAGTACATTTTTTTTTAATAAAGATAACTGATGTATCAGTGTTAATTGTTCTATCATTAAAACAATATTTATATATTTGATATACAGGCTGCTTCCAGAGTCCTTGAATACTTTTAACATATGTGTTAGCTTTGCTTGGAGAGTGGTGATTGGGTTGCCAGAGGTGGTTGGGAGTTCTTTTTCAGTGAATAAGTTTAAGGAGGGGATATGATAAGTATTGTGTGAAGAATGAATCTCCTGTATAATAATAATAATAATTTTTTTTACAGTATTGACTTTCACTGATGTCCAGCAGTTGTGGACATCCAAGAGGTGCAGATTGGGGCGATGACTAGTCTCACAGCAGAAGAGGTCCATTTAGCAATAAAATCACTAAAATCGGGCAAGGCTGCTGGTGATGATGAAATTCGGCCCGAAATGCTAAAAGCCTTAAATCGAGATGGCATTCTTTGGATGACTCAAGGGTGTGTCAGGCTACTTGGATATCTGGGTGAGCACCAAAGCAATGGCAGACAGGCATAATAATACCAGTCTTCAAGAATTGCAGCAACTATCGTGGCATCTCTCTGCTCAGCCTGCCTGGGAAAGTAAATGCTAGGCGCTTGGAAAGAAGGTGCAGGAGTATTTGAGTCAAAGTTACAGGAAGAACAATGTGGCTTTTGTCCTGGTAGAAGCACAACTGACCAAATCTTCACTTTAAGGCAAGTCTTCGAAAAATCTTGGGAAAATGCCAAGAATGTCTACACATGTTTTGTGGACTTGGAGAGAAGGCATATGACCAGGTTCCTTGGGATAAGCTTTGGCAAGTAGTACAGGAGTATGGAGTGGATGGCCAACTATTAGCTGCCATCAAGTCCCTGTATGAATGCCCAGTTTTGTGTCAGGGTAAAGAGCACAAAGTCTGAACCTTTCACGGTCTCCATTGGCCTCTGCCAAGGGTGTGTTCTGTCACCCCTCCTTGTCATAATATTTATGAACTGGATTGATAGGCACAGCAGAGGCAGTGAGTGTGTCAGAATTGGAAGATGTCACATTGGACATCTGCTTTTTGCAGATGACCTAGTTCTGCTCAGCTCTTCCATAGATGACCTCCAGCAGATCCTGGATAGATTTGTAGCTGTTTGTGCAGAAGCTGGAATGAAAATCAGTGTCGCCAAAACTGATACATTTGTGGTCTCAAGACAACCATCCCAGTGCACTTTACATGTGAGTGGAGTCCCACTGAGGCAGGTGGAGAAGTTTAAATACCTTGGGTCCATATTCACGAGTAATGGAAAGTGGGACGTAGAGCTAGATACTTGGATTGGCTCAACAAGCGCAATATTGCAGGAGCTTGGCCATTCGCTAGTATTGAAGAAGGAGTTAAGCCAGAAGGCAAAGCTGGCTATCTTCAATACAGTCTGTGTCCCCCTCCTCACCTATGGTTATGAGAATTGGGTAATGACTGAAAGAATGCAGACATGAATCCAAGTGGCTGAAATGAGGTTCCTTTGAGGGGTTGCGGGGCTGACAAGACTCGACAGAGTCAGAAGCTCTGCAATTTGGGAAACCGTCAATACTCAACCATTACTTCTCTGTGTTGAGAGATCACAGTTACGTTGGTACAGGCACCTGGTCAGAATGCTACAAGAAAGACTCCCCCAGCAGGTCCTCTTTGCCAAGCCAGAGGGTGGGAGGATGGAATAATCTATCCAGCGAGTCCACGGAAGACCATGGACTCGCTGGACAGATTATATACAAAACCTTGGGTGGAAACGTTTGGGACTCCCACCAGAACACCTGAGCTTGGTGACGAAGGATCGTGACCATTGGAAGTTACTCTTCCAGCTGCTGCCCCCACAACCCAATTTGGAAAGGAGGGCCTTGAAGATGTATGTATGTATGTATTGACTTTCATATGACACAAGAACAAAATAAATATGACAGCTTATTAATCTGCTGATGTCAAAAAATAATTTATTGGTTTTATGCTTTAATGCTTTATTTATAGAACAAACATTCTACTTATGTATCAAATTTTAGTTCATTTTCTGTATTTCAATAGATAGACAGAAGTTACTATTTTGGATGTCATATCAAGATTACATCATCATCAAATTCCTGACATGCACCCTCAAGGGGTGTACAGGATAGGATAGCACTACATGAAAAATTTACATCATTACTAACTTCCTATCTACAATTTTTCTCCAAATCAGTCTGTTACTTGTCAAGACTCCAACATTATCAGATCTTATATTTCTATCGTCTAAGGCACTTTGTGCCGTATCAATCCACCTATATCTTAGTCTTACTCTAGATCGTTTTCCTGCCAACCTAGCAGAGAAAACTTGTTTTGCTAATCTTTCTTCGGTCATTCTGTTTAAGTGACCATTCCATCTAAGATCAGCTCTCCTAATGCATTCCTGGATGCTGACAATGTCAAGTTCTTTCCTAATATCCTCGCATTTAACACGATATTGCCATTGATGCCATCTGTTCACACCTCCAATCTTTCTCAGGACTCTCATATCTGCGGTCTCTAGTCTTTGGTAAAGTGTTTTACTTCTGACCCAGCTCCCATAAGTTAAAACTTGTTCGAACACTGTCTTGTATACAGCTAATTTAGTATTCTGACTAATTTCTCTCTTATTCCATATGAATTTATTCAATTGACTTCCTACCATACCAGCTTTGTATGGTAGGAAGTCAATTCTGTTGTCTATTTCCATATTTAATTTACCACCTTCACTAAAAATCGTGCCTAAGTAGCTGAAATGTTTTTAATGTTTTACTTCTTCCACAGGTTCTCCGTTCACAACACAGTTGAAATTTTCAACGATTCTACCTATTTTCATTGTCTTTTTCTTTTTAATGCTAACCTTCTATTACAACAGTTATTCAATTTAGTCAGGGAATCTTGCAGACTTTTAGCGGATTTATTTAGAAGTATAACATCGTCCTCATAAAGCAAAGAGCTGACATTAATATCTCCAATTTTGATATCATGTTTAATACCACTTTCCTTCATAATGTGATCCATATAGATAATGAATAACAGAGGGGATAATGTACATCCTTGTCTCACACAAGATTTAACATTAAACCATCTTCCTGTACTTCCTTCAATTCTAACTGCTGATTTACAACTCAAATAAAGACTACGTATTGCTTTATATAATGCCCCATTGACACCGTATAACTTTAGTGTTTTGAATAGCTTCTCTCTTGGCACCATGTCATATGCCTTTTTCAGATCGACAAAACTTAAATACAGATCTTTGTTATATTCCCATGCTTTCTCAACTATTTGTAGTAAAGTGAAGATCTGATCCTGACAGCCTCTATTTGGTCTGAATCCATCTTGTTCTTCACCAAGCTTTTCTTCCACAGTTCTTCTCAACCGTTTCTCAAGTATACTGGCATAAATCTTGCCCTGAACACTCAGTAGTGTACCTCTGTAATTCTCACATTCAGTTTTATTTCCCTTTTTATATATGGGTACTATTAGAGCTCGGCTCCAATCATCAGGAATTCGTCCCTCTGTGCAGGCCTTCTGAGCTATGCAGTGCAGCCACCGTAAGACTTTTATACCACCATACTTGAGCACATTTCTGGTCGAATATCATCTACTGCTGCTGCCTTTCCCCATTTCAAGCCTTTGATGGCTTTTTCTACTTCAAGTATGGATATGTATTCCTGACTATATGCCTGTTCAGTGTTTTTTACCACTGTGCTCTCACTGCTTATTTGATTTAGCAATTTTTCGAAGTAATTACTCCATACTTGACTGATATCTTTGTCTCCCGTTTTCATGTCACCTTCATCATCTCTATCTCCTTTTACAGCACTCTTTCCTCCATTTCTAAGCTTCTTCAACAACCTCCAGAATATCTTACCACTTCTTGATATTTATTTTCTATGTTCTTGCCAAAGTCCTCTCATGACTTTTGTTTAACTAGTTTTACACAATGTTTCGCTTTCTTACATTTGTCTCTGTATTCTCTAAGAGCAAAAGCTGACTTATTTGCCAGGAACTTTTGATATGCTTTCTTGTTTTCCTTCACTGCCTCTTTAACTTTCTGTGTCCACCATGGAGTTCTGATTTTTCTATCCTTGCAGACAACCTCACCACATGCCTCTCTGGCTGAATCAATCAGGGTTTTCTTCAAGGCTTGCCACTGAATCTCATAGATTTGGTTTCTGTTCTCAAACTCTTTCATTTTTTCTTCAATAATCTTTTTGTATTTTAGTCTACAGTTCACATCTGAGAGCTGCTCAACTTTTATTCGCTTTAAAACTTTCTTACATGTTATTCGCTTCAATATGAAATTTCATTTTATCCTGCTCAAGACTAAATAGTGATCACTTCCAATTTCAGATCCTCTGTACACTCTTATGTCCTGCACCAGGGAGAAAAAATCACTATCAACAATAACATAGTCAGTGAGACTTTTCTTATTCCTTGCCTTTTCTCTCCATGTGAATTTGTACACATTTTTATGTTGGAACATGGTGTTAGTTATAACTAGTAAATGTCCTGAGCAGAAATCCAACAGGTATTTGCCATTATTATTAGCTTTGCTCTTTTCTCCAAATTTTCCCAAATAATTTTATATGTCTGACAATCATTTCTTACTCTGGTACTTAGATCCCCCACAAGGACCAACTTTTCCTTTTTCATTGTATCAGTTGCTTTCTCTAAAGCCTCAAAAAATTCCTCCACTTCTACCTTAGTAGAGCCTTCTGTGGGACCATAAGCACAAATAAGTCTCATTGTCCAATTTCACATTCTATTATTTGCCCACATCACTCTACTTGAGACTTCCTCCATTCGTATATTGGATTGAATACTATGGCTATTCCTTCTTTTCCTTGATTGTCATTTCCTGATTATAACATTTTGTATTTATTGCTCAGAAAGATCTCACCATTTTTTGTCTTTTTTGTTTCAGTCACCCCTATTATGTCGATCTGGTACTTAACTAATTCCTCAGCTAGCTCCATTTCTTTGCCATTCAGACTTCTTATGTTGATAGTACCGATCTTTAACTCTGGTGATGTTAAGTTGGAGTGTGTTTTCAGATTTGTTCCAGTATCTGACTTTTCGCTGTTCGTCCTGGTTCCCTGGCAAAAACAACAGGGGCCTTGTTTAACTGGGCGACGCCCCAGCTGGCATGAAATTTTGTCATGTTGTACCATCAATTTGTATTTTGGTTTAACCAATAAGAATACAATTTGGTCGGCTAAATCCTAAATTGCCAGCCCATCCTCGTTCTTTCAGTATCCAGGTAGATACCCAACAGGGTGCATCACGAGAAGGTGAGGATTGAACATTAGGTCAGAAGCCCTGGTCGGTTCTCTGCATTCCTTTAAAAGCTATGTGGAGGTCTCCTCTCAGTTATACAGCTTTGACCCTTAAGCACCCCATCAAGATTACTCAAAATTACAGGATTTCAAAATCTCAAAAAAAAAATCCTGGTCTAGTTAATTGTTTAGAGGTCACAGCATTTTACTGGAAATAAACACTTCCTTGTCTTTTAAAGTGTAGTCTTATTATGAGTTCACTGTACAACTGTCTCTTCTTAGAGTGAAAAAAAAATTATAGAAGAATTTCAATCCATGCTTAGTGATTCACTGTAAAAACTTGTGCTTTAAATCTGCTATATGAATCTAATAATTTGGGAACAAAGTATATTGCACTTTTAGACTTTATGAACAGTCATCACCCAGTTTTATTCAATTTCAATTTACTGAAAAGTTATTTTTGAAAGTTTTTTTTCACTTGGTTATATTATAAATTAAACATGCCAAGAAATTATATTCTTGGTTTCATCCTTTATCCAAGTGTAAACAAAGTTTGCACATGAAGTAACTTAATGACAGGGCAACTCATATATAAAGGCTAATGACTTAACATCAATTGCCTTATATCCCATAATGCCACACCCATATCCTTACATGCATGTATAATGCAGCGCATTATGTGAAGGGCCACTACCCAGACCGGTTTTGACTTTTATTGACCTCAAAAAAGGTTGAAACCAGTCTGGATAGTGACCTTTCCCATAATGCATAGCATTATACATGTTTCTAAGGATATGTGCATTGCATTATGGGATACTAAGACAATTGATGTGAAATCATTAGCCTCTATATATGAGTTGCCTTGTCATGAAGTGACTTCATGTGCAAACTTTGTTAGCTTATACTTGGATAAAGGATGAAACCAAGAATATAATTTCTTGGAATCTTTAAGTTATGAAAAATTATTTGATTTAAAATATAGCTGGAACAAGAAGGTGCACTTCACTTTCTAGATATATCCTGATTTTTTTTTTTTTTTAAATAATAAAATAAAACCTGATTTAAAAAAAAAACAACAACATAAATACATCAGAGCAGAAGTACTTATGCAGAATAATACAGAGAGATATCTGAATGTGTAAAATACCAATGGTAAAAGATTTCTTCTTTTAGCAATATGCTAACCTTTTATGATAAAGTTACAAGAGCATTAGATGAGGGGAAAGGCATATACCGCCATTTTCTTAGACAGCGAAGGCATTTGGCAGGGTGCCACATGATAAGCTGATATTTAAGTTGCACCACATGGATCTGGATGTCAGATTGGTCAACTGGATTCAGGATTGGCTGTCTGATAGGTATCAGAGAGTTGTGTATGGTAGGGCAGTTTCAAGGAAGCAGAGAGTTACAAGTGGGGTCTCACAGGACTCAGTACTGGGACCTATATTGTTTAACCTTTATATCAATGATATTGTCAGTGGATTGCAAGGGGATATTCAGTTGTTTGCGGATGATGCGAAGCTTATAATAGGCAGATAACAAAGATAGTTTCAGGACTGTACAATGATAGTTGTGAGGATCGGCTGAGGGAATGTGGACTGCAGAGTTTGATGGATAAAAGAAGGAGAAGTGATATGATTGAGACTTTTAAACTGTTGAGAGGTGGTTACAGGGTTGACACTGGGGAGTTCTTTCACTTGGAAGGAGTGATGACAAGAGGCCATCCCTGGAAGTTACGAAAGGAAACTGTGAGCAAGAGAGTGAGGAGTGGTTTCTTTGCATGAAGGGTGGTTGAACCATGGAATGCATTGCCTGATCGAGTGGTGAGAGCGAGAATGGTCAATGAGTTTAAGGAGTGGTATGATAGACTTTGTGTTTCTTGGGGGGGAGGGGGGCTCCCCTCGATGAATCTTGATAGATTTTGTGTTTCTTAGGAAGGACCTCCCACGATGAGTCTTTTGACTCCATGGAGGCCTGAATAATAATAATAATAATAATAATAATTATAATCTGGTACAGTTACAGCAAGGACTGAAGTTTTTTTAAGGATATGCTCTCTGAGAATGGCTATAATGTAGGACACAATGGGGAGGGGATTCACACCATCGTCATCAACTATCCTCACCCACATTGTGAGTTTATTGACACTGCTCCAACGTAGGGAAAAATAACTCCCTAAATCTCAGAGTCAGTATAATTTAAATATCTTAAAAAATTTATAATATCACCACTGTTTCCACATACAAGTATCCATGTATATATGAAACAAGTTGTCAGTGTCGAATTCCACACTTGGAAAAGCAGAGTGGAGAAGTGAGGGTAGAAAAATAGCAATGTATAGTAAAATAAATAAATATTTTCATTATTGAAAAGTTATGTGAAGTGGACTGAGATTCAGTAATCGTATCATACCTTATAGTGGAAAAGTACTAATTTTATTATAATTACCCTACATAGGAAAGGTTTTGAATCATAAGCACATCAGTGCCCTATGTGGAAAAGATGTTAAAGAGGGAAAAAAGTCATCTCTTGACAAGCTTTTTTGAACCATTAAAAGTTGTAGTCATTAGGGAAAGCACAATGAGGGAGAAGGATTGAAAGAAATGGAAGAGAAATTGGTTTGCTAGGTTCAAGCTGGACAGTAAATGGATGTTGATCAACAGCTGCTCTTGTTCTTACATTCGTAGAAGAAAGTGGATGAATAGTGATGGTCATTTTAGTATTATTATTATTATTATTATATTAGTATTTCCATGGAGCCAGAAGACTTATAGTGGGTAGGTATTCACAAAAACCTTTATATAGACAATACCTGTCAGACCTCTTCTTGAATTTATTCGGCACTCACAACTAATTTTGGCAAATCATTTCACTCATTCAACTACTCTTCAACAACAACAACAAAAAAATCTAGTCTGCACACCTTAACTAACTACACTATTACACAACTTTCAGGAGTTACTCCTAGTTCTCTCTCTCTATTTATCATGTATTGAAAAATTTCCTTTGTGACAATCTTATTGAACTCCTTTAATAACTTATGTGTTTTTATCATTTCTCCTCTTTTCTGCCCATCAACTAAACTATACAACCTACAAATCAACTTATCCTCATAGGAAGCACAGACCTGCCACTAGCTTGGTCACTTGTCTCTGAATCCCCTTCACTGAATGGGGAATAGCAATACAATAGAATCTCTGAAAAAAGCACTTAAATGAGGCAATATCTGAATGTATCTATAGAGCTCAAAGAAGCTCAAAGAACTAATAAGATGAGGGTGAAATTATTATTATTATCCAAAGACCCTATGAAGTCATAGACTCATCAAGGAGGTCCCTTTTGTCATATATACACACACAGCTCATCATATACTATGCCTTAAGCACATTCAAATTCTCTGCAGACACCACACTCTAATGCAAAAAAACCTGCTTCTGACTCCCATGCCCACAACTTCCAGCAGGGACCTCTTGTTCTTCCCCAGTCTCCCACCATTTTATGAAAAACCTCTTCAATATTAATCCTATAACAGCCTCTTACCAACTTGTACATCTCTATCATATCACCCCTCTTCCTCCTATCCACTAGACTGCGAATTGTATTGTCTCAGCCTTTCTTCTTATTCAACATTTCAGATATCAGAAACTATTTTGGTCAATTGCCTCTGGAACCTCTCAAACATCTCTTTCCTTTTGAAAATCAAGTGAACAAATCTCTGCACAGAAGTCCATATGTGGCCTAATCAAAGCCTTATACAGAGGCTGTTCAATAAGTTATAAGACTATATTTATACAGAAAACAGATTACCTTTAATTGTCATCATTTACATGGTCTTTTTCTAAGTAACTACCGTGAGATGCGATGCATTTGTCCCAACGTTGCGTCCACTTCTTAAACACATGTGACTCCGTTTTTTGAGAGTTCTTTCAAAACCGCCTCCGCAACTTTTACGCATGCTTTGTTGCTTTCGAAATGGCAGCCTCTTAGTGGTTTCTTAAGCTGAGGAAACAGCCAGATATCGCACGGTGCGAAATTAGGACTGTATGGAGGGTGTGGTAGGATATCTGTGTTGTTCTTCTGCAAAACGTCCACTACACCACCAGCAATATGTGGCCTTGCATTATCGTGGTACAATAAGAAGCCATTCTTCAGCAATGGATGCTTCCTTTTGATGTGCTGTACCATTGTCCGTAAAACATCCGCATAGTATGAGCCGTTTACAGTATTCCCGGGTTCTACAGCGTGTTGATAAACAATGCCTTCGTAGTCAAAAAACATTATGGTCATAACTTTACCAGCCGATTTTACAGTTTTTGCTTTCTTGGGGGTAGGCTAAGACAGATGCTTCCATTCACTGCTTTGTTGTTTCATTGTAGGGTCATAGTGATACAACCAAGCTTCATCTGCTCTAATGATGCGTTTTAAGAAGTTGTCGGCTTCTTGTTCCAGTCTTTCTTTCCATTCTGTGCACACATCCACTCCGGTGATAAACTCTTCACACAGGAGCAAAACTGCATTTGCTCCGGTGTCAAGAGTTTGGGAATCCATCGGGCGCAAACACGTTTCAGTTCCAAATATAGAGCCATGATTGAATGAACACTTCCCACAGAAATATTCAGGACAATATGCCGCTGGCGTACTGTAATTCTGCGATCCTCCTTGATCGCTGAATTATTGGTAATCGCTGCTGTGTTGATCATTGTCTCTGTGATGGACGTTGAAGGTCTTCCCTCACGTTCAAGATCTTCCACATTTTGCCTTCCTTCCTTGAAAGTTTTATGCCAGCGAAAAACACTTGCCCTTGACATTGCTTCATCGTGGAAAGCTTCGCATATCATGTTAAAAGTGTCCAATGCCGATTTTTGCAAAAGCAAGCAAAATTTAATCGCATAACGCTGTTCCAAGGATGCTTCCATTTCGACGACTGGTCGCGGTTTGTAGGCACAGTGAAACAAGCTTGCGTTTTAGTCACGTGACACTCTGGCACATCAGCCCATATATGCCATCTATCAACTTCTTTTATTAATACATACAGCAACATTTCTTTATTCCACAGAAATTAATATTGTGATGAGTGGTTTTGCAACAGTAAAATTAGTCTTATTACTTATTGAACAGCCCTCGTACAATGGAAGTAGAATCTCCTTACTTCTACAGGTCAGTGTCTTCCGCATCATTGTCAGAATTCGTTATGTTGTCCTCACAATTTCAGTAATATGTACTCTAAATTTTAGATCCTTATCCGCCATCATCTCAAGATCTCTTATTTCCTCCACCTCTGCAATATATCTCCACCAGAGTAAATTCTACATCCCATCTTTGTTTTCTAAATTTTAAAACCTTACATTTTACAACATTGAAATGGCATTCCCACCCTCATGCCCATTCACTCAGTCTATTCAAGTCTTCTTGTAAGGCCACAACATCCTCTACTCCTCATAGTTTCCCAACTTTGCATTTTCTGCAAACAACATATATCCCCATTCAAATATTCCATAATATCATTAGCATACAGATTAAATTGCAGTGGCTCTAAAACAGACCATAATTCCCCATACACCTTTGCCTCACTCACAGTCAGTCTCTTCTTCTCATCATCTACTGCTCTCAAACTCTCCATGATGTCATATTTACAATGATAAAAGACTTTTCTGAACTGCTCATTAAATATCTCAAGTAAATATCTTAAATAACCTCCACAGCAGTTGTTCTTATACCATTTTCTCCAATCAATGTCATCTGATCATAATGTTCTTATTTTCTTATTATTTTTCTTATAAGAAAATAAGAAAATATCGTTCATATTTTTGCTGGCTACATAATGAAATAACTTCCTAGTATTTTTATTAGCTTCATTAGCTAACTGCCGGTTATACTGAACTTTTGCTACCCTTATCAACTGAGTCATCCTCCTTGCCTGTTCTTTGTATTTCTCATGGAATCGATTATTACCACTCCTCTCATGTGGCTTCCATAATGGCTTTTTTCTCCTTATTCTCCTCATTCATTTAACACCCATCTTGTGTGAATGGTTCTTGAATAACACTCAGGCAGCATTGATCTCCTTTCCACCCAAATCCTCATCCCATGTTACAGCTGCAAGCTGTTTCCTGAGCTTCTTATAATCAGCAGCCTTGTAGTTCAACTTATACCGTTTCTTCAGAAATCCCCACATGGTTGGCAACCAACCAAGTAATCACTTCATGGTCACTCTCACCAACTGGAGGGAGATTTGACACGTGACTTATAATAACATCCTCTGATGAAATGATCCAATCCTCAATCCTTGTGTGCCCTCTATTGCATACTACCTGAGGTAGTTTTCCTTCAAAAACTCAAGAAACTTATTTTCTTTATTTTTGATTGCTATCTTTTCATCTCAGTCTGTATTGCCATAATTAAAATAACCGATAATGATCACCCATTTCCTTGGCTAATTTTCTTATACATTTCCTGGTCAAAATCCTCCACATTACGAGGTCTATAGCAACATCCAGTGAAGTAAAATAAATTAAAGATATCAAGAAATTATATACTTAACTAACTTAACTATACTAACTAACTAACTAACTTCACTATACTTAACTGAGAGGAGACCTCCACATAGCCTTTAAAGGAATGCGGACTACCGACCAGGGCTTCTGACCTAATGTCCAATCCTCACCATCTCGTGGTGCACCCTGTTGGGTATCTGCTTGGATACTGAACGAATGAGGATGGGCTGGCAATTTGGAATTTAGCCGACCAAATTATATTCTTATTGGTTAAACCAAAATAAAAAATGATAGTACAACATGACAAAATTTCATGCCGGTTGGGGCATCACCCGGTTAAACAAGGCCCCCGTTGTTTTCGCCAGGGAACCAGGACGAACAGCGAAAAGTCAGCTTGGAACAAATCTGAAAACAAACCCCAGCTCACCATCACCAGAGTTAAAGATCGGTACTATCAACATAAGAAGCCTGAATGGCAAAGAAATGGAGCTAGCTGAGGAATTAGATAAGTACCAGATTGACATAATAGGGGTGACTGAAACAAAAAAGACCAAAACTGGTGAGATCTTTCTGAGCAATAAATACAAAATGTTATATTCAGGAAATGACAATCAAGGAAAAGAAGGAGTAGTCATAGTATTCAACACAAAATACGAGGCTAATCTTCTTGAATGGCAGTCAGTCTCAAGTAGAGTAATGTGGGCAAATAAGAGAATGGGGAACTGGACAATGAGACTTATTTGTGCCTATGGTCTCACAGAAGATTCTACTAAGGTAGAAGTGGAGAAATTTTTTGAGGCTTTAGAAAAAGCAACTGACACAATGAAAAAGAAAAAGTTAGTCCTTGTTGGGGATCTAAATAGCAGATTAGGAAATGATTGTGAGACATACAAAAATATTTTGAGAAAATTTGGAGAAAAATCAAAGCTAATAATAATGACAAATATCTGTTGGATTTCTGCTCAGGACATGGACTGGTTATTACTAACACCATGTTCCAACATAAAAATGTGCACAAATTCACATGGAGAGAAGAGGCTAGGAATAAGAAAAGTCTCATTGACTATGTTATTGTTAGTAGTGATGTTTTCTCCCTGGTGCAGGACACCAGAGTGTACAGAGGATTTGAAATTGGAAGTCATCACTATTTAGTCTTGAGCAGGATAAAATTGAATTTCATATTGAAAAGAATAACATGTAAGAAAGTTTTAAAGCGAATAAAAGTTTAGCAGTTCTCAGATGTGAACTGTAGACTTAAATACACAAAGATTATTGAAGAAAAAATGAAAGAGTTTGAGAACAGGAATCAAACCTTGGAGATTCAGATAAAGAGGCAGTGAAGGAAAAGAAGAAAGCATGTCAAAAGTTCCTGGCAAATAAGTCAGCTTGTGCTCTTAGAGAATACAGAGACAAATGTAAGAAAGCTAAACACTGTGTAAAACTAGCTAAACAAAAGTCATGGGAGGACTTTGGCAAGAATATAGAAAATAAATATCAAGAAGGTGGCAAAATATTCTGGAGGTTGTTGAAGAAGCTTAGGAATGGAGGAAAGAGTGCTGTAAAAGGAGTTAGAGATGATAAAGGTGACATGAAAACTGGAGAAAAAAATATCCTTTTAGTATGGAGTAATTACTTTGAAAAACTGCTAAATGAAACAAGCAGCGATGTCTGCACATTGGTAAAAAACACTGATCAGGCATGCAGGCAGGAATACATATCCATACTTGAAGTAGAAAAAGCCATCAAAGGCTTGAAATGTGGAAAGGCAGCAGGAGTAGATAATATTCAACCAGAAATGCTGAAGTATGGTGGTATAAGAGTCTTACAGTGGCTGCACTGCATAGTTCAGAAAGCCTGGACAGAGGGACGAATTCCTGATGATTGGAGTAGAGCTCTCATAGTACCCATATATAAAAAGGGAAATAAAACTGAATATGAGAATTACAGAGGTATTTCACTACTGAGTGTTCCTGGCAAAATCTATGCAAGTATTCTTGAGAAACGTTGAGAAGAATGGTGGAAGAAAAGCTTGGTGAAGAACAAGATGGATTCAGACCAAATAGAGGCTGTCAGGATCAGATCTTCACTTTACGACAAATAGTCTTGAAAGCATGGGAATATAACAAAGATCTGTATTTAAGCTTTGGGGCATTATATCAAGCAATACTTAGTCTTTATTTGAGTTGTCAGCAGTTAGAATTGAAGGAAGTACTGGAAGATGGTTTAATGTTAAATCTGGTGTGAGACAAGGATGTACATTATCCCCTCTGTTATTCATTATCTATATGGATCACATTATGAAGGAAAGTGGTATTAGACATGATATCAAAATTGGAGTTGTTAATGTCAGCTCTTTGCTTTATGCGGATGATGTTATTCTTCTAAATAAATCCACTACAAGTCTGCAAGATTCTCTGACTAAATTGAATAGCTGTTGTAATAGATATGGTATGAAGGTCAGCAATAAAAAGACAAAGACAATGAAAATTGGCAGAATCATTGAAAATATCAACTGTGTTGAATGGAGAACCTGTAGAACAAGTAAAACATTTCTGCTACTTAGGCACGATTTTTACTGAAGATGGTAAATTAAATATAGAAATAGACAACAGAATCAGCAAAGCTGGTATGGTGAGAAGTCAATTGAATAAATTCATATGGAATAAGAGAGAAATTAGTCGGAACACTAAATTAGCTGTATACAAGACAGTGTTCAAACCAGTTTTAACTTATGGATCTGAGAGCTGGGTCAGATGTAAAACACTTGACCAAAGACTAGAGACTGCAGATATGAGAGTCCTGAGAAAGATTATAGGCGTGAACAGATGGCATCAATGGCAATATCATATTAAAAACGAGGATATTAGGAAAGAACTTGACATTGTCAGCATCCAGGAATGCGTTAGCAGAGCTAATCTCAGGTGGTATGGTCACCTAAACAGAATGGGCGAGGAAAGATTAACAAAACAAGTGTTCTCTGCCAGGTTGGCAGGAAAGCGACCCAGAGGAAAACCAAGATATAGGTGGATTGATATGGTACAAAGTGCCTTAGATGATAGAAATATAAGATCAGGTAATGTTGGAGTCTTGACAAGTAACAGACTGATTTGGTGGAAAATTGTAGATAGGAAATTAGTAATGATATAATTTTTTCATGTAGTACTATCATATCCTGTACACCCCTTGTGGGTACATGGCAAGAATTTGATGATGATGATGAGAAATTATATACTTGGTTTAATCCTTTATCCAAGTGTAAACAAACAAAGTTTGCACCTGAAGTATTTTCAGGACTGGGGCAACTCGTATATAGAAGCTAATGGCTTCACATCGCTTTCCTTAGTATCCCATAATGCAAAGCACATATAAGGCAAGTGATGTGAAGTCATTAGCTTTTAAATACGAGTTGTCCCAGTCCCAAAAATACTTCAGGTGCAAACTTTGTTTCCTTACACTTGGATGAAGGATTAAACCAAGTATATAATTTCTTGGTATCTTTAATTTATGGTATAATCAAGTGGAAAAACTTCCAATATCCAATGAATTATTTCATTCTATTCACTTCTGTGTCACACTATACTGTCTCGAAACCACTACAAGTATTTCCCTATTGTATCTCAACCTTTTATGGACATAACTCTTTTTCTATCATCAATAGATAGCATTCCACCTCCCTTTTTAAGATTTTTATCTTCACGAAATACATCTTACCCTTACATCTCTGTTCTTGTCTAGATGTCATCTAACCATGTCTCACTTATACCAACAATTTTTGGGTGAATGAACTCAGTCAATGCAACCATTTCATTTCCATTGTTTCTGATACTTCTAGCATTTATATACAAACATAACAGCTCATTACTGGATCTATAATAAGTTTGTTTCACTGATACACTACTTATTACGAGGGTGGTCTGAAAAGTTCTTGGCCTTGACCATGGATGGCAACACCATTGGCAAGATTTATTTTTCTAAGTTGGTACATCTATCATAAGCACCCATTTGAAATTGCTAGTCATTCTATCAAGTAGTTTGTTTTAGCTGTCTGAAGCAAAAGTGTTGTCTGTATCCCTTGAAATGGATAAAATTGAGTATCGTGTGCTTATAAAATTCTTTGTAAAAGAAGGTTTAATGCCAAAAGAAATTCATTAGTAGTTCATAAAAGTTTATGGGCACTTTTCCCCTTCGTTTTCGACAATTAAGAAAACTGCTGAGTTTAAACATGGTCGTACCAGCCTTAAAGATGATCCACGTGAAGGAGATCCAAAAAGTGTAACAACACCAGAAATCATTGATCAACTGCACAATATTACTATTACTATTATTATGGGCAACTCCAGGGAGTCATTAGACTCATCGAGGGAGGCCCCAAATCATATTCATCACAACTATTCGACATTCATACAGTATCTATCATACCTCGCCTTAAACTCATTCACTGTCACAGCATCCACCACAGGCTCAGGGAGCGCATTCCACTCATTCACTACTCTAAAAGTAAAGAACCCAGCTCTAACACCTTTACTAACCACACTTTTGCCCAGTTTCCATGGATGTCCCCTAGTCCTCCCACAACCAGCCCTGTTCTCAAAAATATCTTCTGAATTAATTTTATAGAAACCCTTCAGTAATTTGAATGTCTCAATCATATCTCCCCTCCTCCGCCTATCAACCAATTTTTGCAACCCACAAACCCTCAGCCTGTTCTCATAAGGTTCATTCCACAGACCTGCTATCATCTTGGTCACTCGCCTCTGGATCCTCTCCACCTCCTCCCGATCAAGAAGAAACCTAGGTGACCAAATCTGAGCACAGTAGTCGAGATGGGGTCTTATCAAGGCTCGATACAGAGGAACAATAACCTGCTTGTCAACGTATTCTTTAGCAACCAAGTGATTTGATGAGCTGATTTGGCCACTTTTGCAATGTGTTCCCTAAATTTCAATTCCTTATCCACCAACACTCCTAAATCTCATGCCTCATCAATTTCCTGGAGCACGGTTCCACCAATGCAGTAAACTGCCGCCAATCTTTTCACCCCAAAATGCATAACCTTGCATTTTGCCACATTAAATTGACATCCATTCTCCTTAGCCCAGACCTCCAATCTATCCAAATCATCCTGCAAAATTTTGACGTCATCTGCATTCACTATTGCCCTACCCAACTTCGCATCATCCGTAAACAAATGAACTGTTCCTCTCAGATCCTTTCCTATATCATTTATGAACAAATTAAACAGCAGTGGTCCAAGAACAGATCCTTGTGGCACACCACTAGTCACAGGCCGTCTTGTGGACTCTACTCCTGAGTAAACCACTCTCTGATATCTCTCCGTCAACCACCCTCCTGTCCATCTCACCAACCCTATGTATATCCCCATATGCTGCAATTTACTGATTAGAATTCCATGTGGTATCCTGTCAAAGGCCTTAGCAAGGTCCAGTAGAATCACTGTAAACCCATTACCCTTATCCAGTTCAACTGTCACTGTGTTATAATACGTGAGCAAGTTACTGAGGCATGACCTACCCTTCACAAAACCATGCTGTCCCCGACACAGTATCCCATTTTCTTCTATCCAATCTTGTATTTTCCTCTTGACTATTTTCTCTAAGACCTTGATAATGATTCCTGTTATGCTGATTGGCCAGTAATTTTCAACAGCAGCCTTGGAACCACCTTTGTGCAGCGGAACTATTTTCCCCTCTTTCCACCCCCTCGGGACTGACCCAGACCTGAGGCTCAAATTAAACAAAATGGTCAAGGGCACTGGCAATTTTTTAGCCGCTTCACGTACGACATGAGCTGGTATACCATCCAATCCCACAGATGTATTGACATTGAGGTTCTGTAATAGACTAGTTACCTCTACTTCATTCATCACAATTCCAGTATAAGCTGTTGGTTCTTCCATTCCTTCAAAGTCACCACTGGATGATATACTCTTGCAAAGTGCTCGCTCAGTAATTCCACAATATCGACTGATTCGGTTACCTCCCTACCCTCAGCATTTTTTAAGATCATTCTACCATGAGCATTTTTCCTTTTACTTGCAACATATTGAAAAAACTGTTTGGGATTCTCTTTAGCCTGCGTGGCCAATTTCCTTTCGTAATCTTCTTTTGCTTTTCTTACCACCCTTGTTACCATCCTGGCCTGAGCTTTATACTGTTCCTGTGCCTGATGGTCACCCTTCTCCTTATATTCACTCCACAATTGTTTCTTTTTTTGCAGCTCAAGCTTAATAGTGTTATTCATCCATTTAACCCCTACTTGATCTATTATTCTGACTCTTGGTATACAGTCAACCATCGCCTCCTGCAAACAGTTCTTAACCACCTCCCATGCACTATCAACATCCAGCCCTTGCAGTTTTACATGCCATGGCATTGAGCCAAGCACACACCTAAGCTTGTCATACTTACTAGCCCGGTAATTCCACATATACCCTGTCTTAATT
The DNA here is from genome assembly GCF_054136105.1 of Typopeltis vanoorti. Taxonomy (NCBI): domain Eukaryota; kingdom Metazoa; phylum Arthropoda; class Arachnida; order Uropygi; family Thelyphonidae; genus Typopeltis; species Typopeltis vanoorti. The sequence goes on along the minus strand of NC_143551.1, from coordinate 9,787,447 downwards.
GTAAATTCGACTCCTTTAGCCAACTCCCAAGTCATGACCTTATTGTCACTCTCACCATTTGGTGGCAACATGGTCATGTTCGTTACAGCCACATTCTCAGTTGCAGTTACTAGGTCCAGCACTCTCTGCCCCCTGGTATTTTCCACTACATGTTGCTGTAGATAGTTGTCCCTTAATAACCGCATAAAATCCAATTCCTTCCTCCCATGTGCCCTCTCCTCTTTCCAGTCAATGTTACCATAATTGAAATCACCCATAATAATTACCCTCCTTCCACTCATTTCTTCTATTTGCTTATGCATACTATCCCCACCATCTATTCCATCACCTGGTCTATAGCAGCACCCAATTGTATATTTTGTTCTGCTAGATTCTATCTCACACCAAACAGCCTCAAATGTGCTTTTTTCCCCATCCTGCAGTTCAACTTCTATACTCCTTGGCTGAAGCTCATCAGCTATCATCAGTAACACTCCTCCCCCCTTTTTATTCACCCTGTCACTCCTGAACACGCTATACCCGTTGCATTCAATCCCACTAACTTTATCATCTTCTGTCAGCCATGTTTCACTAATACCAACAACCTGTGGTCTGGAAGTGCCAACCATGGCCAAAAACTCTTCCTTCTTGTTCCTAATACTCCTGGCATTAGTGTATATGAATCGCAGAAGCCCATTTGTCCCATCCCTACTTTGATGCCTTATACTAACTATCCCATTCTGATTTGTTGTCTGTCGTACTCTCTCGGGCATATTATACTCATTCATACACTTAACTGCCTTCCTAAAGTCTGCATATCTAATCCCCCCCCCTCTTAATAAATCTAGTTTCCCTGAGTCTGTACATCCGCTTCCACATCATTCATCAACACTTTTCCAAGTCTCCGTACACCAACTCCATTCAAATGTAACCCATCCATCTTATATAAGTCCTTTCGCCCATCGAACTCATTCCACAAATCACAAATTCCACACCACTCTCCATGCATAACCCACGCATAAAGTTATTGGCAATTATGGCCCTCCTTGTAAACACTTCGCTGTCATACCGCGGTAAGATACTCACCATCCTAACTCTCTCACTCTTCTCTTTTGCTACCTCAAATAACTCCCTCACATCCTCTATCATTTCCATTTTGTCCTCTTTCAAATCATTCGTTCCTGCCACGATTATCATCTCTTTCACCCTCTGTTTTTGCAGTCGAATAGATTCGCTGACGTCCTTTATGTTCGCACCTGGCTGGTACGACTTCGTTAAACTCCCAATTATTACACCTCTTAATAGCGAATTCTCATACAGCACTCGCTCCTTCATTTTATTGAACGTTTACGAACATTCTATTATTTGCCGTCACAGACTTCCGCCGGTTATTTGTCGGTACATTCAACACACATTTTTCCGTACGCTCCAGTTGTCTTTTAGCTCTGTGTATCGCACCGTTCAAACGGGCAATTTCGCTACTCGCATTTATCTCACCATTTTCATTATCGATCAAATCATCCATTCTTTCTGTATTTCTACCTTCATTTACACTTTCAGCAACGCTTTCACACCTATCTAGCACCACCTCGCAATTCTCTAGCACACCACCATTTTCTACATTCTGACTATCGTTAACGATATCACTCTCGACACACGAAACACGCTTGAAATCGTCATTCTCTTTACACTTTCTGCACATATTAACTCCACTATCACTTTCTAACCAGACTCTCACCGCTCTTCGCAAGGCATACATCTCACAGACAGCATATTGCATAAATTCGTTTACATCAAAACTCTTAAGCAAACATGGCGACCTGGCCGCCATTTTTTTCTTTATCGGTGTCACGTGTACGCTATCTTATCTTAAAAATAATAATTAAAATAACAGATAACATGCAAAAATTTCACAGACACACCAAGAAACAAAAAGCAAACAATACTACTTAAAATTCTAGTAAAATATCTAATGTTAACACAAAATACTACTAATCTTTTCAGGAGCTCTCGACAAGCCGATGATCTAATCAGTGTGACACCAAGCGACCCCTTGATATATGGTATTGGATGACCTGCAAGTCAAAGTGTGTGAAATTGCTGAGACTATAGACATTTCAAAAGAACGTGTAGGATATATTTTGCATGAAGACTTGCAAATGAAAAAGCTTTGTGCAAGATGGGTGCCACGGTTTCTCACAGCAGATAAAAAATGTACTCGCATGAAAATCTCTGAACAGTGTGTGGAGCGTTTTAACAAGAATAAAACTGATTTTGTGCATCAATTTATTATTATGGATGAGACTTGAATACACCATTACACACCAGAATTCAAACAGCAGTTTAAACAGTGGACAGAAGCCGGTTGTTCAGCGCCAAAGAAGATAAGACAAATTCGGTTCCATCAGCAGGAAAGGTCATGGCATCGGTGTTTTGAAATGTTGAACGCATTTTGTTTATTAATTATCTTGAAAAGGGTAAATCAATAACTGGGGAATATTATTCTGATCTTTTAACCAGACTAGATGAAAAAATTCGTGAGAAAAAAAAAAACGGGTCTGGTTTGCAGAAGGAAAAAATCATCTTTCATCAGGATCATGCACCTACCCACAAAGGTGTTTTGGCAATGGGAAAATTAAGGGATCTGCACTATGAATTATTGAAACATCCACCCTATTCTCCAGATTTGACTCCCTCTGACTTATGTCTTCCCAAAACTAAAACTCTTCCTCGCTGGTCAGTGTTTTTATTTGAATCAAGAGGTGATTGCAGCTGTAGAGGGGTATTTTGCAGATCTTAGTGAGAACCACTACAGGAATGGGATAATGGCACTGGATCATCGCTGGAATAAATGTATTAGTCTTAAGGGAGATTATGTTGAAAAATAAAAATAATTTTGAAATTATAAATTAGTTTTTTCATTGTTATGTCAAGAACGTTTCAGACCACCCTCGTAGATGTGACTTCATTCCCACATTGATCCCATATTTTCCTCAACCCATTTCTTGTTTCCTTGTTCATTCCACTGCTTTCTTCCAATCCAACTGCTTTCCCTACATCCCAGGTTATTCCCTTCCCTTTGTGTCTACGCACGCATTCATATCCTCTTGGAACATCAGCCTTTCTCACACTGTGTTTTCCTCTTCACTCTGAGTCTCTCCATTTCCCTGTTTGTTCTGCACACTTGTTTTCTCACTCAATATACTCATGCTATCCATGTCTTGATTCATAAGCTCGACTTCAATCCCTCCTACCTTACTCTCTCTCTCTCACATTGCTTCTTACTTGCTCAGATTCATTCTCTGCACTCATTGTTCTCTCTTTCACCACAGCAGTCTCTAAATGATTCACACCAAACCATTCAAATGCGGTTCATCACTCTTATACAGTTTAAATCTTTCTTTAAACTCATTTCCATGAATTAACAAACTGCACTCCTTTCTCTTCACACATTTCTGCTAACACATCATTCATAATTCTTGCTATCCACCTGATCTCATCACTTCCATACTTGGGCAACACTGTTATCTTTTATCCTTCTAAAGAACCTCGTGATATCTACCCTTACATTCTTCTTGTTCCCATTCAAGTCATTTGTCCCTAGTACCACTAGTAACTTCTTTGCTGGCTTAATCCTCATAGTCAATGCCTCAATCAATCTATTCATTTTACCTCCCAGAAAACAAACCTTGTGCATCTTCTCGTTTAGTACACCTCTGATAATTGAATCAGCAAACAACACCAGTTGCTGGGCTTTCGTGACCTTTGTCATACCGACATCATTTGTTTTCGTCTTCTTCACTCTTCCATACATCTTTCCAGTTCTCTTCATTTCACTTTACATTCGCCTCCTCTCTTGTCTCATCTTCACCAACTGAGCTTTCAAATCTTGTATTCTTTTTTTGTTAGCATTCACTCTTGCTATTTTTTCAATAGTCACACACACACACACACACACTTGTTCACTGTCAACCTTATCCACCAACTTACTATTGATTGCACTTTGTTTTTCAACATCATTATCACCTGCTTTATCGTCAATCGAACTTTTTTCTTGCTATCAATTCCAGACACTTTTTGAATATTCGTACAATCTTCAACTGCTGTGTCAGTTACGATGGCACGTTCCTTACTTGTATTTAAACTCATATTAAAGCAAACCTCATGGTCCATCAGAATATCGCATGTTCTTCCTAACATGAATGAATACCAATGAACATGCAATCTTATTAAGCGAGGCATCCATAAGAAGATGATGATGTGGAAGGAATATTGCGAGAATAAGACAGAGGGAGTGAGACCAGAAAAGTTATGACTCTTGTGCAGAAAGCTAAATTGGAGTATGAAAAGAAATTGGCTATGCAGACTAAAGGCAATCCAAAATAATTTTATTGTTATGCTACAAGTAACAGAAAGAACCTTTATTCATGGAATGAAGATGGAAGAATAACAGATTCTTGATCTTGTGTCTGAAGCTGATGAGATTGTTCAGTTAATGAGTAATCACTTTGATAAGATATATCAACCAAGTGTATGTAACATAGTGCACTGTGTTACTACATTGAACGAAGAGATAAAAGTGCATGAGAATAAGGCTGAGGAGCTGCTGCAATAGGGAAAGATGGAATGCCAGCATGTATGCTAACGGAATGTCAGCCAAATTGACTAGGCCTTTGACATGTTTATATAACTTCAGTCTCGGCTCAGGAAAGATACCACATGAATGGGAAAAATGTATGGTAGTCCCAATGTACAAGGGGTAAATGCAAAAATTGTCTGTAAAAACTATTTTATATCAATGTTAGGGCTGAATCGGATAAAGGGAATGGATACACTATGATACTGTTAGATTTTGCTAAGATATTTGATAGGATACCCCATGGAAGTCTGTTGCATATGGGTTTGGAATATAAACTCTTGGCTAGTGTGGATATGAATTGCCAGATTTAAGGTGACTAGTGGTGTACCCCAGGGTTCAGTCCTTGGGCTATTGTTCAATCTGTATATTAATGATATTAGGAAGGATCTAACAGGAGATGTTCAGTTGTTTGTTCTTGATGTAAAGATAAGCAGGGCTATCATGGATACTATTGATATCCATCACTTACAGAATGATTTGAATAGGCTGGAAATTTGGGCAAATGATAATGGCTATTCATGTCAGTGTTAGTAGGTGTAAGTTTATGCACTTTGATGTGATGAGATTTCCAGTGGTGTGCTATATTATCAGGATTGTGGTACAAGAAACTGATGAAGCTAGGGATCTTGGTATTATGGTAGATAGGAATTTACAGTTCAGAGGTCACATAGCAGAATTGCAAATACAACTTCTGGATAATTCTGACATTGAAGTGTACTTTGACATTTTAGATATTCATTTTGCCTCTTTACAATGCCTTGATTAGACCACACCTTGATTACTGCATGCAGATTCGGCCTCCTGAGTTCCACTGGAATATCAGTTATGAGGACAAATGGAGAATGCTTTATTTATTTATTTATTTTTTATGTGGTTTCCATTCACAAAAGGTTGTCAGCCTATAGTAAATTAGTTCCACGAGTGGGACAGGGGATTTTATTTAATTCTCTTTTTTAAAATTAATTTTTAAAATTTTTTGTATTTTTTATTTATTTTTTACATAGTCAGGAAATCCTGCCCTAGAGATGAAACGGAACTTTTTTAAGCCACTTCAGGCCTGCAATAAGCAGGTCTGCAGTATGTGGACTACAGACTGTGGTTGACAGGAGAAAGAGGGGTTATATGTTAGATGTTTATAAACTTCTGAATGGGTATTACTATTATTATTAATGTCTGACTTCCATCGACTCATTATGGTAGGTACGATATCACACACAAAGCTCATCCAACTGTGTCATAAACCAATTCAATGTGTCTACATTCACAACACACTCAGTCAATGCATTCCACTCACCAACTTCATGTAAATTGCATATAAAATGCAATTTACCTGGAGAGTAAAAAATCTTATGTAAAAAACCTTATGCTCTGATATGTCTCAATCATATTCTCCCTCCTCCTCCTATTCATGAGGCTTTGCAATTTACATTTTCTCAATCTGACCTCTTACTTCACATTCCAAAGACCAGTTACCACCTTTGTAAATCTTCTCTGGACCCTTTCTTACACATCCATAATTGGTAATCAAATCTGTACACAATAATCCATATGAGGCCTGATAAAGGCCTTATACAGTGGTGTCATAGCCTCTTTATTTCTGCATGTCATGATGTCATGGTGACAAGATGTCTTCACAACTTGTGCAATGTGGCCCCCTGAATCTCTCAACTCCTCTACTCCATTTAATGTTTTTCCACCAAGTGTATATATTGCATCCCATCGCTGCTTACCAAATTTCAAAACTTTTCACTTTGCAACATTGAACTGATAGTTCCACTTACCTGCCCATTCATGCGATCTATTCAAGTCCTCCTGTAAGGCTGTAACATTCACTTGACTTTACCTTGCTCTCTCCAATTTTGCATCATCTGAAAACAGCTACATATCACAAGTTCAACCTTTCCCAATATCATTAATATACAAATTGAACAACAATGGTTCCAAAACTGATTCCTGCAGCTCACCACTTAGTGACTTTTTTCTTTTGAGATGCTGCACTCCCATATACAACTTTCTGATATCTATCTGACAGCCAGTCACTGTCATCCAACTCAGAAGTCTGTTATCCAATTCCATGTGTTTCAGTTTATTTAACAGCTTGCTGTGTGGTAGTCTATCAAAAGGTTTTGCAAAATCTAAGTATACTGCTGTATATGCATCTCCCTTGTCCAAGATGTTTGTCATCTTCTTATAGTACATAAACAAGTTAGTAAAATATGATCTCTCTTTAACCAACCCATGCTGATAACCACCGAGAATACTGCTGTTATCAACCCATTTCTGTATCCTGCTTCTCATCAGTTTTTCTCTAGTACCTTCACCACAACTCCAGATTTGCCTATAATTTGTAGCCTCAGCCTTATCACCACCTTTATGCAGTGGAGAAATTTTATCTTGTTTCCACTTCCTTATAACCTTTATTTATTGGTTATTTATTGCCTCAAATACGTCCTGCTCACTCACAAGTAAGCCATCCTCTCCTATGTCCTCTACACTTAAGACGAATATAGTCTGATGAAATTTTTCATTATATGGAGGCAGGGAGACAATACAGGGGCATCCATGAAAGTTAAGTTTGTTCATGATCAAGAAAGGGATAAGAGCTAGATTTTTGTCTCACAGAACAGTGAGTGAGTGGAATAGATTTCCTGTTGAAGTGGTCAGTGCATCTAGTGTGAATGAGTTTAAGAGAAGGTATGTCAGCTGGTTTGGGTGATGTATAGCCTCTCTCGATGAATCCTTGTCTCCCTGGAGGGCTGATAATAATAGTAATAATAATAATGAATGGATGGATGAAGAAATTTATTGAACAGTGCAACAAGGAGTTTCCTTGGTATTCTATGTCATCACATGTTATAATTAACCCACAATTTTAACAAAGAGGCACCAAGTCCTATTGAAGAGATTTTTAAATTGTATCCTGCTGTTATCAACCCATTTCTGTATATCCTGCTTCTCACCAGTTTTTCTCTAGTACCTTTCTCTAGGCCAAGAGAAAAATCTGAGAAACTGTCAGATCCTGTACATGTAATTGAACATAAACTCCAGCATTAATGATTTAATTGTAGCAATACATATTGAACTATGGCTTGAATTATTGTTTAAATAATTTAAACATGTATCAAAATAAGCCTGCTTTTTTTCTTTTCTTTTTTTTAAATTGAACAAGACTATTACAAGCATGCATTTTAATTATGTAATATAATCTGTTTTATGTCTCTTCCAGGACAAAAAGCTTGTTGTAGCAGAAAGATGCACCAATATTTCTCCTACATCATCTTGTGCATTATCAAGGATGAGTTCAACAAGTGAGGGCATTAACAAATGGTTGCAGGTAAAAATGTACAAACATTAATAAAGTGCTTTGTTTGTTAGGTTTGGCTAAATTTGAAACAGTGAATAGACAAATGAAAAGTTCTCTCAAGGAAAGTCACATACCTAAATGTAGCATCTGTTTTAATCTTTAAATAAATACAACAACAATAATAATAATAATAATACAGTGCATAGCATTGTGCAAGGTAGCATAACTCATATTATCACTATGATGGTATTATGCTACCACAAAATTCTCTCCTTACAGTTAGTTAATATTATTAATCTTACTTACTTTTTTTTTTTTGTAAAAATTTTAATTTCATGTAATTTTTATTTATTTTATTTTATTTCATTTTTTTGCCGCAAGAGGTCAGGCCAGACAGATTAAATAGTTTTAGATGTGATATAACTTACTATGGTATGTTGCTAGTTGCTGTAATGTAGTCATATGTTTATAAATATGTATATTCCTAAAGAGGACCTTAAGTAAAGAATAAACATTGAATTTTATTATTAAAGTTTTTGTCTCAAATGGTAATTGACTTTATAAATCAAATATAATCATCAAATTTCTGATATGCTTCATGGGGATACTATGATAGAACTACATGAAAAGATATCATTACTAATTTTGTATTGACAATTTTCATCCTAATTAACCTGTTACAGGACTGTAATATTATTATGAATTATGCAAACATTGGCATTGATGCTGTGATAAAATTGTTTCTCCCTCAGAAACCAATCTCAGAAAAAAAAACAAAAAAAAAACAGAGCATTCACAACTTATAAATCACACCAGAATCTCTACATTAAAAACTTATGTTCGCATTCACTTTACTAATATCCATGACATTAACACCAACATAAATGATGTTCAGCACCACTTGTAGTCATCTAGACCATTGTTCTTCAACTTGTGGTCCACGGACTGGCGCTGGTCTGCAGAAATTTCCTGACAGTCCACCAAAAATTTCCCCTGGTCATGTAGATGCTACGTGATTTGGACACTGCATGTGACAATGTAGCGCACGAAGTATAGACGAAGTGCGCGGCTGTTGAATGTCAGTATTGCATCAGTTTGACTGTCGACGACACGTCACAAAAATTTATTTTATCGTGCTCGTCCATATTGTTTTCTAATATTGTGCTGTGGTATTTCGGAAAACAAGTTATTTCTTTAGTAAAATTTGAAACCCTACAAAATAGAGACAAAAAAAGTCAAACAGTAAAACCTTTTAACCTTCTTTAGTAGAGGCAAAGACAATATTCAGGAGAAAAGTAGTGATGGTACCAAAAGTATGCCAAGTACTAGTGCTTCAAATTTAGAAGAAACAAAGAAAAAGAAATATATTGATACTTCGGAATGTGCAATACAAACCAAAAAAAAAGAAAAGGAAACTTTGTTAGGCGTTTCAACAAAGATTATTTAAAGCTTGGTTTCATTGTAGCCCCTGGCAGTGAACTGTTGCCACGGCCTTTGTGTGTAGTATGTTCCAAAATTCTGTCAAATGATGCTTTGAAACCTTTCAAACTTGCTCGTCATTTGCATTCAAAGCATAGAGATTTTATTGATAAGCCACTGGACTTTTTTCAAAGATTACATAACCAGATGAAAAGTCAGAAAAGTGAAATGAAAATGATGATGAAAATGATAGTTACAAGTCGCTGCTTCGAACGTCTTATTTAGTTTCTCTTCGTATAGCTAAAATGAAGAACTGTTTATTATTTTATTTTATTGGTAAAGAGTTAGTAAAGCCTTGCATCTTAGATGTCGTGTGAGAAATTTTGGGTCCTCAAGCCACTAAAAAACTGGAGGCTATGTCGCTTTCACCATTCAGAGGAGAATTATTGATATGGCCACTGATATTGAAAAGCAAATTGTAGAGGAGATAAAGAAATTGAGATGCTTCGCGATTCAACTTAATGAATCAACTGACGTGAGTAATGCTATCCTATTTTGCTTCATGAGGTATAGTGAAGATGAAGACTTAAGGGAAGAACTTCTTTGTTGCCTTGACTTATCTGGATGGACCACTAGTTCAAAGATATTTAATGCTCTTGACCGGTATTTTCAAGCGCAGGGCTTAGACTGGAGCAAATGCGTCAGAGTGTGTATGGCCAGTGCTATGAGCATGACTGGACGTCACTCAGGAGTAGTTGCGAAAATAAAGGAAGTCGTGCACCCAGAAGTTTTGTCCACTCACTGTATGATCCACCAGGAGCACCTAGCTGCAAAGAAGCTTTCTACTGAACTGAACACTGTGATGAATGATGTGGTGAAGATCATTAATGAAATTTGTAGTCGAGCTATGAACTCCAGGCTGTTCACGACACTGTGCGAGAGTATGGACTCACATCACCAACATCTCCTTCTCCATGCAGAAGTGAGGTGGTTATCGAGAGGAAGAGTTCTTGCATGCCTCTTTGAAATGAGGGAAGAAATAAAGCAGTTTCTGTGAGAGTGAAAATCTGACCTAGTAGAGCCTTTGTTGAATGAGGAATGGATGACTTAGCTTGTGTATATGGCAGACATATTTAGCCTTCTTAATGAACTTAATATTCTCTTCAGGGGTCTTGTACAAATATTTTTACACTGAGAAATAATATAGAAATGTTTCCACTTTTGCGATAATTTTTGATTGCTGCTGATGTCAACAAGAAAGTCATAATCAACATAATAAGTCAACATTTAAAGGCGTTAGCTGAAAACTTTAAATAATTATTTCCCTGAAAATGAGGATCCTCATAAAGGTAACCTCTGGATTAATAATTATTAATCCAGAGGTTACCTTTATGAGGGATTATAATCCCTTCTTGGAAGATATAAAATCATGTGCACTTGATCCACATGAAAAAGAAAAGCTGATCAAGTTGCCTTCTGATGTCAATCTGGTGTCCAGACATAAAATACAATCATTGTCTCAATTTTGGATATCACTCGAAAAAAGAATATCCATCTCTGAGTGTGAAAAGACTTTTTCAGCCATGTCAGAAATAAAAAACCAAATAGATAAATCGAATGGATGTTATTGCAGCGCTTCGTCTTTCAGAAACAACGCTCCAGCCACGTATATCAATCTAACCTCTAAGCAGCAGCAGATGTCGCACTAGCTAAAAATTGTAATTTTATAACATTGAATTTAATTAAAAAAAAACTATCTACATTGGTTTATGTTTCTGTCTTAGCCGTCAGCCGGTCCACGAAATATTTCTCCTATTTTCTCCGATCCACAGGTGTAAAAAGTTTGAAGATCTAGACCACACATCTTACTCTTGAGAGAGACTCAAATTGCAGCTACATCCACTGCTGTCCACTTTAAATTCCTTTCCCCACAAGGGTACCATCTTTGCATTTGTGATCTAGACCACACATCTTACTCTTGAGAGAGACTCAAATTGCAGCTACATCCACTGCTGTCCACCTTAAATTCCTTTCCCCACAAGGATACCATCTTTGCATTTGTGAGATCTGACATTGCTTGTCAGAGAATGACTACCATAGAATCCCCTGCTTTTGACCTCTTCTGGCTCAAGGTTTCCTTGTCCCTTTGGTTGACTGAGGATGATATGGTCATAGGAATAGAATGCAAAGGATAGAATATATTCAGAGAAAACAGAAGAAACAGGATGGGGTATGGATTTTGCTAATGGTAGATAGCAGACAAAAAAGAATTGAAGTACATTAGGGGAACAGGGATGCAGAAGGGCAGTTTATTTGAGGTTGTTTGGTGTGAAATAGAGACCAAAAGAACAAAACATGTAATTGGGTGCTGCCATAATCCATAGGGGTGGGGGGAGAAGAATGTAAATGACATAGATGGATTGAAAATAGATTGCTGATCCGTGGGCTTCAAAAACTAGCTGGTAGGCAAATAAGAGGAGACATGATAGAAGTATGGAGATACCTGTATAATAATTTGCTACATTTACTGTTTTCCAAACTCCAATAGCCACTCAGACCTTTTTACCTTCCTCTCCATGAAGTTCAACCATCTGCAGTTCAGCTATTGAAATAGTGAAGTCACCTTCCCCTTTCAAACACCACTGACCAAGCTGGATGAGATGCAGAAGTCTTTGAATGATCTAATGGAAATCATATATCTACCCCTAGTCAAATTCCTTATAACCCTCTTCACTCTCCCATTGTTCGTGATCTGTTTTTAACCAGTTCTCCTTCTATATACACTGTAGAGATCATGTGTCCTCTCTCTGCCAAGATGAACTTCGGAACTTCTCCGTTACCTTTCCATGGTTTGACTATTGCTTTTACTCTTCTTACTCAAACATCTGCTCTCAGTGCATCACAGAATTATCCTCATTCGCATTCCAAGTTGTGAATTAACAGAAAGTGTAACAAAGCATTCGAAAGAAAAAATTCAGCTTACCTCAGGTAGCTTTCATCGAGAACCCTAGCTTCATACTCAGCTTAAGCTGAAGCACACAACAAATACAAAACAGTCATCTATAGATCTAAATCTGATTTCATAAAGGCCAAAAACAGGAAATTTGTCTCCTGTTCATATGGAAGCCATTTCCTCTGGTTCCTTGCTAAGGCCATCAGATGCCATTTCTGCTTATCTGTACTTCCACCTCTCTCTCTCTCTCTCTCTCTCTGTAATGGCACTGCTGTTACATCATTCAAAGATAAAGTTGACCTCCTAGCATCATTGTTTTACTTTTAATCTCACATAGATGATCAAAGTACATTGGCACTTAATATACTGGAATCCAAGCAACTGTGCCTCCTATATTTTTTAGCAAAAAGACCTCAGAAAATTATTAAATATCATGGACACTAAAGTCTTCTGGTCCTGATGCCGTCTCCCCAGTTGTACTCAAACATTGTTTCCTAGAGCTAACACCTGTCCTATATCATTTCTGCTGTCCTTTATTGAAGCATGATATATTCAACCTATTCCAAAAAATGGAGATAGAGGTATACCATCAAATTATCAACCAATTGCCATTACATCAGTCTTCTCCAAAATAATGGAAAAAGTCATCCAAGTCAACTTTTCCACCATTCATGGCTGACCTCTTAGCCTACATCACCCATCACATGAACACCTGCCATGTAAAGGTTTAGAGTATGCTGTCATTCTTGACATTTCCAGAGCTTTTGATCATATCTGGCATTGAGACCTGCTAAACAAATTGCCATCCTTTAACTACATATCAGGTTGGCTGTTTCCCTGTCTTCAAGCTTCACCACCAATGAATGAGTATTTTAGAGCTATATTTTATCCCTGCTTTCTTTCTCCTTTGTATAAATGGCCTACTTTCAAGCCCCACTAATCAAGTTTACAGCTCTGTGGATGATAGTACTCTTCACTCATCCTACTCATTTGACAAGCCATTCATTGCTCAGACATCCAAAGCTTTATGATCATCTACAACCATCCTTCAGAGGAGCAAGAACAATCTGGTCACCTTCAGTGACATCAAAATACCTTTCCTTTTTTTCTTGAAAGTGAGATCTCAGCTTGCAATACACGGTTCACTAGACGCCTCTTCTGGCATAAACTTATCACATTTTTTCCTCAGCATCCAAAAAACTAAACAGTTTCTTCTGTTCAAGATGCTATTTTACACCCACTCAGGTACTAACTCTATACAAATCCCAAATCCAGCCATCCTTAGAATACACTGACATGTTTGGGGTGGTGCACCTATAACCTCCCTAAAATCCTTTATGCTGTCCAGAGAAGAACAATTTGGCTCATAGATGAGCCAACTATTGTATATTAATTATATAAAAGAAAATATTCACATTGGTGCAGAAATTTGGAGGTTTAATTATAAAGATATTATAAAGATAGTTGATGTAGGCATTCATACAGGAATGGGGATGAGTGGCAAGGGTATGTGTTTTGTATTAGTGGAATGCAAGTTCCTTGAAAATTTCACCAATACACACATATATATATATATATATAAATTGCTGAAATGTATTTTACTATTTTAGGATGATCACTTAGAAGCTGGATTGGATACATCAGCTACAAATAGTTTTCATCGCATCTCCTTGTATGATACTGTTCGTGGAGGAAATGTTGCATCACTGCTTGAAGGTCTCCAATCTCAGTTAAAACAAAGAGAAGGAGAAATAAGTCAGCTACAGGTAAAAATCAGTAATATAAATAAATTAAACACTGAAATTTATTTATATATAAAGAACAGAGTGCATTTGATTTTTATTGTATCCATGTTTTTTGTATTCCAGTGTAATAAAAATTAGACTTTTTGCCCACACATTATATTGTGTGGGCAAAAAACAAAGAGAAGGAGAAATAAGTCAGTTACAGGTAAAAATCAGTAATATAAATAAATTAAACACTGAAATTTATTTATATATAAAGAACAGAGTGCATTTGATTTTTATTGTATCCATGTTTTTTGTATTCCAGTGTAATAAAAATTAGACTTTTTGCCCACACATTATATTGTTATGTCATATATCTTGGGACCTCTCATATGTGAGGCTGATATAAAAAATTTAAAAAAATCCCCTCAAATTATATTTCCCTAAGATTATTTACTCTCTCAGCAGAAGCAACATGTATAGATAGAAAGGAGGGATCCCCCACAAGGTTTCTTATAAGAAGGTGTGTGTGGGTGGGTGAGCATGTGCGTGCGTGCATGTGTGTTGCATCTATAAAGTTATTTTATTTTATTGCATTTTAAAAAATGCATGTCAGGAGATAGACACACTAAATAATAATAATAATGAAAATTTGTTGATTAAAAAAAAGTTCATTTACATGCTCTAGTTATAGTTATTAGAAGCAAATGGTGTAATGCTAAAGTGGAATTTCATTTTAGGAAGATTGTATTCTTGTAAGTTATTGACTCACTTTCAAAACTTCCAAAAAGCAAACATTAGTTTTGCTTCATGTGTTCTGTTGAGCTATTAAACAATGTATCTCTGTTATCTTATCTTTTAATAAATGTATTCTTTTTTTTCCTTATCTTCTAATTATCCTAAATTTAAGTAAGCATAACATAGTCATAATTAAAGTAACTTTAATTAACTTTACTATCATTAATATCAAATCAAATCTGGATCAGAGATAGATCTAGAAGGGGACTTTCATTTTATACTAATGTTTCTAAATAACAGTCATCCCTCGACTTATGTCAGAGTTCCCTTCCATCTGGCAGGATGTAAGTCGATACATTAAATCAACAGAGTTATAAGGATTAGAGACTTAACCATAATAAGTATGCTGTAATTTTAATTTTTAAATCTTATGAAACTGTACTGTACATTACTGCCACTATAAAACAGGAGAATAAGCACCCAAATCTTCCTCCACAATCACATCTTTATTACTTTCCCTATGTGAAGGGCTAGGCTGCAACTCCTCTAGTGTAACCTTTTTTTTTTTTTTTGATGAAAATATCCAATGTGCTTTGCTTATTCCTCTTCTTTTCATCATAAATTTGTTTATAGCAAGCAAACGCATCATGTACTTTCCTTTCTACTATTAAGTAGTGTTCAGCATTAAGATCCATGTCTTCAGCCATTTTGAGAACATCGCTAACTGCAGAGAACATTTCTGCAAGAACTTCACTGTGAATTGTTTAACTACTTCTTTTTTGTTTCTCTTTTCCCTCTTTCTTTTCTTGTTCTTCCTTTTCTGCACCACATTGTTCCTCCAGTTCGACCAATTCTTCGGTGATCAACTCTTCAGGGGCACTTTCTATGAGTTTAACTATGTCATCATTCACTTAGAGATTCAGATTGTTTGCTAGATCCACTATTTCTTCCCTCAGTTTGCAAAGGTCTTCATTTTTTTTCAAAACTTCCAAAATCATGCACAAACCTTGTTAATGTCTTTTTCCATATGCCACTTTGTCCCAAGCCACAGTAATATTTTTAATAGCATGATAAATATTGAATGCTTTCCAGAATTGCATTAGAGTCTGATCATTTCCTTCAGTGGCAGAAATGGCTTGTGAAAAAGTTCTCCATAGTTAATAAGCCTTAAATATTGCAAGAACTCTCGGATCCATTGGTTTGATCAGTGAAATAATGTTTGGAGTATTTGAAAATTATTTGCTGTGGCAAATAATTTTCCTCCATAATAATTTTATCCAATTTCTCCATAAACTCCTTCGCAGCCTTCTCATCGGCACTTGCAGATTCACCATACATTTTCACATTATGCAGCACAAATTGCTGCTTGAATCTCATGAACCAACTGGAAGAAGCATTGAATTCGTAGTCATAATCGGTACTGCTTTCTCCTTCAACATGTTGAAGAGACTTAGTGCCTTGGTGGTTATGGTCTTAGTACTAAGGGGTATGCACTTTTGGTTCAGGTCCTTTATCAGTGATGCAAGTAGCTTTTCCATATCACAGATAGGATCTTGTCGTTGGTTCATCACTATCGCTGATTTAATGGAAGCAGATCCTTTCACAACCTCTATGATTTTATCCTTATTTTTAAAAATGGTTGTCACTGTAGAATGAGATCATCCAAAGTCATATGCGATCACATTGATGGGCTTACCAGATTCATGTTGCTTTATAACTCACAACTTTGTTTCAAGGTCAGTTTCTCACCTCTTTTTATATGATTCTTCACTGGGTTTTTTTATTGGGCATGTAGGGACCATGTTACACAAAATATCACAAAATATTTTGCGATATTTTGTGCAATTTAATGATAATACAGAAATAACCTATTTCTCAAACACAAAATCAACAGAGGAACTGTTAAAGACGTGTGCTGATTGGCGACTGCTGAGGAAGGTTGCTGCTGAATGCGCTTTTGCCACTGTGCATGATGCATTGTTGCTAATTAGAAACCTTTTTACTTTATGCTCCCTTGGTTCTTGTTCAAAAGTATATTTGAAAATGTTATTTATTACATTATGGGATCACAGACATATCTTCTAACGTACATAACTCAAGCGGACATAAGTTGAGTGAATGACTGTAGTTTGTTCTATAGCATGAGACTTTCATGTCCATACTATAACACTGCTTCTTTATATCCTTGTGTTTTAGGCAGAAATTGGTTGCCTTGAACCAATTCAAAAGGGCTTATGCTTCTTTGGCATAAGCCTCTCCCCTTTGCTTTTGTTATCTCAGCCTCTATAATTATGCTGAATTTCAATAAATATAACATAGTAATAATTAAAGTAATTTTAATTTACCATTATTTATTTTAAATTATACCATTAGATGGTCATTCTGCACCATCATTTTACGATAGCTTTTTCTAAATAATATGTAACTCTTCTGTAGCATGATATTTTCATGCTATTACATTGTTTCTATATATATTTGTATTTTAGTCAGATATTGTACAGATGGAAAGAGTAAGAGAATCTATGGTGCAGGAATTAGCTGCAATGACCAGTCATAATGATCTTCTAGAAACTGAACTAGTTGCGATGAACCAGTTCAAAAGGGCATATGCTGTAAGTTCATTGAATTTATTAAATAAAGTTATATATATTATCTGAATATTTAATGACAAAAAATGTCTTATGCACAGGTCCATATCAATTTGAATATCAAATATATGGTGTCTATCAAAAAGAATACTGTGAATCAGAGTAGATGTAGAAAGTTTTTTTCATTTGGTTAGAAAGTAAATTATACTTATCAAGAAATTATGTTCTCATTTAATCCTTTATCCAAGTGTAAGCAGAGAAAGCTTGCATATGAAGTGTCTTTATGACTATGTTACTTGTATATAGAGGCTGATGACTTCACATCAGTTGCCTTTGTATCCCAGTGGTGAATGAGTTTAAGGAGAGATGTGATAGGTATTGCATAAGTTAATCTAGGTATCCAACAATGATTAATGAATCATTGTTGGATACTTTGAATTGTTATTACTGTTATTATATAAAGATACTCATATAATAACAGTAATAACAATTCAAAGTATACTTCTGGAAGTGCATAATGCTATTCATTAAGGGAAGGTAATTGAGGTCTCATCAGTAGGAGCCAGACCTAGGAAAGATACCAAGGTTGAATTAATGTAGAAATCATATATTTTTCATACACAAGTTACAAAAAGGTATATCACTTTATCGTTAAAATACTCTGGATCAGAGATAGATCTAGAAAGTTTTTTTTACTTAGTTAGAAAGTAAATTATTTCTTAACAAGTATAATTTATTTTCTGACCAAGTGAAAAATACTTTTACATCTATCTCTGTTCCAGAGTATTTAAATAATAAGATAATATAAATTTTTTGCTAATTTTGTATGAGAAATATGATTTCTGCATTAATTCAATCTTGGTATCTTCACTGGGTCTGGCTCCCACTGATGAAACTACAGTAAAGATCAAAAATCTCTAGGCTTACCTGTACATGAATCAAGGGTATTGGTACCCATCCTGATCAAATTTATATTTCTTCTTCCCTTATAAATAGGATAATTCAGATAAAACATCTTGACATCAACATGTCAGATCATAATCCAATTCTACTTAAATTCTGCTTAATAGAATAAATAGAGATCAGTTCTGGATCATGGAGACTTCCACAAAATTTTCTGTTGATTTTTTCAACCAAATTCCAGACCCTCTGTTCAAACTGAAATAATGTTACCTGAAACTGGGATATGTGGTTAAAATTCAAATAAGGAATAAAACAGAATATGATTGAATGGGGAAAGGAACAGGCTTTCCTTTTGAGGAAAGTTTTCAAATTTCAAAATTTTCAAAATTCAAAAAGGAATCAAACAGTGTTGCCCTCTTAGTCCATTACTCTTTGCATCAGTACTTGAACTTTTCTTGCATCAGCTTTTTTGAAAGAACTGTATAATGAGAGAAGCTAATTCACAGCAAACCAATGCAATGGTATAGAATGCAGAAATGTTATTAAAACATTAATATAGAAATAGAAGTGGAAAGTCAGAAACAAGTAGAAGAAAGAAATTGCCCTTCATCTGCATTCTTCAGTAGACAGTTCACTAAATTCTGTGACGAAAGGTCTATCACTCAAATCTGCATTGATGGTGAAGACATGTCCACCACTCAAGACATCCTTGATGCCTTTCAAAAACTATAAAAATCTGTTGGAAGTTTTTTTCCCACTTGGTTAGACTATAATAAATTTAGTTTAATTCTTTATCCAAGTGTAAGCTAACAAAGTTTGCACCTGAAGTATCTTAAGGACTGAGGCAACTCGTGGTAAAGGTGGACCAAGCTCTCATCCACTCCTTGGCTTAGTATCTCCCATAATGCAAAGCACATTTCCTTGCAGACATGTACGAGGGCTGTTCAGTAAGTAATAAGACTAATTTTACTGTTGCGAAACCACTCATCACAATATTAATTTCTTTGGAATAAAGAAACGTTGCTGTCTGTATTAACAAAAGAGGTGTATACAGGCTGATGTGCCAGAATGTCACATGACTAAACACAAGCTTGTTTCGGCGTGCCTATGAACCTTGACCAGTCGTCAAAATGGAAGCATCCTTGGAACAGCGTTATGCAATTAAATTTTGTGTGCGTTTGCAAAAATCGGCATCGGACACTTTTAACATGATATGCGAAGCTTTCCATGATGAAGAAATGTCGAGGGCAAGTGTTTTTCACTGGCATAAAACTTTTAAGGAAGGAAGGCAAAATGTGGAAGATCTTGAACATGAGGGAAGACCTTCAACGTCCATCACAGAGACAATGATCAACACAGCAGTGATTACCATCAAGGGGATCACAGAATTATAGTACGCTAGCTGCATGTGGTCCTGAATATTTCTGTGGGAAGTGTTCACTCATTTGGGACTGAAACGTGTTTGCGCCCGATGGATTCCCAAACTCTTGACACCAGAGCAAATGCAGCATCGAGTGGATGTGTGCACAGAATGGAAAGAAAGACTGGAACAAGAAGGCGACAACTTCTTAAGCTTGTCCGATGCTGATTTTTGCAAATGCACACAAAATTTAATCACTCATAGGCGCGGCGAAACAAGCTTGCGTTTAGTCACGTGACACTCTGGCTCATCATCCCGTATATGCCATCTATCAACCTCTTTTGTTAATACGGACAGCAACATTTCTTTATTCCAAAGAAATTAATATTGTGATGAGTGGTTTCGTGACAGTAGAATTAGTCTTATTACTTATTGAACAGCCTACATATAATGTTATGCATTAAGGGAAGGGCTACTACCCAGACCAGTTTCAACCTTTATTGAGGTTTCGTCAGTGGGAGCCAGACCCAGAGGTGGTGATACTAAAGTGGAAGCAATGGAGATAAGCAATAGGTAAATATGACTTCTCCATTGCTTCCACCTTAGTATCACCACCTCTGGGTCTGGCTCCCACTGATGAGACCTCAATAAAGGTCGAAACCAGTCTGGGTAGTGGCCTTTCCCTTAATGCATAACATTGTACATGTCTGCAAGGAGATGTGCTTTGCATTATGGGAGATACTAAGACAAGGAGTGATGAGAGCTTGGTCCACCTTTACCATGAGTTGCCTCAGTCCTGAAGATACTTAAGGTGCAAACTTTGTTTGCTTACACTTAGATAAAGGATTAAACTAAATTTACTATAAAAATCTGTTTGAAGACAATAGTACTGTCGGAAATTATAAATCTTGGAACATTAATGGCTTTTCTGTTCGTATCTAAGATTGGCTCAACAGACCCATTATAGCATCTGAAGTTACCACAGCCTATAAAGAATTCCAGACAAGAAAATCCCCAACACCTGATGGTGTAGGGATAGAACTTTACCACGAGGCCTGGGATTTTATTCTTCCCATTCTAGTTATACTGTTTAACTCTTTTCTCTCAGGACACATACCAAGTGAATTTGAAGCAAGCAGTTGGAGACCTATTTTTCTGTCTAATACTGACTACAAGACATTTTTCTGTATTGTCAATAACAGACTCAAAGTAGGGATGATATACATAATAAAAAGAACATAAGTGAATGGAGTTCCAGGCTGAGCAGTAGAATTAAATATATTTCTGCTATGTGAGCTACTCTGCTTAGTTAATACAAAAAAAAGCAGCAATTGTAGTGCTATCAGTAGACCTTACTCAAGCATTTCATAATGTCTGGCATCCTTTTCTATTCCATATCCTCCAGTAAACTGGTGTGGGTAGAAAACTGCTTTCCATTATTAAAGGAGCCTATGCAAATTCAGTTATCTGCCTCTTAGTTAATGGGTTCCTTTTAGACCCCCATTCAAAATTTAAAAAACAATCAAGCAATGTTGCCTGATTAGTTCATTACTCTTTGCATTGGTACTTGAACTTTTCTTGCATCAAGTTGACAAGACATGTGCTGTGCGAGGAATAACAGTTCCTTCATCTGTGAAGGAAAATGGATGTTTGTGATTGTCTGTGGAAATACCAGTGGTGGTGGTAGCCAGTAGATGGCGTTAGTGTAGTGGCAGTTAGTTGTAGTTGATGAAGAGTTGTAGTGTAGGTGACCTCCCTCGATGAGTCTCTGGACTCCCTGGAGGTGTTACGTAATAATAAAAATAATAATAATAAATATTGCATTAGCATATGCCGATGATGTAGTAGGCACTTTGAGGGAGAACTATTCGTATACATCTTTTTTGGTATTTTGGAAAAATACAGCAAGATCAGTGGATTAACTGCTAAAGCAGACAAGACAAAATATCAAGTTTTTGAAAAGTGGAATCTGGGAGGCATTCCTTTTGGACTAACCCTAAGAGAGAACCCCTCTCACTATACTTGGAATTGTCTTCTCCACGTACTCAATATTGCCAGTTCTAGAACTTATATACAAAAATCATTGAAATCTTTGAAGACTGGAAAATTAGATCGCTTTCCTTTTCTTCTAAAGCCATTGTACTTAAAATCATAATCTTCCCTGCTCAGTTGTACATAATAAATATTACAGACATTACAGAAGCTGAAGAAAAGCAATTATATAATAAGCCTGTGCAGTTTTATTGGTCCAGCCGATGCCAAGAAGTTAAAAAGGAATTTCTTCAACTATCAAAGAGACATGGAAGCATTGAGCTTCCAGTCTTAAAGTTCTGCTATTTAAGCAATACAGCTTCAAAAACATCCATAAAATGTTGCAGACCAATCACACATGTGCAGACCTTCTGTAGTACTACCTGGGTTTTCATCTTTCTCTGTTTGAAGTAAATGATTATAAGAGTCCAAAAACTGAGATTGTTCCTGAATACTACATTCTGTGCTTAACTCTAAGATTGCTACATCATTCTGGCAGTAACATTTTCTTTCCATTAATAAAAATAAAATTTGGTATAAAGAAATCTTTAACCTCTTTTGCCATGAACTTACACATCTGGGTACTGACAACACTTTGTTTCATAACTTACTGAAGTTCCAATAATACCTTAACAGGAGAGATCTTGCATAAAGAATTGCATATGGTTGCCTTTCAGTCAATACCATCAAATGGAGGTACTTTAACATTGAAATCCAATCTGTGACATCTGTTAACAATTAGAAACAGTAGAACATGCATTCTGCAGCTCCCCCCTCTTGCCCTGTGTATTTGGAACAAATTACATTGGACATTCCATTACTTACAATAGATCAAATTTTTTTAGCAGTATCCACCACCTGTCAGCAATGGGAAGAGAATTTTGATTTTTATAATTAATAAATTGATATACCATTTGCCAGGGAACCAGAGCAAACAGCGAAAAGTCAGCTACTGGAACAAATCTGAAAACACACCCCAACTCAACATCACCAGAGTTAGAGATCAGTACTATCAACATAAGAAGCTTGAATGGCAAAGAAATGGAGCTAATTGAGGAATTAGATAAGTACCAGATCGACATAATAGGGGAGATCGGGAGAAATCTGCATGAGCGAACATCAAAAGGACGTACAAAAAAAAGACAGAAATAAGTCTGGTGTGGCATTTCACACAGCTTCTACTAGTCATGATGTACTCTGGGACAGAACAAACATGTCCTACATTGATAAAAACTGTTTCACAAGAAAATTCAAAGAGGCAGTAAATATGATTAAAATTCCTACGCAATTTTTGATGTTCTTAATACTAACAAATGAACTTGTTTTTTCGTAATTTCTTATAGTTTGTGCTTTAAACTGTTAGTTCTCTTTACCCTTGAAGATGTTAGTCTGACGACTAATGGAACTTATCAGGTTTGTTTTTTAGTACTTGTTTAGTTTTAAAAATAGTCTTTTTTTAATAAAAATGTGGTCACGAAACTGAAATAATGCGATTGAACTTCTTAATCACAGAAACCAAAACATGATTACAAAATATTATATTTAGGCAATGACAATCAAGGAAAAGAAGGAGTAGCCATAGTATTCAACACAAAATACAAAGCTAATCTTCTTGAATGGCAGGCAGTCTCAAGTAGGGTGATGTGGGCAAATATGAGAATGGGGAACTGGGAAATGAGGCTTATTTGTGTCTATGGTCCCACAGAAGGTTCTACTAAGGTAGAAGTGGAGGAATTTTTTGATGCTTTAGAAAAAGCAACTGACACAATGAAAAAGGAAAAGTTGGTTCTTGTCGGGAATCTAAATAGTAGAGTAGGAAATGATTGTCAAACATACAAAAATATTTTGGGAAAATTTGGAAAAAAGAGCAAAGCTAATAATAATGGCAAATACCTGTTGAATTTCTGCTCAGGACATGGACTGGTTATTATTAACACCATGTTCCAACATAAAAATGTGCACAAATTCACATGGACAGAAGAGGCAAGGAATAAGAAAAGTCTCATTGACAATGTTATTGTTGCTAGAGATGTTTTCTCTCTGGTGCAGGACACCAGAGTGTACAGAGGATTTGAAGTTGGAAGTGATCATTATTTAGTCTTGAGCAGAATAAAATTGGATTTCATATTGAAAAGAATAACATGTAAAAAAGTTTTACAGTGAATAAAAGTTGAGCAGCTCTCAGATGTGAACTGTAGACTAAAATACACAAAGATTATTGAAGTAAAAATGAAAGAGTTTGAGAACAGGAACCAAACCTTGAGGATTCAGTGGCAAGCCTTGAAGAAAAAACCCTGATTGATTCACCCAGAGAGGCATGTGGTGAGGTCTGCAAGATTAGAAAAATCAGAACTCCATGATGGACACAGGAAGTTAAAGAGGCAGTGAAGGAAAAGAAGAAAGCATATCAAAAGTTCTTGGCAAATAAATCTGCTTGTGCTCTTAGAGAATACAGAGACAAATGTAAGAAAGCTAAACACTGTGTAAAACTGGCTAAACAAAAGTCATGGAAGGATTTTGGCAAGAACATAGAAAATAAATATCAAGAAGGTGGCAAAATATTCTGGAGGTTGTTGTAGAAGCTTAGAAATGGAGGAAAGAGTGCTCTAAAAGAACTTAGAGATGATAAAGGTGAAATGAAAACGGGAAAAAAAGATATACTTGAAGTATGGAGTAATTACTATGAAAAATTGCTAAATGAAACAAGCAGTGATAGCACAGTGGTAAAAAAAAAAACACTCAACAGGCATACAGTCAGGAATACGGTATCCATACTTGAAGTAGAAAAAGCTATCAAAGGCTTGAAATGTCGAAAGACAGCAGGAGTAGATGATATTCGACTAGAATTCTGAAGTATGGTGGTATAAAAGTCTTACAGTGACAGAGGGACGAATTTCCGATGATTGGAGTAGAGCTCTCATAGTAATCATATATAAAAAGGGAAATAAAACTGAATGTGAGAATTACAGAGGTATTTCTCTATTGAGTGTTCCTGGTAAGATTTATGCAAGTATACTTGAGAAACGGTTGAGAAGAATTGTGGAAGAAAAGCTTGGTGAAGAACAAGCTGTGTTCAGGCCAAATAGAGGCTGTCATGATCAGATCTTCACTTTACAACAAATAGTCGAGAAAGCATGGGAATATAACAAAGATCTGTATTTAAGTTTTGTCGATCTGGAAAAGGCATATGACAAGGTGCCAAGAGAGAAGCTATTCAATATGCTACAGTTATATGGTGTCAATGGGGCATTATATCAAGCAATAGTTAGTCTTTATTTGAGTTGTAAGTCAGCAGTTAGAATTGAAGGAAGTTCAGGAAGATGGTTTAATGTTAAATCTGGTGTGAGATATGGATGTACATTATCTTCTCTGTTATTCATTATCTATATGGATCACATTATGAAGGAAAGTGGTATTAAACCTGATATAAAAATTGGAGATGTTAATGTCAGCTCTTTTCTTTATGCAGATGATGTTATACTTCTAAATAAATCTGCTACAAGTCTGCAAGATTCCCTGACTAAATTGAATAACTGTTGTAATAGATATGATATGAAGGTCAGCAGTAAAAAAACAAAGAAAATAGGCAGAATCGTTGAAAATGTCAACTGCGTTGTGAATGGAGAACCTGTGGAACAATTTAAAAAAAAAAAAAATTACTGTATTTACTCTACTATAACTCGCACTTTTTTCCCAGAATTAAAGCTAAAAAATCGTGTTGCGAGATATATGTGGAGATTTTCGGAAACTAAAGTTTTCAGAAAATGAAAATGGGTATGACTTACCAAGAAGCTTCTATTCTCCATCACTTCTTCTGTATTCGTGAGCAGTTTCCTTGTGTGCAATCAAAGTTATCTACCAAAATAGAGTCATCTTCTTTCCCATTATATCAAGCAAAAATTACCAGTAATTTAAGACTTGAGATACATAATAAACAATCCTTGACAAATTACTAATGAGAAGTGAAAGATGTGTGCGATTGTAGGCCAGAACTATTAAGAAGTGCATATGATTGGTGCTGTATTAACAAAAAATCACGGGACCCAGACAAAACAAGCTGACAATTGAATTGAAATGCTAATTCTCTTAAACTGATTTCCATAATATCTGAAATGCATTCACTATATATTTCTTAGTTTTAACATGTTCGTGACAGCCTGGGGGGTGGGGTACTGTCAAGAAAAACCATATGTTGCACCTGCAACATGTGGTTTACTCCAGTCTATACAGCAGTTTCTGTTGGAGGGGAGATGTGAATATTAGTTAGTGTTTATATATTTCCAGTTGTCTCTAATTGCACTATTTGTTCAGAAATATATTACACAGTCTGCAAATGTCTGTGAACATGTTCAGTGACACAATAAAACTAATTGATTTTCATGTTTCTGCAGTATATTTGCTGTTGTGGAGGGCATATTTTTTACTGCAGGGAGCGATAACTCGCTCCCTGCAGTAAACAATATTTTCTTCTCCCTGCTGAAAAAATATATATATATAGACTCTAAAAGTTTATGAAATTCACATCGTATGATACTTTGTGTTGTTTCCTTAAGTATCTAATAAGTGGGTTCTAAAATGTTTAGTTTTAGTATATATGACTGTATTTTTTATTAATAAAATATAATAAGCACATATTTAACTATGGGAACTGGCGCCTTTTTTATTTGGTAACCTAAACACTGTATTTTTGTAAAATATCTTGTTGTCCTAATATGGCTGAACGAGTGCCCTTATTAAGCAGCGCCGTGAGGCAGGCTGCCTCTATGCTACACCCTGTCGACGGTACTGGGCAAAGCACAGCATAAGAATGAATTCACGGTCTGTCTTAAACTTACAATTTCCACTAAAAATATAATAAACAATCGAGAATATTTATACAGTTTTCGCTGAGTTGATGCTTTCTCTGTGAAATAAAATCTGTGGTAATATTGATAATGTTTCACTTCAAACAAATTATAATAAAACTGGTGATGTATTAAGTTAAAAATGTTGTTAGATTATTAAGAATTCATAATAATTTGACTGATTTAAATTTCATTTTTATTGCATTAACTACAATTTGTAATTGTGTAATTTATATAGTACGATATAATTCAAGAATAAGAAAATTTATATATATATATTTTTTTTTTATTATTATTTCTCATGGTGAAATGGTGCCCCTATCTTCAAGCGCCCTTGTGCGGCACACAATCTGCACAACCAACAGCACGGCCCTGCATATCCCCCACCCTCTTCCTCCTATTCATGAGGCTCTGCAACTTACATTCTCTCAATCTGTCCTCATACTCCACATTCCAAAGACCACTGACCACCTTTGTGAAACTTCTCTGGATCCTTTCCAACATATCCACATCACCATGAAAACCTGGTGACCAAATTTGTGCACAATAATCCATATGAGGCCTGATCAAGGCCTTATATGGATTATTGTGCACATATATATATATATAGAGGTTATGGAATCATAACCTCTCTATTTCTGCATGTCAGGGTTCTTCACATCATTGCCATTATTCGATGTGATGTCTTCACAACTTGTGCAATGTGGCCCCTGAATTTCAGGTCCTTGTCCACCATCACTCCTACATCTCTCATCTCCTCTACTTCTTTTAAAGTTTCCCACCAAGTGTATACTTTCCATCCCATCATTGTTAATGAAATCTCAAAACCTTACACTTTACAACATTGAACTGATAATTCCACTCACCTGTCATTCATGCAATCTATTCTAGTCCTCTTGTAAGGCCAGAAAATCTGCTTTATTCTGCATTGGTCTCTCCAGTTTTGCATCATTTGCAAACAGCTGCATATCACTACTTAAAGTCATCAAAATATCATTAACATACAAATTGAACAACAGTGGCCCCAAAACTGACCCCTGCGGCACACCACTAGTGACCTTTCTCTTTTGAGATACTGCATCCCCCATATAACTTTCTGATACCTATCCGACAGCCAGTCACTGATCCAACTCAGTAGTCTGTTACCCAATCCCATCTGTTTCAATTTATTTAACAGTTTATCATGTGGCAGTCTATGAAAAGCCTTTGCAAAATCTAAGTACATCATCACGATCTCCCCTTAACAAACCGATGGTGATAGCCACAGAGAATGCTGCTATTATCAACCTGTTTCTGTATTCACCTTCTCACCAATCTCTCCAGTACCTTTGCCACAAAGATATCAAAGAAAATTTAAATAAATAATTAATGAAATACAGTTTGTGAAACATGTGAATGTTTCATAAACATGTATTATTTAGAATAACCTCCCAAAATTGAGAAAGTTTAACGCAGTCATTTTTGCTAAGATTAGGATTGTGAATGTGTGCTTTGCAGTTTTCTTTATACAATTTTTCCAGAAGAAAATAATTTTTGTATATAACTTTAATATTATTCCACTGAATTCTGTGTTTTGTAGATAAGGCATGGCTCACTAAACCAGATTTATCAGGCTCTTTAAATGAAATATATTTTTGATGTTCCTCAGGACAAATTTGTGTAACGTATGCCACAAGAACAAAGGATTCTGTAAAAACCTAGATAAGAGAAAGGAGAATATTTGGCTTTTGGAAAGACAATCAAGTTGTTAAATTTATGAACTAGAGGGAATGAAACTTGTAGGTCAGTCTGGCAAAGAAGTCTTGCCAATTTTTGTGATAGTCCTTTAACACATGAAGACAAATTCTAGAAATTTCTACTCTAGATGGATTAAGATGAAGGCTATAATTATTGATTATTTTATCACTAGTTTTTATGATTTAACCATTAGTGATGAAGGTAGCGCTGATAATAGACAGTTCATTGTTTAGAAGGGAATCGATGGAACCAATTTTATGAGCTCTGTCAACTAAAGATGTCAACCCTTGATGAGTCTTGACAGACTTTATGTTCTTAGGAAGGACTTCCCACGATGAGTCTTTTGACTCCATGGAGTCTTGAATAATAATAATAATAATAATAATAATAATAATAATAATAAAAGATTTAACTACACCATGTTTCTAACAGGGTGATGTGAGTTAGCATTGTATTTGCTTTACATCACTAATGTAATGCATTCCACATCAAACTAATGGCAATCTACAGTTCTTTGTATACAGAGAACTATAGATTGCCATTAGTTTGATGTGGAATGAGAACTTCTATCAGAATTACCTTCATCTGTAATGATTACAAGGCAAAAACTGTCAGTAAATATATTTCAGTAAAATAATTCTCCTTTATAAAATAATATAAGGAGAAAATAATATATTCTCCTTTCTCTTATCCTTTGCCTTCATCTTAATCCTCCTCGATAAGAAATTTCCAGAATTTATCTTCAATATGGTAAAGGACTGCAAGAAAAGATAGTAAAAAAAACGTCTTTGCCAGATTGACCTACAGATTGACCTTTCAGGTTGTAAACTTAATACTGAAAGGTGAATATCCTCCTTTCTTTTATCTAGGAGTTTTATTAGGAAGCTTTACAGAATCCTTTGTTCTTGTGGATGTTATTATGAACAAACTGATCATTCTAAAAAAATTCATCTTGAAGAACATCAATAGCATATTTCACTTAAAGAGCCTGATAAATCTGGATTAGGCCATGCCTTGTCTACAAAATACAGAATTCTGTGGAATAATATTAAAGTTCTATACAAAAGTTATTTACTTCTGGAAAGATGGTATAAAGCAAGCTGCAAAGCACACATTCACAATCCTTACTTAACAAACACAATTGAATTAATTTTTTTATTTTTGGGAAGTTATCCTAACTAATACTCACCATTGATGTTTTATAAAAACTGTATTTAATTAATTATTTATTTAAAATTTTTCCTTGATAACTGGTAATGTAAATAGAGTTATCCTCCTGTCAGTTGATCACACATATAATATCAGATGCTTTCAATTTAATTGCTGTTTGTTTTTATGTTTATCTTTTCTTACTGTAGTGTATCAAAAGTGGCTATGAAACAGCCGAAAATTCTACATAAACAAATAATATATATATATGTAAATGACTTCTGTAATTATTCATTATTATAATAACTAATATTTAAGGAATTGACAGCGTATACTGGAAATATAGATTAAATAAACTTTAATATACACTTTCCGATATTTCGGCGAACGTTACGTTGCCATCTTCTTGGGAACTTACTAAAAAGACACGTGCACACAAGTACTAATACAACAAATGAGACTGAGGCTAGGACGCTAGCATTTTCCTAAAGTCCTGATGGTGCCCTCTGGCGGGCTATATTGGTAGTTCTTGGCCTTTGGGCTGAAGTTCTTTTGATAACAGTTTCCCAAATTTGGGGCAGTTTCATGCATCCAAATTTGTTGAGGTTTGGCATGTTCCTAAGGGCCGAGGCTGATTCCATGAATAGTCTTTCATACTTGAACTTGCTGCGGTGTATTACTGTGGCTTTCTTCCATCTTATTCTGTGGCGAGTATCCAGAGCGTGGTCTGCAAGCCCAGAGTGGCTTTACTGGTGAAATCGGATGTAATCCTTGTGTTCTGAGATTCTGATATTTGCTGTCCTGCCTGTTTGGCCAAAGCAGGACAGTTTACAGCTGCAAGGGACCTGGTATACACCAGGTAGGTCTAGGGGAAGTGGTTGGTCTTTGGTGGAGCGGATAAGGGATGCCAGTTTTCTATGTGGTCTGTAACAAGTGGTCAGGTCATGTTTTTTTAAGATTTTATTGATTTTTTCTGAGGTGCCTCTGATGTAGGGAATAGTGATGGATTTAGAGTAATCTTTTTTGTGAAGGGAAGGGGGTGGTGGGTTATGGATAACTGGGTTAAGTATTTTTTGGATTTTTTGGAGGGGGTAGCCGTTGGCTGAGAAAGTGTCACGGATGTGATTTAGTTCAGTGGTTAGGGCTTGATTATTAGAACAGATTATTTTTGCCCTGTTGAATAATGTTTTAATAACTCCATATTGTTGTGAGGGGGGGTGGTGGGATTGTTGGTGAATGTATCTGCCTGTATGGGTGGGTTTTCTATAAACTGAGAAAACCAAGGTTCCATCGGGTTGGCGGGTGACTAGTGTGTCTAGGAAGGGGAGGTTATTGTTTTCCTCTTTTTCCAGGGTGAATTTGATTCTAGGGTGTTGGTTGTTCAAGTGTGTTAGGAAGGAGAGGAGTGAATCCGGGCCATGTGGCCAAATAGCGAAAACATCATCAACATAGCGAAGCCATATGGTAGGTTTTTGTGGGGCTGAGTTTAAGGCTTTCTCTTCAAACATCTCCATGAAGAAGTTGGCCAAGGGTGGGGAAAGTGGTGAACCCATGGCTGTCCCCTCTATCTGTTTGTAGAATTTTTCCTGCCAAACGAAATAGCCTGAGTTCATTGTAAACTGAAATAGGGCTGAGATATCGGGAGGAAATTTTGCTTGGATTAGCTCTAAGGTTTCTTTGAGAGGGACATTCGTGAATAGGGAGGAGACATCAAAACTGACCATTATGTCATTGTGTTGGAGTGTAAGGTTTCCTATACTGGCTTTGAAGTGGGCTGAGTTTTTTATGTGTGATGGTGTATTGCCAGTATAGTGTGAGAGCGCTTTGGCTAAATGCTTGGCTAGTTTGTAAGTGGGGGAATCAATGCCATCCACTATGGGACGTAATGGCACATTTTCTTTGTGTATTTTTGGGAGCCTATATATGCGGGGGGGTCTAGAGTTATAGGGTTTTAGTCTGTTAGTAATCTCCACAGGCCAAGAAGTGACCTTCTTAAGGAGCCTATGGAGTTTTCTAATTTGTGAGTTGGTGGGATTGTAATTAATGGGAAGGTAAGTGGAACGATCTAATAATAAAGCTTTGAGCTTACCTGTGTAATCTTTAAGATTAAGTACCACAGTGGCGTTTCCCTTATCCGCTTTGGTGATCACTATATTTTTGTTTCTTTTCAATTCTTGTAGTGCCTTGTATTCACTACTGGATATGTTGGATTTTGGAGGTTTTGCTTTGTTGAGAACACAGGCTACATCCAATCTGATATCGTTGGCGATGTGGTTGGGCAGTTGGCGAATCCCGCGTTCAATTTGAATCATTAATTCCTCGGCCGGTAATTTCCTAGGAGCAATGGCGAAGTTGTGACCACGTGACAGAGCGTGGAGTGCTTCTGGCTTTAAGGTAGCTGACGATAGGTTAACCACAGTGTTGGTTTGTAGTTTGGACGCCGAGTTCTTTGTTAATTTATCAAACTTGTTGATATGTCGGCTTCGTACTCGTTCAAATTCTTTTTTAGCTGCCGTACACGAGACGTCATGTAGTACCGACCAAAGCTCGTGATTCAGCGTATGTGAAAGCTCGTTTTCCAGCGTTGTTATAGCGATGTTTATATCGGCTAGGGAACCGCGTGTAGCGGTAATTTGCTCCCGAAGTAATGCCTGGCTAGCGCGGTTGTAAATACGGAGAGCTTTCTGTGAGATGAAGCGGTGTTTGAATTTAACACAGTTCGGGATGACATGATTATCCCGGCAGCGTTTTAGGAATGCCAGACGGTTAAGTTGTCTGGATAATTTCAGCCTCAGTTTGCCGTAATGGCGGGCCTTGCGTGCGAAGAGATCTCCGTGGATGATCATTATTCTTGTTGAGAGGCTTATACGCTGGTTAGACATAATAACTAATATTTAAGGAATTGACAGCGTATACTGGAAATATAGATTAAATAAACTTTAATATACACTTTCCGATATTTCGGCGAACGTTACGTTGCCATCTTCTTGGGAACTTACTAAAAAGACACGTGCACACAAGTACTAATACAACAAATGAGACTGAGGCTAGGACGCTAGCGTTTTCCTAAAGTCCTGATGGTGCCCTCTGGCGGGCTATATTGGTAGTTCTTGGCCTTTGGGCTGAAGTTCTTTTGATAACAGTTTCCCAAATTTGGGGCAGTTTCATGCATCCAAATTTGTTGAGGTTTGGCATGTTCCTAAGGGCCGAGGCTGATTCCATGAATAGTCTTTCATACTTGAACTTGCTGCGGTGTATTACTGTGGCTTTCTTCCATCTTATTCTGTGGCGAGTATCCAGAGCGTGGTCTGCGAGCCCAGAGTGGCTGTACTGGTGAAATCGGATGTAATCCTTGTGTTCTGAGATTCTGATATTTGCTGTCCTGCCTGTTTGGCCAAAGTAGGACAGTTTACAGCTGCAAGGGACCTGGTATACACCAGGTAGGTCTAGGGGAAGTGGTTGGTCTTTGGTGGAGCGGATAAGAATTTGAATTCAAAAAATAATTTGAACGAGTACGAAGCCGACATATATCAACAAGTTTGATAAATTAAAAAAAAACTCGGCACCCAAACTACAAACCAACACTGTGGTTAACTTATCGTCAGCTACCTTAAAGCCAGAAGCACTCCACGCTCTGTCACGTGGTCACAACTTCGCCATTGCTCCTAGGAAATTACCGGCCGAGGAATTAATGATTCAAATTGAACGCGGGATTCGCCAACTGCCCAACCACATCGCCAACGATATCAGATTGGATGTAGCCTGTGTTCTCAACAAAGCAAAACCTCCAAAATCCAACATATCCAGTAGTGAATACAAGGCACTACAAGAATTGAAAAGAAACAAAAATATAGTGATCACCAAAGCAGATAAGGGAAACGCCACTGTGGTACTTAATCTTAAAGATTACACAGGTAAGCTCAAAGCTTTATTATTAGATCGTTCCACTTACCTCCCCATTAATTACAATCCCACCAACTCACAAATTAGAAAACTCCATAGGCTCCTTAAGAAGGTCATTTCTTGGCCTGTGGAGATTACTAACAGACTAAAACCCTATAACTCTAGACCCCCCCGCATATATGGGCTCCCAAAAATACACAAAGAAAATGTGCCATTACGTCCCATAGTGGATGGCATTGATTCCCCCACTTACAAACTAGCCAAGCATTTAGCCAAAGCGCTCTCACACTATACTGGCAATACACCATCACACATAAAAAACTCAGCCCACTTCAAAGCCAGTATAGGAAACCTTACACTCCAACACAATGACATAATGGTCAGTTTTGATGTCTCCTCCCTATTCACGAATGTACCTCTCAAAGAAACCTTAGAGCTAATCCAAGCAAAATTTCCTCCCGATATCTCAGCCCTATTTCAGTTTACAATGAACTCAGGCTATTTCGTTTGGCAGGAAAAATTCTACAAACAGATAGAGGGGACAGCCATGGGTTCACCACTTTCCCCACCCTTGGCCAACTTCTTCATGGAGATGTTTAAAGAGAAAGCCTTAAACTCAGCCCCACAAAAACCTACCATATGGCTTCGCTATGTTGATGATGTTTTCGCTATTTGGCCACATGGCCCGGATTCACTCCTCTCCTTCCTAACACACTTGAACAACCAACACCCTAGAATCAAATTCACCCTGGAAAAAGAGGAAAACAATAACCTCCCCTTCCTAGACACACTAGTCACCCGCCAACCTGATGGAACCTTGGTTTTCTCAGTTTATAGAAAACCCACCCATACAGGCAGATACATTCACCAACAATCCCACCACCCCCCTCACAACAATATGGAGTTATTAAAACATTATTCAACAGGGCAAAAATAATCTGTTCTAATAATCAAGCCCTAACCACTGAACTAAATCACATCCGTGACACTTTCTCAGCCAACGGCTACCCCCTCCAAAAAATACTTAACCCAGTTATCCATAACCCACCACCCCCTTCCCTTCACAAAAAAGATTACTCTAAATCCATCACTATTCCCTACATCAGAGGCACCTCAGAAAAAATCAATAAAATCTTAAAAAAACATGACCTGACCACTTGTTACAGACCACATAGAAAACTGGCATCCCTTATCCGCTCCACCAAAGACCAACCACTTCCCCTAGACCTACCTGGTGTATACCAGGTCCCTTGCAGCTGTAAACTGTCCTACTTTGGCCAAACAGGCAGGACAGCAAATATCAGAATCTCAGAACACAAGGATTACATCCGATTTCACCAGTACAGCCACTCTGGGCTCGCAGACCACGCTCTGGATACTCGCCACAGAATAAGATGGAAGAAAGCCACAGTAATACACCGCAGCAAGTTCAAGTATGAAAGACTATTCATGGAATCAGCCTCGGCCCTTAGGAACATGCCAAACCTCAACAAATTTGGATGCATGAAACTGCCCCAAATTTGGGAAACTGTTATCAAAAGAACTTCAGCCCAAAGGCCAAGAACTACCAATATAGCCCGCCAGAGGGCACCATCAGGACTTTAGGAAAACGCTAGCGTCCTAGCCTCAGTCTCATTTGTTGTATTAGTACTTGTGTGCACGTGTCTTTTTAGTAAGTTCCCAAGAAGATGGCAACGTAACGTTCGCCGAAATATCGGAAAGTGTATATTAAAGTTTATTTAATCTATATTTCCAGTATACGCTGTCAATTCCTTAAATATTAGTTATTATGTCTAACCAGCGTATAAGCCTCTCAACAAGAATAATCATTATTATAATGTCTTCCACTTACGTCTCAATTTTTAAATCAATAAGTGCTTGTTATATTAAGGCTAAGATTCTGGAAGTTCTATAGTCCTAATTATAATTTATAATGAAAACTCTTAGAACAAAAGGTTATGTGGATAGAATATGTACCATCATTATTCTTGGGATTTTTAGACTATCATTATTGTTGAGGTTAGGGTGGTTGATTAAAATTTCACTGGCCTCCTTAAATTTTTGCTTGTATCAAGTTTTGGTGCCTTCTGGTCAATTCTATGTAGTGTGATCAGAAAGGCCAGAATTACCATAGTTGTTTAAAAGTAATGTGCCATTTATGTTCTTTTTTTCTGGATAAGAACTGTGAATACAGTATACACCTGGGTGGGCAAGGGGAGGAAGGGATTCTTGGAAGAATTGAGGTGCACCCTGTTAGGTATCTACCTGGATACTGAACAAAAGAGCATGAACTGGCAGTTTGGGATTTAGTCAACTAAATTGTATTCTTATAGGCTTAAAGCACAATTTAAAATGTTGGTACAACATGATAGAATTTCATGCCAGCTGAGGTGTTGCCCTGTTAAACAAGGACCCTGTTGTTTTCACCAGGGGAACCAGGCAAACAGCAAAAAGTCAGCTACTGAAACAAATCCTAAGTTTTTTAATTTGTTAGGAAGTTTAAAGGTGGCATTAAGTATTAAGGCATTAAGGTTGTATTTCTGTAGTATTCTGTTTATTTTATCTGATATCCCTTTAATGTATAGAATGGCTACACTTTTATATTTTAATCTAGTTTATTTTTGTTATTAAGTGGAGTCTTGTGAAGAATTTTGTTGATAGCATTATTGTTGTAGCCATTTTTTTATAAATATATTGCTGATAATTTCTAATTGATGCTTTAAGACTTGTCATTGGATTAAATGTTTAAAGCCCTGTTTTTGTGTTTGGAGATAGTGAGAGTTTATGTGTATATATTAGCCAGTAAGGGCAGACTTACAGTAAACAGTGAAAGGCTGCTGGAAGGAAGATATGTGACAAGTATATCCAGAAATGGAAGTATGTTCTTTCAACTTCATTTGTGAATTGTATGTGTTTCTGTTGTTCGTTATGGTGGTTGAGGAAGGTGATTAAAGTCTGGTGGCTTTGGGACCAGATAATAAAAACCATCAAATTACCTAAGACAGACATTGGATAAAGTAAATTAAAGGAATCTAGAAAACGTTGCTCAAAAGCTTCCTAATAAAAGTTTGCATTAGGGAGAGATAACATTGAGCTGATTGCTGTACCTTCTTTTTGAGATGAAGTTTTAGGAAGTAAATTAAAATGGTGAGTCAGGTCAAAGCTGTATAACTAAGAGGAGTCTCCACATAGCCTTTAGAGGAATGAGGAGAACTGACCAGGACTTCTGACTAAATGTCCAATCCTCGCCAATGCTGCACCCTGTTAGGAATCTACCTGGATACTGAATGAAAGAGCATGTACTGGCAGTTTGAAATTTAACCAATGTTAAACAAGGACCCTGTTGTTTTCACCAAGGAACCAGGGTGAACAGCAAAAAGTCAACTACTGGAACAAATCCTGAAACTCATCCCAACTCAACATCACCAGAGTTCAAGATCGGTACTCTCAACATAAGAAGCCTGAATGGCAAACAAATGGAGCTAACTGAGGAATTGGATAAGTACCAATTTGACATAATAGGAGTGGCTGAAACAAAAAAGACAAAAACGGGTGAGATTTTTCTGAGTAATAAATACAAAATGGTATCTTCAAGCAATAATAATCAGGGAAAAGCAGGTGTAGCTATAGTATTGAACACTAAATATGAAGCTAATCTTCTTGAACTGCAGGCAATATCAAGTAGAGTGATGTGGGCAAATATCAGAATGAGGAAATGGACAATGAGACTTATTTGTGCCTATGGTCCCACAGAAGTTTCTACTAAGGTAGAAGTGGAGGAATTTTTTAAGGCATTTAGGGGAAATCAACTGACACAATGAAAAAGGAAAAGTTGGTCCTTGTTGGAGATCTAAATAGCAGAAATGGAAACGATTTTCCGACCTACAAAAATATTTTGAGAAAATTTGGAGAAAGAGCTATGCTAATAATAATGGCAAATACCTGTTGGATTTCTGCTCAGGACATGGACTGGTTATTACTAACACAATATTCCAATATATAAATATGCACAAATTCACATGGACAGAAGAGGCAAGGAATAAGAAAAGCCTCATTGACTATGTTATTGTTGATAGTGATGTTTTCTCAGTGGTGCAGGACACTAGAGTGTACAGAGGATTTGAAATTGGAAGTGATCACCATTTAGTCTTGAGCAGGAAAAAT
Organism: Typopeltis vanoorti; assembly: GCF_054136105.1. NCBI lineage: Eukaryota > Metazoa > Arthropoda > Arachnida > Uropygi > Thelyphonidae > Typopeltis > Typopeltis vanoorti. The sequence goes on along the minus strand of NC_143551.1, from coordinate 9,750,009 downwards.
TGAATTTCATATTGAAAAGAATAACATGTAAGAAAGTTTTTAAGCGAATGAAAGTTGAGCAATTCTCAGATGTGAACTGTAGACTAAAATACAAAAACATTATTTAAGAAAAAATGGAAAAGTTTGAAAACAGGATCCAAACCTTGGAGATTCTCTGGAAAATCCTGAAGAAAACATCAATTAATTCAGGCAGAGAGGCATTTGGTGAGGTTGTCTGCAAGGATAAAAAAAATCAGAACTCCATGGTGGACAGAGGATGTTAAAGAGGGAGTGAAGGAAAAGAAGAAAGCATATCAAAAGTTTCTTGCGAATAAGTCAGCTTGTGGTGTAAGAGAATACAGAAACAAATGTAAGAAAGCTAAACACTGTGTAAAATTAGCTAAACAAAAGTCATAGGAAAACTGTGACAAGAACGTAGAAAAAAAAATCAAGAAAGTGGCATGGCATTCAGAAGTTTGTTGAAAAACTCAGAATTTGAGGAAAGAGTGCTGTAAAAAGAAGTAGAGATAATAAAGGTGACATGAAAACTGGAGAAAAAGATATCCTTGATGTATGGAATAATTACCTTGAAAAATTCCTAATTGAAACGATCAGTGGCAGCACACTGGTAAATAACACTCAACAGGTATGCAGTCAGGAATACATATCCATGCTTGAAGTGGATAAAGCCATGAAAACCCTGAAATGTGGAAAGGCAGTTGGAGAAGATATTTGACCAGAAGTGCTCAAGTATGGAGATATAAAGTCTTGCATTGGCTGCACTTCATGTTCAGATGGTCTGAACAAAGGGATGAATTCCAGATGATTGAAGTAGAGCTCTCATAGTACCCATGTATAACAGGGGAAATAAAACTGAATGTGAGAATTACAGAGGTATTTCTCTACTGAGTGTTCCTGGTAAGATTTATGCAAGTATAATTGAGAAATGGTTGAGAAGGATTGTAGAAGGGAAGCTTAGCGAGGAACAAACTGAATTCATGCCAAATGGAGGCTGTCAGGATCAGATTTTCACTTTCAAAAAATAGTTGAGAAAGCATAAGAATATAACAGAGATCTGTATTTAAGTTTTGTTGATTTGGAAAAGGCATATGACAAGGTGCCAAGAAAGAAGCTATTCAATACGCTACAGTTATATGATGTCAAGGTGGCATTATATCAAGCAATACTTAGTCTTTATTTGAGTTGTAAGTCAACAGTGAGAATTGAAGGAAGTACAGGAAGATGTTTTAATGTTAAATCTGGTGTGAGACAAGGATGTACATTATCCCCTCTGTTATTCATTATCTATATGGATCACATTATGAAGGAAAGTGGTATTAAACCTGATATCAAAATTGAAGATGTTAATCTCATCTGTATACTTTATGCAGATGATGTTATACTTCTAAATTAATCCATTACAATTCTGCAAGATTCCATGACTAAATTGAATAACTGTTGTAATAGATTTGTAATGAAGGTTAGCAATAGCAAGAAAAAAGGTCAAGGTAAAGAAGTAGTAGCCATGGTATACAACACAAAATACGAGGCTAATCTTCTTGAATGGCAGTCAGTCTCAAGTAGAGTAATGTGGGCAAATATGAGAATGGGGAACTGGACAATGAGACTTATTTGTGACTATGGTCCCACAGAAGGCTCTAGTAAGGTAGAAGTGGAGAAATTTTTTGAGGCTTTAGAAAAAGCAACTGACACAATGAAAAACGGAAAGTTGGTCCTTGTTGGAGATCTAAATAGCGGAGTAGGAAATGATTGTGAGACATACAAAAATATTTTGGGAAATTTGGAGAAAAGAGCAAAGCTAATAATAAAGGCAAATATCTGTTGGATTTCTGCTCAAGACATGGACTGGTTATTACTAACAACATGTTCCAACATAAAAATGTGCACAAATTCACATGGATGAGAAGAGGCAAGGAATAAGAAAAGTCTCATTGACTATGTTATCGTTGATAGTGATGTTTTCTCCCTGGTGCAGGACACCAGAGTGCACAGAAGATTTGAAATTGGAAGTGATCACTATTTAGTCTTGAGCAGGATAAAATTGAATTTCATATTGAAAAGAATAACATGTAAGAAAGTTTTAAAGCAAATAAAAGTTGAGGAGCTCTCAGATGTGGTGTCAGATCAGCTCTCAGTGGCAAACCTTGAAGAAAGCCCTGATTGATTCAGCTAGAGAGGCATGTGGTGAAGTTGTCTGCAAGGATAGAAAAATTGGAATTCCATGGTGGACACTGGAAGTTAAAGAGGTAGTGAAGGAAAAGAAGAATGCATATCAAAAGTTCCTGGCAAATAAGTCAGCTTGTGCTCTTAGAGAATACAGAGACAAATGCAAGAATGCTAAACACTGTGTAAAACTAGCTAAACAAAAGTCATCGGAGGACTTTGGAGAATATAGGAAATAAATATCAAGAAGATGGCAAAATATTTTGGAGGTTGTTGAAGAAGCTTAGTAATGAAGGAAAGAGTGCTGTAAAAGAAGTTAAAGATGATAAAGGTGACATGAAAACAGGAGAAAAAGATATCCTTGAAGTGGTGTAATTACTTTGAAAAACTGCTAAATGAAACAAGCAGTGGTGACAGCATAGTGGTAAAAGAACACTGACCAGGTATGCAGTCAGGAATACATATCCATACTTGAAGTAGAAAAAGCCATCAAAAGCTTTAAATGTGGAAAAACAGCAGGAGTAGATGATATTTGACCAGAAATTCTAAAGTATGGTGGTATAAGAGTCTTACAGTGGCTGCACTGCATAGTTCAGAAAGCCTGGACAGAGGGACGAATTTCCGATGATTGGAGTAGAGCTCTCATAGTACCCATATATAAAAAGGGAAATAAAACTGAATGTGAGAATTACAGAGGTATTTCCCTACTGAGTGTTCCAGGCAAGATCTATGCAAGTATACTTGAGAAACGGTTGAGAAGAATTGTGGAAGAAAAGCTTGGTGAAGAACAAGTTGGATTCAGGCCAAATAGAGGCTGTCAGGATCAGATCTTCTTTACGACAAATAGTCAGGAAAGCATAGGAATATAACAAAGATCTGTATTTAAGTTTTGTCGATTTAGAAAAGGCATATGACAAGGTGCCAAGAGAGAAGCTATTCCATATGCTACAGTTATATGGTGTCAATGGCGCATTATATCAAGCAATACTTAGTCTTTATTTGAGTTGTAAGTCGGCAGTTAGAATTGAAGGAAGTACAGGAAGATGTTTTAATGTTAAATCTGGTGTGAGACAAGGATGTGCATTATCCCCTCTGTTATTCATTATCTATATGGATCACATCATGAAGGAAAGTGGTATTAAACATGATATCAAAATTGGAGATGTTGATGTCTGCTCTTTGATTTATGCAGATGATGTTATTCTTCTGAATAAATCCACTACAAGTCTGCAAGATTCTCTGACTAAATTGGATAACTGTTGTAATAGATATGGTATGAAGGTCAGCACTAAAAAGACAAAGACAATGAAAATAGGCAGAATCATTGAAAATATCAACTGTGTTGTGAATGGAGAACCTGTGGAAGAAGTAAAACATTTCACCCGCTTAGGCACGATTTTTAGTGAAGAATGTAAATTAAATATAGAAATAGACAAAAGAATCAGCAAAGCTGGTATGGTGGAAAGTCAATTGAATAAATTCATATGGAATAAGAGAGAAATTAGTCGGAACACTAAATTAGCTGTATACAAGATAGTGTTCAAACCAGTTTTAACTTATGGATCGGAGAGCTGGGTCAGAAGTAAAACACTTGACCAAAGACTAGAGACCGCAGATATGAGAGTTCTGAGAAAGATTAGAGGCATGAACAGATGGCATCGATGGCAATATCATATTAAAAATGAGGATATTAGGAAAGAACTTGACATTGTCAGCATCCAGGAATGTGTTAGCAGAGCTAATCTCAGATGGTATGGTCACTTAAACAGAATGGGCATAGAAAGATTAGCAAAACAAGTGTTCTCTGCCATGTGAACGACCCAGAGGAAGACCAAGATATAGGTGGATTGATACGGTACAAAGTGCCTTAGACGATAGAAATATAAGATCTGATAATGTTGGAGTCTTGACAAGTAATAGACTGATTTGGAGGAAAATTGTAGATAGGACGTAAGTAATGAAGTAAATTTTCCATGTAGTACTATCATATGCTGTTCACCCCTTGTGGGTGCATTGCAGGAATTTGATGATGATGAGAAAATGACAATGAAGGTAGGCAGAAGCATTGAAAAGCATTGTGAATAGAGAAGCTATAGAACAAATAAAACATGTCAGCTACCTAGGCACAATATTTAGTGAAGATGGTAAATTAAATATGGAAATAGACAACAGAATCAACAAAGCTGGTATGGTAGGAAGTCAACTGAATAAATTTATATGGAATAAGAGAGTAATTAGATAAACACTAGATTAGCTGTATTCTAGACTGTTCAAACCAATTTTGACTTATGGATATGAGAGCAGGGTTAGAAGTAAAACACTTGACCAAACACTAGAGACTGCAGATATGAGAGTTCTGAAAGAGATTGAATAGATGGCATTAATGGCAATATCATATTAAAAATGAGGATATCAGGAAAGAACATGACATTGTTAGCATCCAGGAATATGTTAGCAGAGCTAATCTCAGGTTCACTTTAACTAAATGGGAGAGGAAAGATTACCAAAGCAAGTATTTGTTGGCAGGAAAAAAGACTCAGAGAAAAACCAAGATATATGGGGATGTATTTTCTGTCATAGGCATCCAAATGAAATTGCAAGTCATTCTATCAAGTGATTTGTTTATACAGCTGTCTGAAGCAAAAGTGTTGTCTGTATCCCTTGAAATGGATAAAATTGAGTTTCGTGCGGTTATAAAATTCTTTGTAAAAGAAGGTTTAAAGCCAAAAGAAATTCAAATGAATTTCTTCTGGCATTAAAAGAAATTCATTTGAAGTTCATAAAAATTTATGGGCACTCTTCTCTTTTGTTTTTGACAATTAAGAAATATCCTGCCAAGTTTAAAAGTGACTGTACCAGCCTTGAAGATGATCAATGTGTAGGGTGTTCAAAAAGTGTAACAACACCAGAAATCATTGATCAAGTGCACGATATGGTATTGGATGACCAGCGAGTCAAAGTGCATGAAATTGATGACACTATAGGCATTTCAAAAGAACATGTAGGATATATTTTGCATCAAGACTTGCAAATGAAAAAGCTTTGTGCAAGATGGGTGCCACGGTTGCTCACAGCAGATAAAAAAACACACTTGCATGAAAATCTCTAAACAGTGCTTGGAGCATTTTAACAAGAATAAAACTGATTTTGTGTATCGATTTATTACTATGGATGAGAATTGGATTCACCATTATACACCAGAATCCAAACAGCAGTCAAAACAGTGGACAGAAGCTGGTTGTTCAATGCCAAAGAAGACAAATTCGGTTCTATTACCAGGAAAGGTCATGACGTCTGTGTTTTGGGATGCTAAAGGCATTTAACCACACTAGACAAAAAAATTTTTGAGAAAAGACCTGGTTTGCAGAAGAAAAAAACATCTTTCATGAGTACAATGCACCTGCCCACAAAGGTGTTTTGGCAATGGAAAAGAAAAATTAAGGAATCGCAATGTGAATTGTTGGAACAGCCACCGTATTCCCTAGATTTGGCTCCCTCTGACTTCTCTCTCTTCTCTGAACTAAATTTCTTCCTATCTGGTCAGCATTTTTCTTTGAATCAAGAGAGATTGCAGCTGTAGAGGGGTATTTTGCAGATCTTACTGAGAACATCTACAGGGATGGTATAATGGCGCTGGAGCATTGCTGGAATAAATGCATTAGTCTTAAGGGAGATTATGTTGAAAAATAAAAATAATTTTGAAATTATAAATTTGCTTTTTTTCATTGTTAGGCCGAGAACTTTTCAGACCACCTTTATAGGTGGATCGATGCAGTAAAAGTGCCTTAGAAGAGAGAAATATGAGATCTGATAATGTTGGAGTCTTGACACATAACAGATTAAATTTGGAGGAAAATTGCAGATAGGAAGTTAGTAATGATGTAAGTTTTTCATATAGTACCATACTATCATATCCTGTACACCCCCTTGAGGGCAAGTCAGGAATTTGATGATGATGATGATGTGTCATAGTACTAGCAAAAATTTTTCATTAATTTATACAGGTGAAAAAAACGTTTCCTTATGATACTGGGTTCTGTCATAGTCAGCTGCAGTTGTTCATTTTGGTTGCATAATACCATCATCATCATCATTAAATTCTTGATATGTACCCTCAGGGAGTGGGTAGTGTACATGATAATTATGATAGTAGTACATGAAAAAGTTGTACCATTACTAGTTGTTGAAAGTTTTTCCAGTTGGTTATACTTTAAATTAAAGATACCAAGAAATTATATTATTATTATTATTATTATTATTATGCAGGCCTCAATCGTGGGAGGTCCTTCCTAAGAACATAAAGTCTGTCAAGACTCATTGAGGAGAGGTCCCCCCCCCCCTCTAAGAAACACAAAGTCTATCATACCACTCCTTAAACTCATTGACCATCCTCGCTCTCACCACCACTCCATCAGGCAATGCATTCCATGGTTCAACCACCCTCCACCAAAGAAACCACTCCTCACAGTTTCCTTTCGTAACTTCCAGGGATGGCCTGTTGTCATCACTTCTTCCCGCTGTTCAACCAAGCGAAAGAACTTCCCATTGTCAACCCTGTAACCACCTCTCAGCAGTTTAAAAGTCTCAATTATATTACCTCTCCTCCTACTATCCACCAAACTCTGTAGTCCATTACTATATCCTCATAACCAAAATTGTACAGTCCTGAAACCATCTTTATCATCCGTCTTTGTATCCTTTCCACAGTTAATTTATCCCCTACAAATCCTGGGGACCAAATCTGAGAACAATAGTCTAAGTGTGGTCTGATCAGAGACTTATCCAACTGAATGATAACCCTTTTATCACTGCAGGTCAGTGTCCTTCTCATAATTGCAGCAATCCTCTGTGTTACCTTCACCACCTTTGCAATATGTCCCCTAAATTTCAGGTTTCTATCAATCATCAACCCCAGATCTCTTGTCTCTCCTACTTCCTCCAGTATAACTCCTCCCATAGAGTATGCAGCATCCCATTGATGTTTCCCAAACCTCAAGACCTCACATTTTGCTGCATTAAACTGACATCCCCATTCATTTGCCCATCTATCTAGCTTATTCAAATCCTCTTACAGGGCTACCACATCTGCACTATTACTAATAATCCTTCCCAGCTTCGCATCATCTGCAAACAACTGAATATCCCCTTGCAATCCACTGGCAATGTCATTGATATAAAGGTTAAACAATTATAGGTCCTAGTACTGAGTCCTGTTGGACACCACTTGAAACTGCTCCACCATACACAACTCTCTGATACCTATCAGACAGCCAATTCTGAATCCAGTTGACCAGTCTGACATCCAGACTCATGTGCTGCAACTTAAATATCAGCTTATCATGTGGCACCCTGTCAAATGCCTTTGCTAAGTGTAAGAAAATTGCAGTATATGCCTTTCCCTCATCTAATGTTCTTGTAACTTTATTATAAAAGGCTAGTATATTGCTAAAACAGGAATGCCCTTTCACAAATCCATGTTGACTCTCACAGATAACATTACCCTCATCTGCCCAATGCTGTATATGGTCCCTCACTACTTTCTCCAAGATCTTAACAACTACTGATGACACACAGACTGGCCTATAATTAGACACTTCCAGTCTGTTACCACCCTTATGCAATGGCACTATCTTACCTTCCTTCCATTCCCTGGGCACCTTTCCCGCAGCCAGACTTTCATTGAAAAGCCAGGTGCTGTCAGTTCCCTAGCACATTCTCTCAAAACTCGTGGTGAAATACCATCCTGTCCCAAAGCTTTACTGACATCCAGAGTACTCAGTATCTGAAACACACTCTCCTCCTGTACCTCTAAACCTTGAACAAGCCCTATCCCTCTAGCATTAAAACCGACTTCTCTTGGATGAAATACTCCAATAAAGTGTTCATTGAACAATTCCACTATGTCCTCTGCATCACTCACTCTATTCCCGTTTTTATCCCACAATATCATTCTTCCACAGTCATTTCTCCTCCTGCTGGCCACATAGCTAAAAAATTCCCTAGGATTTTCTTTGGATCTTAGGGCCAATCTCCTCTCATATTCCAGTTTCACTTTCCTTACCACACTAGTCACTCGTCTGGCCTGTGTCTTATATTCTTCATGCATCTTCTCTTCACCTGTCTCCTTATATCTCTTTCATAGCCTCTTTTTCGCATGCATTTCCTTTTTAATATTGTTTATCATCCACTTTACTCCAATTGTGTCCTCTTCTTCACTCATGGTATACAACTTACCATTGCTGCTAACAAATATTCTTTCACAATTTCCCAGGCACTAAAGATATCCCGGCCTTCCAATTCCTCCCTCCATGAAACTTTCCCAAGTTGACGTCTAAGACTATTATAATCACCTGCTTTATAATTCCACATAAGTTCCCGTCTCTTTGATACTCCTGCATGTCTATTCATTTTCCAAGTCAAAATCATATGGTCTCTCTCTCCAACTGGTGGGAGAGATGTCATCTCTGTTATTATCAACTCTTCTGATGCTATAACCAAATCCAAAACTCTTGAACCTCTTGTTCCCTCTGTTACATGTTGCCTAAGACATTTGTCCCTCAAGAATTCTAGAAATTCCATTCCTCTATTGCTACATGCATCTTCCTCTCTCCAATTTATACTACTGTAGTATATATTGTAGTATACTACAATAGTACATATTGTAGTATACTGCAATGTATACTTGGTTTAATCCTTTATACAAGTGTAAGCAAACAAAGTTTGCATCTGAAGTATTTTCAGGACTTGGGCAACTTGTGGTATGACTTCACATCACTTGCCTTAGTATCTCATAATGTAATTCATATATCCTTAGAAACATGTATAATGCTATACATTATGGAAAAAGCACTACCCAGATTGGTTTTGATCTTTATTGAAGTCTCATTAGTGGGAGCTAGACTTAGAGGTGATACCAAGGTTGAAGTAATGCAGAAGTCATATTTTCATATACGAGTTGCCAAAAGGTGTCGCACCTTATTGTGATAATACTCTGGATTAGAGATAGGTGTTGAAAGTTTTTCCACTTGGTTATACTATAGATAAAAGATACCAAGAAATTATATAATTGGTTTAATCCTTTATACAAGTGTAAGCAAATACCCAGATACTAGTCTGGGTAGTGACCCTTCCCATAATGCATATCATATCATCGCGGTATGACAGAGAGGAGTTTAGGAGGAGGGCCATAATCGCAAATGACATTATGTGTAGGTTATGCAGACGGTGTGGTGTGGAATTCGTGGACGTGTGGAATGAGTTTGAAGGGCAAAAGGACTTATACAAGATGGATGGTCTGCATTTGAATGGATTTGGTGTGCGGAGACTGGAAAGAGTGTTGCTGAATGAAGTGAAAATGGATGTGCAAAACCAGGGAAACTAGAACTACCAAGGAGGGGGGGGGGATGGATATGCAGACATCAGTGAGACAGATGAGTGTAAGAATGTATATAATGTACCCGAGCCAGCACTAAGGACAAAAAATGGGAATGGGTCATTTAGAATAACGCATCGATATAGGGATGGGACTAAGGGATCACTGCATTTCATGTATACTAATGCCAGGAGTATTAGGAACAAGAAGGAAGAATTTTTGGCCTTGATTGGCTCTTCCTGGCCACAGGTTATTGGCATTAGTGAAACATGGCTGACGGAAGAAGATATAGTTAGTGGGATAGAATGTGTAGGTTATAGTGTTTAGGAGGAACAGAGAGAATAAAATGGGGGGGAGGTATTATTGATGACAGCTGATGAACTGCAGCCAAGGAGAATTGAAGTTGTATCGCAGGATAGTGAAAGGAGCTCATTTGAGGCTATTTGGTGTGAGATTGAGACTGGCAGAATAAAATATACAGTTGGGTGCTGCTATAGACCAGGTGATGGAATAGATGGTGGAGATAGTATGCATAAGGAAATTGATGAAATGAGTGGAAGGAGGGTAATTATTATGGGGGATTTTAACTATGGTAACATTGATTGGAAGGAGGAGAGGACACATGTGAGGAAGGAAAAGGATTTTATTCAATTATTAAGGGATAACTATCTGAGACAGCATGTAATTGAAAATACTAGGGGTGTGAGAGTGCTTGACCTGGTAATAGCATCTGAGAATTTGACTGTAATGAATATGACCATGTTGCCACCTATTGGTGAGAATGATCATAAGGTCTTGACCTGGGAAGTGGCTAAAGGTGTGGAATTTTCGATTAAGACAGGGTATATGTGGAATTACCGTGCTGGCAAGTATGACAAGCTGACAAGCTTAGGAGATTGCTTGGATCAGTGCCATGGCATGTACAACTGCAAGGGCTGGACGTCGATAGAGCATGGGAAGTGGCCAAGGAGCATTTACAGGAGGTAATGGCTGATTGTATACCTAGGGTCCGAATAGTAAAACAAGTAGGGGTTAAATGGATGAATAACACCATTAAGCTTGAGCTGCAAAAAAAGAAACAACTGTGGAGGGAATTTAAAGAAAGGGGTGACCTACAGGCACATGAACGGTATAAAGTGCAGGCCAGAAAGGTAACGAGTGTGGTAAAAAAAGCAAAAGCGGATTATGAAAGGAAACTAGCTTTGCAAGCAAAAGAGAATTCCAAACAGTTCTTTCAATATGCTGCAAGCAAGAAAAAAACTGTACACGGCAAAATGATTTTAAGGAATGACGATAGTAAGGAGGTCACTGAATCAGTTGATATAGTGGAGTTACTGAGCGCGCACTTTGCAAAAGCATATCATCCAGGTGGTAACATTGAAAAAATGAAGGAACCATTAGTTTATATGGGAATAGTGATGAATGAAGTGGAGGTGACTAGTCTATTACAGAACCTTAATGTGAACACATCTGTGGGATTGGATGGTATACCTGCACGGGTCTTGTGTGAAGCAGCTAAAGAATTATCAGTGCCCTTGACCATGTTGTTTAATCTGAGTTTCAGGTCTGGTTTAGTCCCGAAGGTGTGGAAAGAGGGGAAAATAGTTTCACTGCATAAAGGAGGATCCAAGACTACGGTTGCAAATTACCGACCGATCAGCATATCAGGAGTCGTTGTCAAGGTCTTAGAGAAAGTAGTTAAGGGAAAAATACAGGAATGGATTGATGAAAATGAGATACTGTACAGGGGACAGCATGGCTTTGTGAAGGGTAGATCATGCTTCAGTAACTTGCTCAAGTTTTATAACAAGGTGACGGCTGAACTGGATAAGGGAAATGGGTTTACAGTGATACTGCTGGACCTGGCAAAGGCGTTTGACAGGATACCACATGGAATACTAATCCGTAAACTACAACATATGGGAATGGATATAGGATTGGTGAGATGGATAGGTGGTTGGTTGATGGAGAGATATCAAAGAGTAGTTTATTCAGGAGCAGAGTCCAAAAGATGGCCTGTGACTAGTGGTGTGCCGCAGGGTTCTGTTCTTGGACCACTGCTGTTTAATCTGTTCATTAACGATATAGGGAAGGATCTAAGTGGAACAATTCATTTGTTCGCTGATGATGCAAAGTTGGGTAGGGCAATAGTGAATGCAGAAGATGTCAAAATCTTGCAGGATGACTTAGATAAATTGGAGTTCTGGGCTAAGGAGAATGGATGTCAATTTAATGTGACAAAATGTAAGGTTATGCATTTTGGGGTGAAAAGATTAGCAGCAGTATACCACATTGGTGGAACTGTACTCCAAGAGATTGATGAGGCCAGGGACTTGAGAGTGTTGGTGGATAGGGAGATGAAGTTTAGGGGGCACATTGCAAAAGTAGCTAAATCAGCTCATCATCTCACTTGGTTGTTGAAAAATACCTTGACGAGCAGAGACAAGCAAGTTATTTTACCTCTGCACCGAGCCTTCATAAGACCTCATCTCAACTACTGTGCCCAGATTTGGTCACCTCGGTTCCTTCTTGATGGGGAGGAGGTGGAGAGGATCCAGAGGCGAGCGACTAAGGTGATAACAGGTCTATGGAATGAACCATATGAGAACAGGTTGAAGATTTGTGGGTTGCAGAAACTAGTTGATAGGCGGAGGAGGGGAGATATGATTGAGACATTCAAATTGCTAAAGGGATTCTATAGGATTAATTCAGAGGATATTTTTAAGATCAGGACTGGTGGTGGGAGAACTAGGGGACACCTATGGAAGCTGGGCAAGAGTGTGGTTAGCAGGGGTGTTAGAGCTGGGTTCTTTACTTTTAGAATGGTAAATGAGTGGAATAAGCTGCCAGAGTCAGTTGTGGGTGCTATGACGGTGAACGAGTTCAAGACAAGGTATGATAGATACTGTGAGAATGTAATCGCATAGTTGTGTGGACATGATGTTTAGGGCCTCCCTTGATGAGTCTAAGGACTCCTGGAGTCACCCGAAATAATAATAATAATAATAATAATAATAATTACACATGTCCACAAGGAGATGTGCTTTTCGTTATGGGACATTAAGGGAAGTGATTTGAAGTCATACTACCTTTTCCACGAGTTGCCTCAGTCCTGAAAATACCTCAGGCTTTCCTTTAAAATCTTGGAGATTGGCATGATTTGTTTAGGAGTGTATGATCATCTCCATAAAGTTAAGACCTAAGTTCACTATTTTAAATTCTGATATCAGGTTTCAAGTGTAATGCTTAAAATTAATGAGTTTTAATTCAAGAAATGATGCGTTATTAATATATACACAGGATATTTGATTCATAAAAGTGATAATTACCTGTGTGACTAACACACACACACACACACACAGAAATGAGTCACACAGGTAAATATTACTTTTATGAACCAAACATTCTGTGTGTGTGTGTGTGTGTGTGTGTGTGTGTGTGTGTGTGTGTGTGTGTGTGTGTGTGTGTGTGTGTGTGTGTGTATTAATGATTAGTTAGAAGAGCACGTTTCTCAGTCTGTGTGTAGCTGAAAGAGCAATTAACCTATTTCATACAGCATAATTCATAATTTCGTGTTATTTATAATTTCTGAGAGTATGTCCTACAAAAATGTCTGAAGGGGGGCCAGTAAAGTTGTGCTTATAAAACCAAAGGTTTTATTAAAATTCCCTGAAACTCAAGTTTTTAACCCCATCATCAAATTCCTGATAAGTACCATCAGGGAATGTACAGGATATTATGACAGTACTATATGAAGAAGTTACATTATAACTAACTTCTGATCATCAATATTCCTCCAAATTAATCTGTTATCTCTCAAGAGTCCAACATCATCATAGAAATATAAGATATGATGATGTCGGCCCCTGACTCTTGGACTCTGTCTTCTAAGGAACTTTTTGCTTATTAATCCACATATCTTGGTCTTCCTCTGGATCTTTTTTCCTGCCAACCTGCCAGAGAACACTTGTTTTGCAAATCTTTCCTCTCCCATTCTGTTAAAGTGACCATACCACCTGAGATGCTAACAATGTCAAGTTCTTTCCTAATATTCTCATTTTTAATATAATATTGCCATCAAAGCTATCTGTTCATTCCGGTAATCTTTCTCAGAACTCTCATATCAGAAGTCTCTAGTTGTTGGAAGTTTTTTCAATTGGCTATGTTACCAATTATATATTTGGTTTAATCCTTTATCCAAGTGTAAGCAAACAAAGTTTGCACCTGAAGTATTTTCAGGACTGAGACAATTCATGGCAAAGATGGTGTAAGTTCTCATTACTTGCCTTAATGCAAAGAACATATTCTTGCTGACATGTATAATGCTATGCATTAAGGGAAGGGTCACTATCCAGACCCAGAGATGGTTATACAAAACTGGTCTGGGTAATGACCCTTCCCTTACTGCATAGCATAATACATGTCAGCAAGGATATGTGCTTTGCATTATGGGATAGTAAGGCAAATGATGAGAACTTATACCATCTTTGCCACGAGTTGCCCCAGTCCTGAAAATATTTCAGGTGCAAACTTTGTTTGCTTACACTTGGATAAAGGATTAAACCAAATATATAATTGGTAGCATAGCCAAGTGAAAAAAATTTCCATTGACTATCTCTGATCCACAGAATTTTAATAATGAGGTGTGACACCTTTTGGCAACTTGTATATGGAAATATGACTTCTCCATTACTTCCAGTATCACCACCTCTGGGTCTGGCTACCACTGATGAGACCTCAATATAAGAGTCGAAACTGGTTTGGGTAGTGACCCTTCCCCTTAATGCATAGCATTATACATGTCTGCAAGGAGATGTGCTTTGCATTATGGGATACTAAGGCAAGTGATCATGAGTTGTCGCAGTTCTGAAAATACTTCAGGCACAAACTTTGTTCGCTTACACTTGGATAAAAGATTAAACCAAATATATAATCGGTAATAAGAAGTCTCTAGTCGTTGATCAATATCCTTATTTTTAATATGATATTATCATTTATCTCATCTGTTCACTCCCCTAGTCTTTCTTGGAACTCTTATATCTGTGGTCTCCAGTCTTTGATCAAGTTTTTATTTCTAATCCAGATCTCATATCCATAACAAAATTGGTTTGAACACTCTCCTGAATACAGGTACTTTAGTGTTTTGACTAATTTTTTTCTTATTCCTTATAAATTTATACAGTTGATTTCTTATCATATCACCTTTGCTAATGCTGTTATCTATTTCCATATTTAATTTGCCATCCTCACTAAAAATTGTACCTAAATTGCCGAAATGTTTTATCTATTCTATAGGTTCTTCATCCAGAAGATGTTTTCACTGTTTCTACCTATTTTCACTGTCTTTGCTATTTTGTTGCTGATTTTCATATCAAACTTATTACAGAAGTTATTAAATTTAGTTAGATAAGTTTCAGACTTGTACTGGATTTATTTAGAAATATAGTATTATCTACATAAAGTAAAGAGCCGAGATTAATATCTCCAATTTTAATCTTGTTTAATCTTGTAACATCAGGTTTAATACCACTTTCCTTTACAATGTGATCCATATGGATGATGAATAAAAGAGGAGATAATGTGCACATGGACTTCAACTAATGGTGAATGCTGAAATCATATAGATTATATTGTTGCTGCAGAAGGTGGAGAAGTGCTACACAAGCAGTAAAAACACTGTCTGGTGTAGACTGTGGGACAGATCATGAATTATTGATAGCTGAAGTTAAATTGCAATTAGGAACTAAGAAGAAACAAAAGCGCAGTATTTGATTTAAATCATATAAATGAAACATTTAAAGTAGAAGGAAAGAAATTTGGAAAGAAATTAAAAAATTTGGAGAAAACAGAATGAAAACTAGTGGAACTGTTGAAAGAAACAAAATGCACAGTCATAGAAGCAGCAAAGAAGGGTCTTAACAAAATAACAACAAAGAAAGATTGTAAATGGTTATCAGAAGAAGCTATTCAGATAGCAGAGGAAAGAAGAAAAATGAAACTTCAGCGAAACATAGAAATGGTTAGACAAAGGATTGCAGATTTCAAAAGACAGGCTAGTAAAGATAAGGAAAAACATCTAAACAAAAGGTGCAAGGAAATTGAAGAAAGCAACATTATGGGTAGAACAAGAGTTTTGTTTAAAAAAGAGTTGTAAAAAGTAATTTGGGAAAATGCCTGATGGAAAAAAAAATGGAAAAAGTATGTAGAGGATTTGTACAAGAAAGATAATAATATTGAAGGAGAATTCGAAAGGAGAGAATTTGTTGAGGAACCCATGATAATGAAAAGTGAAATTATATCAGCAATGGAACAGCTGCCAAAAGGGAAAACTCCTGGAGCTGATGGAGTGTTAGTGGAATTATTGCAAGCAGCTAGAGATGAAGAAGTGAATATATTGACTGAAAGTTGTCAACAGGTTTGGAAGAAAATATACTGGCCTAAAGATTGAAAAACTTCAGTATTCACCCCAATTTCAAAAAAAAAAAAAAAAAAAAAAAAAAATCAAATCAAATCAAATCAAATCCCAGAGACTGTGAGAATTATAGAACTATCACTTTACTTTCACATGCAAGTAAAGTTATGCTGAAAGTGATCTAGCAAAGGCTGCAGTCATATGTGAAGAAAGAAATGCCACATAGCGAACATGAGATGGATTATAAAAAGAACAAGAGAATTTCAGAAGCTTCAATAAAATAGTCTTTGGAGAAACAGACAGTGATCGAGTGGAAAAAGGGGTGCATTAGGGCTGCACTGTCACCCTATCTTTTTAATATTTATAATGAATATATTATGAGAATGGCTAACTTAGACAAAGATTCAGCTGGAATTAAGATTGATGGCAGAAAAACGAATAATTTAAGATATGCAGATGATGCAACCCTCATAGCAGAAACTAAGGAAAATCTGGAGTGGTTAATTCTATTGGTTAAGAGAGAAAGTAACCAAGCTGGACTTAATTTAAACATCAGCAAAACAAAAGTGTTAGCCTTTGGCAGTTTAAATGAATTTATAATAGAGGGAGATAAAATAGAAATGTTGAAAATTATGATTTACTGAGGTCCAGAATAAGAAATGATGGTAAATGAGAAGATAAAATTTAAAGGGTAGTCATGGGAATAAAAGCTATGTTAAACCTGACAAAAATTATGAAAGAGGCGTGAATAAGGCCACGAAAGTTAGAATTGTCAAAACAATGATATTTCTTGTAGTGACGTATGGATGGGAAAGCTGGATTATTAAGAAGAATGAGTGAAGGCCAGTTGATTCATTTGAATTACGGTCATGGACGAGACTAGTAAGCATCCCATGGACTGCAAGAATGACCATTAACAAGGTTTGAGAGAGCATAAAGACAGAATACTCCTTAGAGGTGATGATTGCTAAACAGAAGTTGAGGCACTTTGGACATACACAGTGTTCCCACTAAGTAATGAGACAACAATTATTATATCAAAACAAAGTACTATATTTGCAATAACGTCAATTACACAGATTCAGAATAATCTCCCTCCAACTCTACACAATGTTTACATCTGTCATACAGGTGTTTGAAGGTGCAGTGGTCATCCTGAACAGGAACCTTCTTCAGTCTCTGGGTCACACCATATTGGATGTTCTCAATGTCACTAGAGCATTCCCATTTTAATGTACACTTCATCTTTGGGAAGAGGAAAAAATCTATGAGAGCCAAATCTGGTGAATGGGGGGGAATGTTCAATCACACAAATGGACTTCAAATCCAGAAACTGCTTCACAGTGTGTGCAGGCATGTTGCTATGCAACAGAATCCAATTGTTGTTGTGGAACTGTTCTTACTGGCTGTTTCCTTACCGACACTAAGCTGTACAGCACATAGCCTGGTGGTTATTTGACTGTCATGGGCAGCAATTTCCCTAGCTTTCACCACATTTTTATTTGTCCGTGCAGAAAGCAGCCATCCACAGTGTGGTTCATCCTTCAAAGACTCTCCCCCCCCCTCTTTAAATGTTGAAAACCAGCAGAATACTTGTGCATGGCTCAGACAGTCATCACTGTAAACTTTTTTTCAGGTCTTGGTATACTTCTGTTGCAGTTTTTCTTAATTTACAATAAATTTTATCACAGCTCTTTGTTCCATGATGCAACTTCTCACATGCTCCACTCGCACACTCTTACTTCAACGTTTGCCACATGAAAAGTGCTGTGTCCCGCTTCAAAAGTTGCATGTGTGATTACTACACACTCTAGCAGTCAAAACAATAAGCACATTTGTTACTGTTATTCAAAGAGCTATCTTGTAAAAAAATCAATCGCATTACCTAATGGGCACACTGTATATTATGTGAACTGATGAATCATTGGAAAAGGCAGTTATGTTTTGGAAGATTGAGGGAATGAGAATAGAAAGAAGACCACAAAAGAATTGGATGGACAACATAAAAGAATTTAACAACTTGAATTTACTATTGCTGAAAGAATGGACAGGAGACCAAGTTGGATGGAGATGGAGAGCCTTTGTTCACAAAATCACCTAGAGTTGAAAACCACTGGTTAGCACATAACAACAACAATGTGCATCCTTGTTTCACACCTGATTTAACATCAAACCATCCTCCTGTACTGTCTTCAGTTCATACTGCTGACTTACATCTCAAACAAAAACTAAGTATTGCTTGATATAATGTCCCATTTACATCATATAACTGTTTTGAATAGATTTCTTCTTGGAACCTTGTCATATGTCTTTTCCAGATCTGCAAAACTTAAATGCATTTTGGTATGTTCCCATGGATTTCTTGATTTGTTTCCATGATATCTCACCTATTTGTCTTAAAGTGAAAATCTGATCCTGACAATCTCTATTTGGTCTGAATCCAGCTTGTTCACCAGCCTTTCTCAAATATATTTGCTCATTTTTTTACAGGTCTTCTGAATTATGCAGTGCAGCCACTGTATCTGTCTATCATTGTCAGTATCTGTAGCCACTGTCTGCATCAATTGTTTTTTTTTTTTACTTGTTTTAAAATGGATGTTTGTAACTTTATTTTATTTATTTAAAAATTGATGTCCATAACCACCAACTTTGAAATAGATAAAATAATCAATACTGTTCTTTTTTATAGGATATGGAACAGAAATATAACACATTATTACAGATGTATGGCGAAAAGGTGGAGGAGGCAGAGGAGTTGCGATTAGACCTAGATGATGTAAAAGCCATGTACAAAGCACAGGTAATCATTTTACTCAGTGAATTAATACATCTCAAATCTAATCAGTCACATCTTATGAAATTTCGCTAGTAATCTTAAAGTTAAAGCCAGTAATATTAATAATCTACTAAATAACTTATGTCCGTGCAGTTAGCCTAGTGGCTATGCCTTCACAACCACATGCCTGGGGAAGGAGTGTCCTAGGGTCGATTCCTGTCGAAGACATGAGGAACTGAAGGATCTTCCTCAGCCATAGCTAAGTTAGTCGGTCTTGGGCATGGACAGCAGGGTCCCCCCCCCTCCCCCCAGTTTATCTGGGGTTTTTCATCCCGCAAACAGGCAAACCGCCCCCGTAAACACACACAGATACACTCATGAATATCGCCCTTTGGGTATGCAGCAGAGGAGTGGTGAACCAGGAGTAATGAGAGCTTGGTCCACCTTTACCACAAGTTGCCTCAGCCCTGAAGATACTTCAGGCACAAACTTTGTTTGCTTACACTTGGATAAAGGCTTAAATTAAATTTATTATAGTCTAACCAAGTGGGAAAAAAAAAGAACTTCCAAGAGAGTTTGTTGTTAAGAATAGTTAGTCATTGCTGGGAGTTGTGGCTATCTCTTTTAATCCAGCTGCATGGAAGCTTGGACTGGAGGATGGTTTATGGACTGAACTCCTGTTTCCCAGAAATCATATGTTGATCAAATGTTTATGCATCAGTATGATGTCTTTAAGGGCAATCAGAGTCATCATGACTAAGAAGAAGTGAGCTGGTTCAGGGTGGGAAACACAGTAAGCAAAAGCTGCCATGTAATGCAGTAGTGGGATTTCATCTGTGAATAGTTATCGAGCGACATTCAGGACAACAGAGATAAAGGTGACTGATAGACATCAAAGGGTTGTATATGGTGGAGTGGAATTAACGCAGAAGATTGTGAGTAGTAGAATGCCCCAGTGCTCACTACTAGGGCGACTATTTAATTTGTATATTAATGATGTAGGGAAAGATTTAAGGGAAGGATATTTAGTTGTTTTTTTATGATGATGCAAAACTGAGAGGGCAATAGTTGATGAAGGTGATGTAGATATCCTGCAGGGTGAATTAAATAAATTAATAGTGTAACAAAGGACAATGATTTTAACTTAATGATAAAAATGTAAGGTAATGCACTTTGAGATGAAAACAATTTTTTTGTTTCTGTATCACATTGATAATAATGGATTGCAAACAAGAAATTGAAGAGGCTAGAGATCTGGAGGTGATAGGCTGATTTGAAGTTCAGAGAATGTATTGCAAAAGTCAGCAAAATAGCTCAAAGGATTACTTGGATGTTGAAGAACATATTGACAAATAAAAATAGCAAGGTTATTATCCCTCTTTTATAAAGCTATGATTCATCCTCATCTTAAGTGCCGTGTAGTTTGGTCAACCTGGGTTTATTGGGGTTCAGGAGGTGGTGGAAAGTTCAATGACAAGTGACCAAGCTGGTGACAAGGCTGTAGAATGCTCCATGTGAGGATAGATTGAAGGTGTGTGGGTTGCAGAATGCTCATGTGAGGATAGATTGAAGGTTTGTGGGTTGCAGAATTTAGTTGTCAGGTAGAGGACATGATAGAAACTTATAAATTACTAAAGGGATTCTGTAAGATTGACACAAAAGAAATTTTTCAATATATGGTTAGTTGGGGGAAAACAAGGGGTCACCTCTGGAAAGTGTTTAAGAGTGTGGTTAGTAATGGTGTATGAACTAGATTTTTTGCCTGGAGAGTGGTGAATGAGTGGACTGAATTGTTGGAGGTAGTGAATGTCCTGATGGTGAACAAGTTTAAGAAAGGTATGATTAGTATTGTGTGAATAATGGTTAGTTGGAAGTTTTTTCCATTTGGTTATACTATAAATTAAAGATGCCAAGAAATTATATTCTTTGTTTAATTCTTTATCCAAGTGTAAGCAAACAAAGTTTGCACCTGAAGTAATTTCAGGACTGGGCAACTCATATATAGAAGCTAATGATCTCACATCACTTGCCTTAGTATCCCATAATGCAAAGCACATATCCTTAGACATGTGTCAAAGGTAGCTGGTCCTGATGGAATCCCACCTGTTGCTCAAGAAATGTGCTCATGAACTAACACCTTAGTTAATCAATGTTCTTTATCATTGATTTACTAAGCTGTCATTCACCCTACATAAGGAAGGTTATATACAACCAGTTTTCAAAAATCGTGATAAATGTTTACCATCAAGCTATTGACCTATTGCTCTCACCTCAATTTTGTAAGTAATTGAAAGATTATCAGCAGTGAACTTCTTTAGCACTTGGAGAACTGCCATCTAATTAGTAACCACCAGTATGGATTTCCAATCTAGATCCACAGATCTCCTGGCCTTCATCATGCACCTCTGGAACCATTCCATGGAAAGGTTTGGAGAAACTTCTGCCATTGTTCTTGACATCTCCAAGGCTTTTGATAGGGTCTGGCATTGAGGGCTTTTCAACAAGTTACCATTATTTGGAATGCATCATCATCATCATCATACGTATCAAGGATTTAGTCCTAGTGTGGCCTGTTCCGGCCTTAGAAGTCATCGTTGAATCGTTTAAGAGGACGTCCTGGTTTTCTTTTTCCTAATGGCTTGTACTTTAAGGCTTGTTTTGGTAATCTTTCTGTTTTCATTCTTTGAACGTGTTCAAAGAATGAAAACAGAAAGTGTTCCATCCATTTATGTTTATTTTTTTTTAATTTTTTCAATTACTGGTTCTTGGTTTAATTCTTTCATAATATCTTCATTTCTTTTGTGATCAAATAGGGTATTACTTTGCAGTTTTTCTCATAAACTTCATTTCTGCTGTTGTTAATCTTTGTTTGTCTTTTTGTTTTATTGTCCAGATTTCGCTTCCATACATTAAGACCGGTAGGGCTAATGTATTGTATACTTTTAGCCTGGTTTGTTTTTGAACTAGGTTTGGTTTAAATATAGAGTTAATTACTCCTGTTATTTTTAAATATTTTGCAATTTTTATGTTTATATCTTTTTCATTTTCATAAGTGATCATACATCCTAGGTAGTTAAATGAATTCACCTAAGATCTTGTTATCTAATACTATTTTAGTTCTTGCTGGATCTTGTCCTTTAAAGGCCATAGTTTTTGATTTTTCCGTTGATATTATCATACCATAATCTTTGGATATCTCATTTAGATTTAAAATAGCTTTCTGTAAGTTATCTTCAGAATTTGTAATTATTATTTGGTCGTCTGCAAAGAGGAGAGTGTTTAAGTTAACTGTAGGTGAAAGTTTAATTCCTTGATGTAAATTTTTATTCCATTTTATTATTATTTCATTTAAGTAGATATTAAAAAGAGTTGCTGAGAGGGGACATCCCTGTCGGACCCCTTGGTTTATCTCTCTTGTATATGATAGCTCGTGATTTAATCTTGTTTGTATTTGATTATTTTCATATATACTTGTGACAGCTTTTAGGATATTATTTGGTATTTGTCTTTCTTTTAATATGTTAAATAATATGTTTCTTTTAACTTTGTCAAATGCTTTTTCAAAGTCAATAAATGCAATATGTGTTTCTAAATTATATTGTCTTCTTTTCTCTATTATTAATTTTAGGCAGAAGGCTGGGTCTATACATGATCGTCCTTTTCTAAATCCATTTTGTACCTCTAGAATAAAGTTTTCGGACTATTTCATTAGTTTGTTATTTAAGATTCTGCTATATATTTTGTAACATGAATTTAGTATACTGATACCTCTATAGTTTTTAGGGTCATCTCTATTACCTTTCTTAAAGATCTGGAATGCATTCATCCTTATCTAATTAGATTGCCAGTTTTCTCTCAGATTGATCCCTACATATAATAACGGATGGTATTTTCTCTCTCTCTCAGACTTTTCTGTTAATGACAAATGCCAGTATCACTTAGGGTACTGTCATTTCACCCACCCTCTTCTTGATTTATATAAACAACCTGTTATCATTAACTGCAAACTCTCTTCATAGTTTTGCTGATGTAGCACACTTGGTGCTCAAATATCTCAAACTTTGAGATCATTTGTGACAAGTGCCCTGAACACTGATCTCCACAGTGTCCTTGATTGGGGTGAAATGAATCTAGTTAACTTCAATGCTTTCAAAACACAGCTTTGCTTGTTTTCTCATAAAAACACCATCACTTCTTGACTTACTTCTGATAATGCTCAGCTCAACAGTCAAGACCAAATCTCTCTCTCTCTCCCTCCCTCCCTCCCTCCCTCTCCTTGGACTGACTCTTACTCCATTTTCCTGGCATAATCATATCACTTCTATATGATTTCCATCCTTTTCCACTCAACACAGTACTTCTCATCTGACCAACCTTGGAATAATATTCTCATGTTTGGGGTAGTGCAACTAATACCTCACTGAAAATTCTTGATACTGTTCAGTTGATTGGTGATAGCTGTCTTTTCAACTCTTTTCAACCACTTTGCCATAGAAGATCAGTTTCTGGCTTGTGTCTCTCCTACAGATATTTCCATGGGCCCATTGTTCAGCAGAACTAACATCCATTATGCCTCCCATTTCTGCCAGATCTACGGGAACTCAAGCAACAGCTGTTTTCAATATCCTTTTACTGTTGAATTACATACTCACTGAACCTGCTACTCCCAGCCATCTTTAATTCTGTTCACCTCAATTCTGTGGAACTGTGTGAACTCTCTCCTGTGAAGCATTTCAAAAGGAATACAACCTCTGACAGTTAAAGAAGAATATCAACAGATTATTCCATCCTTGCCCACACATGGCATTTGTTTTCTATAGGCCTTTTGTGTGTCTGTAAGAAAGATATATATATGTATGTATGTATGTATGTATATACAGTCATACCCCGACTTACGCGAATTCGGAGTTACGCGGTTTCTTATATGTACGTATTCCTGTCCCACTTCACACCTCACCACTAGTCGTATCTTTCAGGCACCGGCCGCATTCGCCAGTGTCGCACATGCTGTGAACAAGCACTGACGTGTTTCGCGGTCTCCATTCATGCACGATTTTTATAGTCTACAAACCTTGTGATTGTTTAATGTTATGTTCTTGATAAAAATTTTATCACATAAAAAATAATAATGTCATCCAAAAGAAGCAAGTCCGATTCTTCTACAGAAGAAAAGAAAAACATTGACTTTGGAAACAAAACTCAACATTATTAAGGATTTTGAAGGCAGAATGAAAATTTGTGAGTTAGCAAAGAAGTTCGATCTACAGGAATCCACAGTAAGAACAATCATAAAAGAAAGGTTTACAGATTTTGGAGGACATAGATTCTAACGAGGAACGAATTGTAGCCACAAGGTAAGGTATAAAAAAATCATTAGCTTGCTATGAAGAAATTTTGCGTGACAAGAAAAAGACATTATGCCGTCAGACGAATCTATTAGATTTTATGAAACCATCGATGTCGAAATAACTTTTTTTTTTTATGTACGAAAAACTACAATTATGATTAGATTTCTTAAAAAATATAGGTGTTTTTGTAAACCTTCGGTCCCAATTGTATGTTTGTATATATAAATTACATGCAAAATTATACCCCAAGTTACGCGAATTCGACTTATGTGCTTTTTGTTGGTCCCACTACCGCATAACTTCGGGGTTTTATATAAAATCGCCTATTTATTGAACTAGGTTAGTTATTTTGGTACCCTGACAAAGTAATTAATGCTGGAATAAATTTAGCATTTTAATTTAATTCAGCTGTACCAAACATCTGGTTTTTGTAGATTGATTAAATAGAGATCAATGTTGGGTCCATTGTTTTTCTTAATTTTTGTGATATTGATTGCTGGATTAAAAATTTAATGTTTACATACAAACCCCAACCTGGGAAGAGTGATTAATAATGAAGAAAAGACTTAATATAGAAACACGTAAACACATTAAATTTTTGATCACTTAAGCATTAAATATTTCAGAAAGAATAACTCATTCCATTTTCCTCAGTTAAAAAACAAGTACTACAAGTTATTTTAAACAAAGCAAGAACATCACCATCAATTTTTTCATACCTACTCTCAAGGGCTGTTCAGGCTACTATGAATGCACTTCATGATTAAGTTTACATTATTAATAATCTCCTATCAGCAATTTTCCTCCAAATTAGTCTATTACTTGTCATCACTCCAATATTGTTGGATCTAACATTTCATTCTTCTAAGATGCTTCCTGACTGAATCAATCCAGCTAGTCCTTGGTCTTCCTCTGGGTCTCTTTCTTACCATCTTGGCATCAAACACCTGCTTTGCTAACCTTTCCTCTCAATCTAATAGACAAGCTTATGTGTTGAACATTATTCATAACTTATTCTTAATGGTGTTACAACACCAAATGAACAAATGAGGACTTCAGATATTTTGTCTGTTACAATTTGATTGCTTCACTTACTCATTATTGCGTGTCAACTGTAACATGTAGTGTGCTCTGGTTTGAAATGCAGCTAAATATAAGCCAGTTTATAAACATTTTTTTTATAGTTTAGTTTGTTTGGTGTTACATATGATTAAAAATAAGTTATGGCTTTCCTTGCTCATTCTATTTAAGTGGCCGTGCCACCTTAGATTAGCTCTGTGTGACATTGGTAGCATTCAAGAATGTGTTCTTGAATGCTACCAATGTCAAGTTTCTTTCTAATATCTTCATTTTTAATATGATTCTGTCATTAATGCCATCACAGAAACAAAGGAGTAGAGTTTGTTGCCTCGGTTAATATATTGGAACCTCACGTTGTTCACGTTACTCAGACTTGGCTATCAGAAGCAGACTTACTAACTGATATCGACTGCAAACAGTACAGTATTTTTAGGAAGGATAAACAAAATAGGAGAGGAGGGGGGAGCAGTACTGCTAATGTTATCAAATGTCTTGAATCCATTTAGAGTTGAGACCTATGACTGCAATACTAGTAACAATTTTTCATGTGGCAGTGGGTTTCAAGCCATCTAGTGTGAAGTGGAATTTAATAAGATTAAATACAGAAAATAATTCGAAAAATAAGTACGATGCATGTGAAAAGAGTTATCAGAATGGAGGACTTTAATTATCTGAACATTGATTGGGTAGCTATGAAATCACATGAGAAGAATGAAACTGAATTTATTGAGCTGTTGCGAGACTTCCTCAAGCAGCATGTAACAGAATTCGAGGTCAAAGAGTGTTAAATCTGGTTATAATGTCAGATGGGGATTTCATTTAAAGACATAACTATTCTGCCTCCAGTTGTTGACAGTGATCATTCAGTACTCACTTGAAAAGTGGCTAAGTTTATAAAAGTTTCATTCAGAAAAGGTTACATCCTGAACTACAAAGCAGGACATTATGACCACCTGAGGAGTATGCTGGGTTTTGTGCCATGGTATCAGTTATTGTGTGGGAAGGATATCGACAGTATGGGAAGTGTTTAAAAAAATACTTAAATAATGGGATATCAGAATGTCTCCCTCGAGTTTGAAGAATAAATAGAATAGAAGTGAAATAGATGTATAATCTAATTAATCAAGAGATTTGTAAGAAAAAGATGATAATTATAAGCAGCTGACCAGAAGAGTCACAAGTGTATGGAAAGCTAAGTCCAAGTATGAAAAGAAACTGGCTCTGCAAGTTGACAGCCCAAAATGAAAAAAATTACATTTTGTTTGTGTTTATAAATAATAACAATGCTTGCAACATTATATAAATGCAATACAACATGTTAAAGGTTACAGCTTATGTTTTGACATTGATTGAATAGTTAATAATTGGAATTGTTCGTTTAGCACTTTAGATTACAAAACAAATACACTGCGATCTAACGCAGTATCGGAATTAGCACATTCAACCAATTGCAGCCAGACTCACCGATATTCGTTTGCGCTTCTCATTGCACGTAACTAGTGAGTCTGACACTGTTCTTTGGGCAATGTATAGTATGCTTGCGTGCATTATTTCTGTGAGATACGAAAGGTGAACTATTTTTTGCAAATCTTATTTTATTTTGTTTAAATAACATAATTATTTATTTATTATAGATACAAGGCTGAATTATGATGAGTGTCACTGTTGAAAATATGAAAAGAATTATATTTTTTCAATTATGGTTACACGAAACAAATACACTGCGATCTAACACAGTGTGAGAATGATCGCGACAATTGCAGGTAGACTCGCCAATTTTCATTTACGCTTGACACTGCTCTTTTGGGCAGTGTATCGTATGCTTGCGCACGTTATTTCTGTGAGATACGAAACTTTTATTATTGGTGTTTGTTTGTGGTGTTTATTATAGAATGTGAGCAAGGAAGCACCTTGCTCACGTTCTATAATAATGTTACCACTGAGTTAGACAAGAGGAATGGATACACCATGATAAAGCTTTTGACAGAATACAGTATGGAATACTGTTGCATAAATTGGAGAATGTGGGATCAGATTATAAACTATTGGCATGGATAAGGATGACCGACCGACAAATATCACAAAAGTTGTATATGGGAGGGTGAATGAATATCGAGTAGGCTGCAATTGTGGGCATGTGAAATGGCTGTCATTTCAATGTTAATAAATGTAAAGTCATGCCCTTTCATGTGAGTATATATATCCAATGTCATATTATATTGGTGGGATTATACTTGAAGAAACTGATGGGGCTGGGGATCTTGGAGTTTTGGTGGGCAGGAATTTGAAGTTAAGGGATCATATGGCAAAAATTGTAGATACAGCTCTCAGAATAATGACAATGATGAAATGAACCTTGACATGTAAAGATTAAGGAAGTCATTTTGCCTCTTTGCATGACCTTCATGAGACCTCACTTGGACTGTTGCACTCAGTCTGGTCTTTTGGTTTCTTTGGTGATTCTGATACAGTGGAGAGAGTGCAAAGGAGTGTCAAAAATGAAATCAGGATTGTGGAATACAAATTATGAAGACAGACTGAGAATTTGTAGGCTGCAGACACTAGCAAACAGGAGAAAGAGAGATTATATGATTGAGATTTAGAAACTTCTGAAAGGGTTATACAGAATTTCAGTAGGTGGAATTTTTCATTTTATTGTGGGCGGTGAAAGGACTCGAGGGCATCCATGGAAGTTGAGAATGAATGCTGTCAAGAAGGGGATTAGGGCCGTATTTTTCTCTTATAGAGTAGTGCCTTATTGGAATGGATTGCCATTGGATGTTGTGTGTGCAAGTAGAATGAATCAATTCAAGAACAGGTATGGTAGCTGGTACAAATATTATTATTACATGACACCTCCAATGAGTCCAAAGATTCATTGAGGGAGGGCACCTACTCTGCAACTCTCTGTCTCAACGCTCAGTCTACCAACTACAGCAAACTGCAAATAGCATCATCTACACCAATGCCATCTACTGCCCACCACCACCACTAGTATTTTCACAGACAATCACAAACATCCATGCCCATGGCAGGATCCGAACCTGCAGCCTTTTGGCTGGAGAGCAGATATGCTTATCACTCGGCCAGCCAGGATGGCTGTATGGCCTCTCTTGATGAGTTTCTGACTCCCTGGAAGTCTCTCATAATAATAATTATAATTATAATAATTATTATTCTGTTAGATTTGAAAGGATAAAAATTAATTCTATGGCAGAAAACAAAATAATTTATTTTGAATAAATCTTATGTTCTGAAATATGAAACAGACACAGCTTTAGGAACGAAATGATTTACTGATGATAAATTTGCCATATTTTATTTTTCAAATCAGTGTTATAATAGAACAAAATAATTTATTACTTATAATAAAATATAGCAGAAATTATTTTTGTGCTATTTTCAGTTGCTTACATTGAAACTCATTAGGTTAACACGTTCGCTGCCACGCTACTTTGGCATGGTCTGTTCCCCTACGCCGAGCTGTTTTACTTCTTTAAGGTCAGTACGATAATCTCGTTACCGGAGGTAAACGACCTACGAGTATACTCGTAGTTGGCTTGTACAGAGCATATACAGTCTATGAGAATACACAGTTTTGAAGCTAGCCCCACAAGCCAAGCATTTTCACTTCTTCAAGGTCACTACAATAATCTCGTTCCCGGCGGTAAGCGTCCTACGAGTATACTCGTAGCTGGCTTGTGAAGCAGGATTACCCACTACGAGTATACTCGTAGTTGGCAGCGAACGTGTTAAATATTATAAATAACAGTGTTTTTAAACGATATTTATTAATAAATATGTGAACTGTTTCCTTTTCTTGCAAAATAGCATTATATGGATATTAAATTACCTTACTAACTTTCCAAATGTGCGATTTTTTTGTAATCATAAATTTCCTGATATGTATCCTTAAGAGATGTTCAGGCTATCATGACAGCATGCTTAAGTTTACATTATTAATAATCTCCTGTCAAGAATTTTTACTCCAAATGAGTCTTTTACTTGTTAGCAGCACTCTCCAATATTGTTGTATTGAACATTTCATTTTTTTTTTTTTTTTTTTTTTTTTGGGCACATCTGATTGAATAAATTCACCTAGATCTTGATCTTCCTCTAGGTCTTTTTTGTGCCAATTGTGGCATGATCTGTTCCAATCGTGAACTGTTCCTCTCCTTTTCTGTTTAAGTGACCATATCACCTTAGCCCTGTGACACATTCTTGAATGCAAACAATGTCAAGTTCTTTCCTAATGTTCATTTTTAATACGATTCTGTCATTGATGTCATCTGTTTGCCCCAGATTTTTTCTTAGAACTCTGATATCTGTGGTCTCTAATCTCTGATCAAATGTTTTATTTCTAATCTACTTAGAGATCCATAACTTAAAACTGGTTTGAACACTGTCCTGTATACTGCTAGTTAGTGCTTTGGCTAATTTCTCTCTTATTTCATATAAATTTATTCAGCTACCTCTTCATCATACCAGATTTGTTTATTCTGTTATCTATATCCATATTTAATTTGCCATCATTATTAAAATTTGTTTAAATAAATATTTTAGTCCGTGCAGTTAGCTGAGTGGCTATGCGCCTCGCAACCATCTGCCTGGGAAAGGAGTGTCCTGGGTTCGATTTCTGCTGCTGACATGAGGAGCTTAATGATCTTTCTGAGCCATAGCCAAGTTAGCTGGGCTTGGGCATGGACAGTAGGGTTTTTCTTTCCAGTACAGTAGGATGTTTATCTGGGGTTTTTCATCCCACAAAGTAGGCAAACTGGTCTTGAGAACTCAACACCACTATGGACATAGGATACAATGGGGCATAAGGCTGACCACCTTATCCTGTGAATGGTTTAGGTCCATTGATTAATAACCCCTTGACACCATAAGGTAAAAGAGGGGAAAAGGAAGATGAGATGAGATAAGATAAATATTTTACATGTTCTATAGGTTCTTTATTGAGAATGCAGCTGAATTTTGTTTATTTTCCTGCCTATTTTTACAGTTTTAGTCTTTGTATTGATGATTTTCGTAACAAATTTGTTTTCGATGTTATTCATTTTAGAGAATTCTGGAGAACCACTGGATATAATTAGAAGTACAATATCATCTACATAAAGCAAAGAGATGAGGTTGATATCCTCATTTCTAATATCAGGTTTAATGCCACTTTCTTTTGTAATGCTATCCATAGAGATGATGAATAAAAGTGGAGATAATATGTATCCTTGTTCTTATATCTGATTTTACATCAAACTATTTTCCTGTATTTCCTTCAATTCTAGCTGTTGATTTAGTCTACATTTTAAGTTGTATATTGCTTTATATACTATTCAGTCTACCCAATATATAACTGTAGTCTTTTGAAAACGTTTTCTCTTGGTATCTTGTCATAAGCCTTTTCCACGTTCCCATAATTTTTCTATTGCTTTTGTAAACAGAAAATCTCACCTTGACAACCTCCATATGGCCAGCCCTTCTACAGTATTCTCTTTTACAATTTTCCTCAGCCTGCTTTCAAGTCTGCTTTATAAAATTTACCTCTAACAACTAGTAGAGAAATTCCTCTGCAATTCTCACATTATAGCTGGGAACAGAGATAGCTTTACTCCAGTAATCTGGAATTCAATCTTCTGACCAGTCCCTTTGAGTTTCTTTACACATAGTTCAACTCTTTTACATTTTTCTCTGTATTCTTTTAGGGCATCTGCTGACTTATTTGCTAGGAATTTTTTGTATTCTTTTTTCTTGTCCAGGACTGTTTCTTTATCTTTTTGAGATCACCATGGTGTTCTTATTTTTCTGTCCTAGCAGAGAGTTTCATGTACCTGTTTAGCTGAATCAATCAATCAGTGTTTCCTTCAGAGTTTTCCTCTGAAACTTCAAGTTCAGTTTTCAAACTGTTTAATTTTTTCTCCAATAATGTTTGTATAAGTCTGCACAGTTAGCCTAGTGGCTATGTGCTTTACAACCATATGCCTGGAGAAGGAGTGTCCTAGGTTCAGTTCCTATCGATGACGTGAGGAGCTTAAGGATCTTTCTCAGCCATAACCAAGTTAGCCGGTCTTGGGTTTTTGTGGGGTTTTTCATCCCACAAGCAGGCAAACTGGCCCCGTGAACACACAGGTCAAAGGATATAGCGTGGCAAGGAAGGCAACAGGAAACCACACCTTGCTCTTAGTTATTTCCCTAGATGGTGGCATATATAGCTGCCCCTAAACAGCCGAAAAGCTATAACCACCACAACAATAACAATGTTTGTATAGTTGAGTCTACAGTTTACTGTAAAAGTTGTTAAACTTTAATCATTTTAAAATCTTTCTTACATACTGTTCTTTTCAATGTGATATAGCTTTTTTATGATACTTAGAACTAAACGATCGACACTTCCAACATCAAATCCTCTGTTCATTCTTTTATCCCAGCATAAGGATATCAAAATCAACCATGACATAATCTGTGAGGCTTTTCTTAATTGCTGTGTCTTCTCTCCACATGAACTTGTGCACATTTTTATATTAGAACATATTGTTAGTAATGACTAGTCTGTATATTTATTAGCCTTGTTCTTTTCTTTAAAATTTTCCAATATGCTCCTGTAATCCGGTAAGATTAATTTCCTAAGCTTTTGTCTAGATCTCCATCAAGGACAACTTTTCCCATTTTCTTTATGCAGCTCTGATGTAATGATTCTAAAAATTCCTCTACTTTTTCCTTATGAGAACCTTCCATGGAACCAGAGGCACAAATAAGTTTGTCTGTTTCCCTTGAAGTTTGCCCACATTACTCTCTTGAAACTTGATTCCAGTCCAGAAGTTTATCTTTACATAAATGATATAAGAAATAATTTAAAGGGAGATATTCAGCTGTTTGTTGCTGATTCAAAGTTGGGTAGGTAATAACTAATCATCGTGATGTAGAGAGCTTGCAGGATGATTTAAATAATCTGACATTATGGGCAAAACATAATGGATGTCAATTTAGTGTGGAAAAGTGTAAAATTATGCATTTTGGGATACAAAGATTAAAAGCTGTGTACTACATTGAGAGAACTGTGTGTTTGATGGAAAGGATGTGTGTAATGCTGATGGATTGCATCTATCATAAATGTTTTTGGTGTTAGGTGCCCAGAGAATGCTCTGTTCGCCTGAGTATAGAAGTAAAAATTCAGGAAAACTTAAGCATTTAGGGTGGAAGCAGGTGCTTTTGCGTGAAGGCAAGTAGAGAATAAGGCAAGTGAGAATGATCAAGTGGAGAATCTGGTCTCTCAAGCAAAAACAATGAATAGGGTTAGTCAATTCAGAAAGTAAAGATGGGTGGGGGCTTAAAGGGATGGTGCAGTTTCTATATACCAGGGGTGTTCAACCCGTCGATCGTGGAGCGATATTTGGTCGATCTCTTGTGTATTCCTCCTTACTTACAAATTTAATTAAAACTGAAAACATAATATTTTATTTATCATTATTTTGTATTATTTTTAATTCGCTTTAAGTGTATTGCTATTGTTTATTTATTTTTCATTAAAATTGTCAAATCAGTAATTTTCTTATAAGTTCAGGTAAATGAATTAATTTGGATCAGTGTAAGTCAAACAGTGAGCCAAGTGAATACGATTATAAGCAAAGTGTAAAAACTCAATTGTAGCTTAAATATTAAATATTCCAAAGCAGATCACATCGATTTTTTAATTAGGTTAAGTCCTATGTGAATATTGTAAAAAAATAAACTTTGTCTCGGTATAATTTGTATTAGATGTTTTTTTGTAAATAACTCTTTTGAAGCTAACCGTATATACTGCTTTAATAAGAATATGTTAGAGTGTTAAAAACAAAGGCAATGTTTTTGTCGCCGAAGCTGTACATAGCAGCATTAGAAAGATTGTTATTGAAACTTGTATGTATGAGAAAGGCTTGCAGGCTCTAAGTGTAAACATCTCCGAAGTCAGTCAGAAAGAGTTTAAACAACTTTCCGATGGCCGGCAACTTACAATCAAAAAATAGTGTAAGAGAACAAAAGGCGTGCCAAACTTGAAACTTAAGATGAAAGACTCATACCGATTCTTTGGGGGTTGCCAAACTTCATGCGAGATTTCAGAGGAGGCCTAATAAAAAGGGACTGAAGTAAGCAGAAGGGGGGTCCCGGTTCCAGAATTGCTGTCAGAGAGGAGGCCACCTGGTCCAGAGTCACCGTCAGAGAGACTGCCCGGATCCACGTTGCTTGAGAGAGGAGTTTCCCACCTCCAGAAAGGAGCTTCTCGGTTTGAGACGTCACTAGAGAGAGACTACTTCTAGGCCACAGACAAGGTTTCAAATTGCCGAAAGGAAGAGTTCGAATTGCCAGAGAAAAGTTTCCAGGCCAGGTTAATGTCAGAAATTCACCAGTGTGTTGCGTTTTCATTACAATTCGATGAATCAAACGACCTCACTGATATTGCTCAGTTAATGATATTTATTTGCATGGTATTTCAAGATTATTCAAGTAAAGAAGAACTTTTGAAAATTATACCATTATTGGGAAGAACTAGGGGAGAAGACATTATTTCGGCATTTGATGAATTTGTGAAACAACACAAACTTCCACTTTTTAAACTTGTGTCCATTACTACTGATGGTGCTCCTGCAATGATAGGTAATAAATTGGGCTTCATTTCATTATGTAAAATTGATGACAAATATCCAGATTTTTTAACCTACCACTGTATTATTCACCAACAAGTACTATTTAGTAAAAGATTAAACACAAAAGATGTTTTGGATATTACATTTAAAATTGTAAATTCTGTTCAAGGAAAAGCCCTGCAACTGTGGTAATTTAAATTACAGGCAGATGATGATAAGGACCTTCTGTTGTACAATAATGTTCGCTGGCTCATCAGAAGTCAATTTTTAGAAAGATTTCTTGTATTAATTAACAATATAAAAAATTTTCTTGATGAAAAAGGAGATATTTATCCACAATTGAGTGATAAAAGATGGTTGTTACACTTATCATTTTTAGTAGATTTCTGTACGAAATTAAGCTATTTAAATTTAGAGTTACAAGGTAGAGATAAAAATTTAATTGACGTGTTAAGTTCAATAAAAACTTTCCAACAATACCTACTTTTATTAAAGAAAAATATAAATGACTGCGAATTTAGACATCTCCCATATTTATTAAATTTTTTGAACAAAATCAAGAAATGTTTTGCTATGATTTAAAAGAATTTATTTGTGAAATAGAATTAGTTGAGGAAGAAATAAATTCAAGATTTAAAGATTTTAATAAAACTGAAATGATTGTATCTTTTATCAATAATCCATTTCAAGAAAACTTGAACATCACAGAAATTTCAAATAAAATTAGTGCTGTTTGATATAAACCAAGCTGACATAGAACTTGAGATAATAAACATTCAGAATAGTTTACATTTAAAATCAATAAACAATGAAGTCATTTGGAAGCATGCACATGAACAATTTCCAATATTAACTGATATTGCACAAAAAATTCCCAATATTAACTGATATTGCACGAAAAATTCTGGCGTGTTTCAAATCGACATGCTTGTCAGAATCCAATTTTTCAAATATGACCGTCATAAAAAATCAATTAAGAAACCAAATTACAAATGATCATTTGGATGATTGCCTGTGATTGGCCACTTCTTCATATCAACCTGACTATGAAAATATTGCGAGGTCCAAACAATGCCAAATTTCACATTAACTTTTTTTTTTTTTTTTTAAATCAACCAACATTTCCTGTAACTTGTGAGTTTGTAATTAATCTGTTGTTTTTTCTAACTTTGGTTTTCCAAAATACAGAAATAAATATTTTATTCCAATATATTTTTTTTGTTGTATTAAAATAATTAAAAGTGATAAATAAATTTTTAAATACACAAATAAAGTTTTTAGTTATTTATTTATTTTTAGTTGTTTATTTGTGCATAATCAGATATCAGATTGGGGGGGGGGGATGTGATCTATGTAAGAGAGTAGATTGCCGAATAACTTATATATAAGAGAGTAGATCTCCGAATAACTTTTTATAGAAAAGTAGCTCGCAGAGTAAAAAAGGTTGAACACCACTGCTATATACTAATGCCAGAATATCGGGAAGAAGAGGGAGGAGTTTTTGGCATTGGTTAGTGCAACCTTGCAGAAAGTTATAGGCATTAGGGAGACTTTGCTAACAGCAGATGATAGTTACAGTGATATGAGAAGAGTTTAGTATTTTCAGGAAAGATAGAGAAAATGGGGAAGGGGTACTTTAGAAGAATTGCAGCCAAAGAGAATAGGAGATAGACAGGAGGAAGGCTGTTCATTTCAGCCAGCCTAGTGTGAGATCGGGGCCCACCAAGACAAAATATACAGTTGGTTGTTGCTATAGGCCAGGGAGCTCCACATCTGATCTGGAAGACATGCATCGGCAAATTAGTACAATGAGTACAGGTCGAGTGTTTATTATGAGGTCTTCCGCTATGGAGATATAGACTGGAAGGAAGAAAGATCGCATGCAGGAAGGAAATGGAATTTATACACCTACTGAGAGATTACTTCAGGTAGCATGTGATGGAGGGGACTAGGGGAGTGAGAATATTGAACCTGGTCACATGATCAGAAGAGCTATTCATAACCAGGATAGTTGCATTGTCTCCTATTGGAGAAAGTGACCATGCAGTCTTGGCTTGGAAGATTGTAAAACATCAGGAATATTCTGTCAAGATGGGGTATATGTGGAACTACAAGGCAGTTGATTATGACAAGCTTAGGACGAAACTTAAATCTATGCCATGGCATAAAGCACTGCATGGTAAGGATGTTAGTAATGCATGGGAGATAATTAAGGGTCATCTAGAGGAAGCAATTTTAAATTGTATACCTAAGGTCAGGAAGGTTAATCAGGTAGGAGCGATGAATAAATAATATCATTCAGCATGAGCTGCAGAAGAAGAAAATACTGTGAATGGGTATGTAAGGAGAAAGGTGACCAGAAGACTTGTGAACAGTACAAGGTTCAGGCAAAAAAGATGACCAGCATGACAAAGAATGCAAAATCAGATTACGAGAAGAATCTATCCAAGCAGACCAAAGAAAATCCCAAAGAGTTTTTTCGTTGTGTGGCAAGTAAGAGATAAAATGACTGTGGAAGATTAACTTTAATGAGTGATGATTGTCACTCATTAAAGGAAGAAGATAAAATAGCAAAAGAAGCAGATAAAATAGTTGAATTACTGAGTGACAACTTTGCAAGAGTATATCATCCTAGTGAGATTACTGCTCTAACATGTGACAGACACTAATGTGGGAACAAAAGTGGATGAATTGGAGGTTCTTAGGATATTGCATAATCTCAGTGTAAATACAGCTATGAGATTAGATCGGATATCAGCTTGCGTTTTGCAAGAATGTACAACAGAACTGGCAATGCCTCTGACTAGGCTCTTTAATTTAAGTCTCAGCTCTGGTGGAGTTCCAAGGGAGTAGAAAAAGAGCAAAAGAATTCCCTTGCATAAGGAAGATTCTAAGACTGCACTAGCAAAATTTTAAACCAATCAGTATCTCAAGTTTGGTGGTGGTAAGGTAAAAGTACTGAAATAATTGGTCAAAAAGAGAATTCAAGAAGGGGGTGGATAAAAATATGATACTGTATGAGGGTCAACATAGTTTGGTGAACGGTTGGGTTATGCCTAAGTAACTTTTTATAACAGAGCAAGAGCTGAGTTGGACAAAGGAAATGACTACGCAATGATTCTGCTGGATTTCACAAAGGCATTTGACAGAATACCACATGGAATTATGCAAATTAGAACAAATTGGGATGGATATGACATTGGTTATGTGGATAAGAGGTTTGCTGCTAGACAGATATCAAAAAAGTGGTATATGGAGGGGGAGAAACAAGGCAAAAACAAGTGACTAGTGGTGGGCTACAAGGTTCGGTGCTCAGACCACCATTACTGTTTAATTTATACATAAATGATATAGGAAATATTCAGTTGTTTGCTGATGATGATGCAAAATTGGGTAGAGGAATAGTTAATTGTGACAGTGTGGAGAGCTTGCAGATTGCTTTAAATAGGCTGTCAGTGTGGACAAAAGATGATTGGTGTGAGTTTAATGTGGAGAAATATAGTAGAATTATGCATTTTGGGGTAAATTGATTACAGTCTCTGTACCAATTGGAACTGTACTCCAGGAAATAGATGAAGCTAGAGATTTAGGGGTGGTGGTAGACAGAGAGTTAAAGTTTAAAGAACATATTGCTAAAGTGGCTAAGGTAGTCCCTAAGTTTACTTGGCAATTTACAATAAAGATATTAACGAATATCTCTATTGTAAATTGAAAAAAAAAGAATAACGAAGCAATTAACGAATAGAGATAAGGAATTTACGATTCCTTATCTCTATTCGTTAATACATTGAAGAATGCATTAACGAATAGAGATAAGAATTGTATTCCTCTTTATAAGGCCTTGATACATCCACACCTGGATTTACTGTGCTCATGTCTGGTCTTCTGGGTTTCTTGGGGGATGAGGAAGCAGTGGAGCAGATTCAGAGGTGAGCAACCAAGATGGTTAGTGGTCTGTAGAATATTCCCTGTGAGGACAGATATTGAGGGGTGTGTGGATTGTAGAAATTGGTTAATAGGAGAAAAAGAGGTAATATAGAAATATTTAAGTTACTTAAAAGGTTTTATATTACTGATGTAGGGGAAATGTTTCGACACTTGGCTTGAGGAGCCAGAACAAGAGGGGTGGGGGTCATCCCTGAAAGTTGAATAAAGGTGTGATTAGTAGGGGTGTGAGGAATAGATTTTTTGCTTGGAGAGTTGTGAATGAGTGGAATCAATTGCCTGAGTCAGTTGTGAGTCTGTTAATGGATTCAAGGAGAAGTATGCTAGATTGTGTGGATAGTTTTGGTTTCTTATAATGAGTCTTTGGACTCCATGGAGTCCAAATAATAATAACAATAATAATAATAATGTATATCTTGAATCTCAGTAACTTTCAATTTTTACTTAAAATTACAATAATGCTTTTAACTTTTTTGTAGTATACCCATTTCAATAATATCCAATGCTTAACTACTGCAAAATGAATGTGGTGAAAATATCTGTAAAAGTATTCTATACAGAATGATTCAAAACCTATGCTAATTTTGAAGATTTGCAGTTGTATTCCCATGCTCTTTAAGATTTCCAATTTCATAATCCTCCTCTCTTTCTTTCTCTATCTGCTCCGAGAAGTGACTTATAAAAACTATTTTTCTAGTTGTTTGAAAGTTTCACAGAAAGTTTTTAAAGTCTGTTACTTCATTTTATCATTTTGAGAAAAGAAATAAATTATATTGCTGTGTATGTTATTATTATTCTTATTATTA
This sequence comes from Typopeltis vanoorti, assembly GCF_054136105.1. NCBI lineage: Eukaryota > Metazoa > Arthropoda > Arachnida > Uropygi > Thelyphonidae > Typopeltis > Typopeltis vanoorti. Next base: position 9,711,489 of record NC_143551.1, on the reverse strand, counting down.
TGTGACACCTCCAGGGAGTCCAAAGACTCATAACTATTTTTGCCAACTTAACATTAAATAATTATAAGAATTGTATTGATAATTCATATTTCTTTAGTTGATGTTATGCACAGAGCTAATTTGTTTTAAAGGGTGGAACTGTACTCCAAGAGATTGATGAGGCCAGGGAATTGGGAGTGTTGGTGGATAGGGAGATGAAGTTTAGGGGGCACATTGCGAAAGTAGCTAAATCAGCTCATCAACTCACTTGGTTGTTGAAAAATACCTTAACGAGCAGAGACAAGCAAGTTATTGTACCTCTGTACCGAGCCTTGATAAGACCTCATCTTGACTACTGTGCCCAGATTTGGTCACCTCTGTTCCTTCTTGATGGGGAGGAGGTTGAGAGGATCCAGAGGCGAGTGACTAAGATGATAGCAGGTCTATGGAATGAACCATATGAGAACAGGTTGAAGATTTGTGAGTTGCAGAAACTGGTTGATAGGCGGAAAAGGGGAGATATGATTGAGACATTCAAATTGCTAAAAGGATTCTATAAGATTAATTCAGAGGATATATTTGAGATCAGGACTGGTGGTGGGAGAACTAGGGGACACCTATGGAAGCTTGGCAATAGTGTGGTTAGCAGTGGTGTTAGAGCTGGGTTCTTTACTTTTAGAGTGGTAAATGAGTGGAATAAGCTGCCAGAGTCTGTTGTGGGTGCTATGACAGTGAGCGAGTTCAAGGCAAGGTATGATAGATACTGTGAGAATGTCATATAGTTGTGTGGACATGATGTTTAGGGCCTCCCTCGATGAGTCTGTGGACTTCCTGGAGTAGCCCGAAAATAATAATAATAATAATAATAATAACTGCATGTTTCAGTTTGTAATGCACATCATGAATGGAAGAAATGAATGGTAGCTCCAAGTATTGCAGATGACTTTATACATTATTAAATGTTGTGGTGCCAGCCTGTTTGGCCAAGTGGTTAGTGTATCTGCTGTCCAGCCAAAAGGCTGCAGGTTCAAATCCTTTTATGGATATTATTATTATTATTACCATCCCAAGACCTCATGGAGTCAAAGACTCATCTGGGAGGTTCTTTTATCACACACACAGCTCATCATATGTTTTGTAAAGAGTTTGAATGTTTTAAATACATTCAAACTCTTTACAGACACCACATTTTCAAGCAAGGCATTCCAATCATTCACAACTCTGCATGAAAAAACAAACCTGCCTCTCACACCCTCTTTATACAGTTTCCAGGGATGACCTCTGGTTCTCCCCTGATCTCCCACTATTCTCTGTAAAACTTCTCCAGCATTGATCCTATAACAACCCCTTACCAACTTGTAGGTTTCTATCATATCTCCCCTCTTCCTCCTGTCCACCAGACTCTGCAAATTACATCTTCTCAATCTTTCCTCATACTCGACATTCCAGAGGTCAGAAAGTTCCTTAGTCAGTCTCCTTTGGACCCTTTCCAACATCTCTTCATCCTTCTTAAAACACTTAAGGAATAGAACAACGTAGTTAAGGATATAAATTAAATTAAACTTTAATAAATATTTTCCGATATTTCGGCAATGTCACATTGTCATCTTCTAAAGGAACTTACAAAAAAGCACGTGCACGTAGGCACTACAAACACAGTAACTCCCCAGTTGTGGTGCACTACAACTGGGGAGTTACTGTGTTTGTAGTGCCTACGTGCACATGCTTTTTTTGTAAGTTCCTTTAGAAGATGGTAATGTGACATTGCCGAAATATCGGAAAATATTTATTAAAGTTTAATTTAATGTATATCCTTAACTACATTGTTCTGTTCCTTAAGTGTTTTAATAATGCATAACCAGCATATAAGCCTGTCTACGAGTATCTTCATCCTTCTGAAAACCCGGTGACCAAATCTGGGCACAATAGTCCATGCGTGGCCTAATCAAAGCCTTATACAACGGAACAAGAATCTCCCTACTTCTACATGTCAGTGTCCTCCGCATCATTCCCAGAAGCCTTTGTGTTGTCTTCACAATTTTGGCGATGTGTCCCCTAAGTTTTAGATCCTTATCCACTATCACCACCAGATCTCTTATTTCCTCTACCTCCAACAATATATTCTCACCAAGCATAAATTCTGCATCCCATCTTTGTTTTCCAAATTTTAAAACCTTACATTTTGCAACATTGAACTCACATCCCCAAATTGTGATTGTTTTCACATACATTCATTCATTCATTCATACAAGTATTTAAACACTATCCCAAGATGGAATGGGTCATCATGGGAGAAGTAGACCCAATTCTCCCCCAATGGAGAGGCCTTTATCTAACAGTGGGGAATATATAGACTGGGGTGGGGGAGGGAATGATTGGTTTGCTTTGTAAATCAGAACTATACATTGCAGAGTAAAGGAACAATAAGCATTCCAAGAAATGATTTCTAACTAGAATTATAAATAAACAAGACAGTGTAGAAGAACAGCAATTTTTTTAAAAAATAAATACCTTTGCAAGTATTCTATAAAATAGTTGCTTCCTAAAAATGTAATTATCTTCAATAAAGTATTTCCATACACAGTAAAAAAATGCATTGTTTTCTAGCAAAAAAAATTCTCGCATAAGATTTACATTAAATAATTGATTGCAACTATTTTATGTACACATCGATGGCATTTTTCCTTTTAAGATAAAACAAAAAAAATTTTAAAAGATATATTTCGGTGATTACACCACATTTTTTATTATTCAGTTATACAAAATACTGAAATAATAGTTCCCGACAAGTTTCGTAAATTGTAGGATTTACATCTTCAGGGGATAAATAGTATAACTTAAAGTTTAAACAAGAGAATTAATAAATACAAATCATAACCGTCTGACTATTCATAAAACTCAAATAACAGCATGCAGATATAAAACGTTATTGACATTGAACAGTACTGGATGATGTCACGTATTCTTGTTCTCGTTCATACAGTCCGAGCTCAGATTGAGGTAGATTTTTTATTAGAGCTGACCACACTTGATTGAGAATTAAACCTTGATTTTTATTGCATTGGATTGGGTTTTTTAGCATATTAGCAGCTTCTTTAAATTTTCTTATATAACTGTTGTTTTCTATGTATGACATTGTCGTTTTTTGCCAGAGTGTCTGTCCTACATAGCAAATCCTGCAAGAGCAATGGATTTTGTAGACTCCTGGTTTTTTAAGAGGATGATGAGGTGGTTTTGGTGGATGTAGGAATCTTGAGATTTTTTCCATAGGAAGGAAGGCTACTTTTATGTTGTGTTTGTTCATTAATTTGGCTAGCTTATCTGTAACGTTTTTGATATAAGCAAGCGAGATTGCATTTTTATAATCCTGTTTTATTGTGTTGTTAGCTGGAGGCATTTTAAGGATTCTCTTGATGGTTTTTGTTTCATATCCATTCTGTTGGAGGATTTGTGTTAAGTATTTTAGTTCTTCATTACATCTTTTTTGTGTGCTGGAGATATTGTATGCTCTGTCTCAAAGAGTTTTAATTAAGCTTATTTTTTGTGAAGGATGGTGGTGGTGTGAGGTTGCATTTAGAAATCTTCCAGTGTTTGTCGGCTTCCTATATACTGAGAAGGAAAGTTTACTTTCTTCATTAACTTCTAATAGAATATCCAGAAAAGGAAGTTTTTTATTTTCTTCTTGTTCTAAAGTGAATTTTATGGTGTTGTGCAAATTGTTGAGATAATCTTTGAAATTGATAAGTTCATCTATTGTTCCATTGAATATGATGAAAATATCGTCCACATAGCGTAGCCATATTTTTGGTTTTTTATGGTAATTCTTAAGAGCATTGTTTTCAAATTTTTCTATAAATAGGTTTGCTAATACTGGTGATAATGATGAACCCATGGCCAGTCCTTCTTTTTGTTCCCAGATTCTGTCTTTATAGGTGAAAAAAGTATTGTTTATACAATGTTTAAAAAGATTCAAGATGTCCGGAGGGAAGAGGTCTTCTAGGAGATTCAAAATTTCTTGTCTCGGGACGTTTGTAAATGAGCTGATAATGTCTAGACTTTGTTAAGATGTCTGTTGGATGACCAATATGTATATCTTTCACTTTTTCTATGAAATATTTACAATTTTTTATGAAGGAAAATGTTTTTCCTATATGTTGTGAGATCATGTTGGTGAGGTATTTCGCCAAGTTGGAAGTTGGTGAATCTCTTCCATCTTTAAGACCTATTGGTCTTAAAGATATATCTGTCTTATGGATCTTTGGAACACCATATATTCTAGGTATCAAAGGATGTTTTGATTGTAAGTATTTTTTAAAAAAATGCTTATTTTTAAAAAAAATAAAAAAAGTGCCGTCCAGAGAGGCACTTTTTTTTTTATTAGATCATTTGTTTTTTTTTGTGTGTATGCCAAGTCAGGTCCCTATGGGTTTGTAGGTGTTTGTATCTTCCAGGAGACTTTTCATTTTGTTATCATATTCTGTAGCATTTAAAACGACAGTTGCATTGCCTTTATCTGCTTTTATTATGACAATATTTTTGTCATCCTTTAACTTTTTAAGGCAAACGTATTTATTGTAAGGTAGATTTCTACAAGGTAATCTGCTTTTTAATAGTAAAGCTGTACTTTCTATACGGATAAGATCTGCCATGTTGTCCAGTAGATTTCTAGTTCCTTTTTCTATTTGTGCTATGATATAAATTTTTGGTAGGAAACGTGGGGTTAAGGCGAAGTTAAAACCCTTAAGTAAAAGGTTATTCTCTTCTTTTGTTAGGACTCTTGAAGAAAGATTAATAACTACTTTTGAATGATCTTGTTGTTTTTTATGTATAACGGTTATGATTTGTATTTATTAATTCTCTTGTTTAAACTTTAAGTTATACTATTTACCCCCTGAAGATGCAAATCCTACGATTTATGAAACTTGTTGGGAACTATTATTTCAGTATTTTGTATAACTGAATAATAAAAAATGTGATGTAATCACTGAAATATATCTTTTGAACCAATTAGCCACAGAAGTCTACGCCTGCAAAAAAAGATTTTGTTAGATGATTCTCTTATTTATTATATATATACCTCCTGGAGTCAAGCTTCATTGAGGACATTTTGTTCTTCCCTTAACAACAAACTATAGTTATATGATAAAAGGACCAGCGTATATTGTATATTTAGTCTATATATCTGTTTAAAATTACAGCTACACTGCATATACTGTAAGAAATTCGCATTACATGATGATTAGGAGTTCTGGCTCTGAGATGCAGCTTCAAATGTGAGTTCATCTGGTTAACTGTTCTCCCGAGTGTGAAGGATTATCAGACCTCTTAATGAGATAATTATAGGCTTGCACTGTCATATGCTTCATATCCAGATTTTGATGGACAAGAATTTGTTATGACTTGTCTTATAAAAAAAAGTATCAGTTTTGTAGGTTACCACCTGAGAAGCAAGATGAATAAGAGGAACTTTATAATGGATACTATTAAGGGAATGAATAACTATCAGTTGCAGAGCTATTTTTATATTTTTCCAGGAATCTTATCTCAGAAGATGTAGATTTAAATGAACAATGCTGTATGCTTTAGTATTCTTTTAGTGAATGAATAGTCAATAACCGGAATAAACTTTCAGGACATTTTGTAGAAATAGTACCTTTCAGGAGATACTTATGATAACTTGAACAATATGGGTCATATTGTTCAAGTTATCTTAAGTATGGGTCATACACACTACAGAGAAGAGTATACTACAGAAAAGGAGAGGATAGCATTATTAGTAATGGTGCTAATGTTTTGGTTCTTCAAGAGATTTGAATGAGCTGGAAAGATGAGATAATCAATGGGAATGTCAGTTTAATGCAATAAAATGTAAATATTTGAAATTTGGGATCCACAGATGGAATGCCTCATAGTCACTTGGTGGAATTATACTAAAAAAATTGGAGGAAGCAAGGAATCTTGGGGTGATTTGGGATACAGATTTGAAGTTCTGAGGGCATATTGAGGCAATGTTCAGAACATTGACCACAAGAAATATAAGTGTACTGGTCCCATTGTATAAAGCTTTGGTATGACCACATCTGGATTTCTGTGCTCAGATTGCCCCAGTCCTGAAAATACTTGAGACACAAACTTTGTTTGCTTACACTTGGATGAAGGATTAAACCAAGTATATAATTTCTTGGTATCTTTAATTTATAATATAACCAAGTGGAAAAACTTCCAACAACTATCTTAAATGGACAGTTCATTAAAGTATTCCACTTTTCTGATTGTAGCATAATGCAGAAGTTTGGAGTAGTGGGAAGGAATGGGGAGGAACCCCTTATGTGAGCAGGAGGTATGTGAGGAATTGAGTAAACTCAATTTAAATAAGGCTATGGGTATTAATGGTATATCACCACATATCTTGAGGAAGTGTTCCAGAAGTTAACAACATCTTTAACTTACCTTTTTAGCATGAGGCTTAGACTGGGCCAAGTTCCAAAGCGGTGGAAAAAGAGGACAAAATTGTTCCGTTTCATAAAGAGGATAATAAGACAAAGACTTCAAATTATAGGTCTCTCCTTGTCTGGAGTTGTGGTCAAGGTATTAGAGAAGCTAGTGAGGACCAATATTCAGAACTTGTTGAAAGTTTATTTTTTGCTTGGTTAGACTTGGTTTAATAAAAAGGTGGCAGCTTGGTTTAATAAAAAGGTGGCACAACTTTTGGCAACTCCCATAGGTAAAGATGACCTCGCTATTGCTTCTGCCTGGTATCTCCACGTCTGGGCCTGGCTCTCACTGAAGAGATCTCGATAAAGGTCGAAACTAGTCTGGGTAGTGGCCCTTCCCTTAATGCATAACATTATACATCCACAAGGAGGTGTGTTTTGCATTATGGGAGATACTGAGATAGGAGTGATGTCAGCTTGGTACACCTTTGCAACGAGTTGCCTGGTGTTGTATTACCTTACCGCAGTCCTGAAAATACTTTCAGGCGCAAACTTTGTTTGCTCACACTTGGATAAAGGATTAAACTAAATTTATTATATTCAGAACTTGGTTGATATCAACAGAATTCTCTTTTATAGACAGTATGGGTTTGCTAAAGGAAGATTTTGTTTTTAGCAGTTTATTTACTCATTATAACAAGGTGACAAATACATTAGACAAAGAGATGCATATACAGTAGTATAATTAGGTTTTGCAAAGCCCATATGAAAATGAATTGTAATTAAATGGGAACAGATTATGTTGGATGTTATGTTAGTGTGCTGGATTGAAGTTTAGCTATCTGATAATTATCAGCAAGTTGTGTATGGGGAAGCAATATCCCAGAAGAGGAAAATCACTATCGGTGTGCACCATGAGTCTGTTTTGGCAACATTGCTGATTAATTTGTATATACAGGTAGTCCTTGACTTATGATGACTCGACTTACGACGGTCAAAAATTATTATTAAAAATTCTCTAATTTCACTTTGCTGCTAGCATTTACATACATATATCACATTACTTTTGTATATGCATTGCAACGTCGCCATTAGTCAACAAGCAAAGCCTATCACCAGTACGCAATAGCCGTTGCTGTGATTCACCCACTTCTCACTTATCACAGTCTTTAGCAGGTTAGCTGCTAATCGGCAATCGAAGTATTCATTTCTCTCATTGCAATTTTTGTATCTTGTCGTAACCCTATCATGTCTAGTAAGAGAAGTAATGCCTGATGAAAATTCCAACATAAAGAGAGAAGGCGAGGAAAGCTTTAAATTTAGATGTTAAAATGAAGGTGATTGAAGCATACGACAAAGGAAAGAAAGTCGGTGAAATAGCACGAGATGAAAACTATCTCATTCAACTGTTTCAATAAATTATAAAAGATAAATCAAGAATAAGGAGGCAGCTAAAGGAGCAGTTAATATAAAATGTACAATTTTAACGAAAAAAAGAGATGGGCCAATTCATGACATTGAGAAGCTTTTAATGATATGGATAGATGATCAAATCAACAAAAATATTCCTCTCAGTTTGTTTACAATTCAAACAAAAGCAAACAGCCTATTTGTCAATTTAAGGAAACAACAAGAAGATAAATACGGTGAGCATATGTTTAATGCTAATAAAGGTTGGTTTTAACTTACGTAACATATGAATAATGGGAGAAGCTGCTAGTTCCGATTTTGAAACTGCCAAAATTTTCAAGAAAAATCTGGAAAAAAAAATTCTGAAATAAACACATCAAAAATGGTGATTTTTGATATGTGTTTATGTATTTTTTTTCTTAAATTTTTCTTTCTTAATTTTGTTTTTATGTATTTATATGTATATGTGCTAATAAATAATTTATAAATGTTTATGTAAGTTTATACATTTTTAACTTTTTTAAGTTAAATAGAAACCTAATGTATGAAAATATTATAAGAAATCAAACAAATCAAGAATTAACAAAAGTCCTCGACTTATGTCAAAATCGACTTACGACGGAAATGTTGGAATGTAACCTCGTCGTAATTCGAGGACTACCTGTAATTACATTGAAAGGGACTTAACTGGTGATATACAGTTGCTTTCAGGTGATGCTATGTTTGGCAGAGTTATGAAATAGAGCACATGTTGTAATCTTGCAAGAGGACTTGAATAGACTTTCTGAGCAGGCAAATGTGTGAGGATGTCAGGTCAATGTAGCAAAGTGTGTTAGGTTTTAATATTTGGGAAGCAAACATTGGATATAGAGTATAGTAATGGTGGGGATATCTTAGAGGTGGTGGGGAAGATGACAGATTCAGGAATGATCGTGAATAGGGACTTGAAATTTCTGGGACATTTTGCTCAAACAACACAGCAGATTATGGTAATGATCCAAAGAACACTGACATGTAGAATTAAGGATGTTATGATTCCATTGCACAAGGCTTTGATCAGATCACATATGAATTACTGTGCACAGATTGGTCACCTATTTTTGAAAAGAATGATGAGTTGTGGGAGAGGGTTCAGAGAGAGAGCCAGTTGACTCTAAGTCTGTTTCTGGTTTCTGGAATGTGGAGTATGAGGGTAGATCGAGAGAATGCAAATTGCAGAGCCTAGTGAACAAGAGTAGGTTGGGGGGGGAGCATGATCAAGACATATGCTGGTAAGGGGTAATTACTTAGAATGGCTGGAGACAAGAGGGGGAAAAAAGTGGTCATCCCTGCAAGCTGTATAACATGGGTTTGAACAATGGAGTAAAAAGTAGATTTTTTTGCATGAGAATGACGGGTGATTGGAATGCATTGCCTGAAAGTTTAGTGAATGCATTTAAGTCAAGGTATGTTGAATGTGCATGTGAGAGTAGGACTACCACAATGAGTCTCTTGACTTCATGGAGGTCTGATGATGATGATGATGATAATAATATTAATGCTGTTAATTTTCAGTTATAACATTATGAACTTAAAAAAAAAAAAAGAGAGAGAGAGAAGGAAAGAAAAATAGTTGACATGCAAATTTGGTTCTACTAAATGAAAATATGCTCTCTCTCATCTCACCCTCTGTCTCTCATCATACTGTATTATTATTATTATTATTATTATTACGAGCAACTCCAAGGAGTCCTTAGACTCATTGAGGGAGGCCCTAAACATCATGTCAAGAACAACTATTAACATTCACACAGTATCTATCATACTTTGCCTTGAACTCATTCACAGTTATGGCACCCACAACAGACTCTGGCAGCTTATTCCACTCATTCACCACTAGATAGGTTTTTTACTTGGAGAGTTAAAAACCTATCTAGGGTTTTTACTCTCCAAGTAAAAAACCTAGTTCTAACACCCTTGCTAACCACACTCTTGCCCAGTTTCCATGGATGGCAACTGTCCATGGAACTGTCCTCCACCACCAGTCCTGTTCTGAAAAATATCCTCTGAATTAATCTTATAGAAACCCTTCAGTAATTTGAATGTCTCAATCATATCTCCCCTCCTCCGCCTATCAACCAATTTTTGCAACCCACAAACCCTCAACCTGTTCTCATAAGGTTCATTCCACAGACCTGCTATCATCTTGGTCACTCGCCTCTGGATCCTCTCCACCTCCTCCCAATCAAGAAGAAACCTAGGTGACCAAATCTGAGCACAGTAGTCGAGATGGGGTCTTATCAAGGCTCGATACAGAGGAACAATAACCTGCTTGTCAACGTATTCTTCAGCAACCAACTGATTTGATGAGCTGATTTGGCCACTTTTGCAATGTGTTCCCTAAATTTCAATTCCTTATCCACCAACACTCCTAAATTTCGTGCCTCATCAATTTCCTGGAGCACGGTTCCACCAATGCAGTAAACTGCCGCCAATCTTTTCACCCAAAAATGCATAACCTTACATTTTGCCACATTAAATTGACATCCATTCTCCTTAGCCCAGACCTCCAATCTATCCAAATCATCCTGCAAAATTTTGACGTCATCTGCATTCACTATTGCACTACCCAACATCCGCAAACAAATGAACTGTTCCTCTCAGATCCTTTCCTATATCATTTATGAACAAATTAAACAGCAGTGGTCCAAGAACAGATCCTTGTGGCACACCACTAGTCACAGGCCGTCTTGTGGACTCTACTCCTGAGTAAACCACTCTGATATCTCTCTATCAACCACCCTCCTATCCATCTCACCAACCCTATGTCCATCCCCATATGCTGCAATTTACTGATTAGAATTCCATGTGGTATCCTGTCAAAGGCCTTAGCAAGGTCCAGTAGAATCACTGTAAACCCATTACCCTTATCCAGTTCAACTGTCACTGTGTTATAATATGTGAGCAAGTTACTGAGGCATGACCTACCCTTCACAAAACCATGCTGTCCCCGATAGTGTATCCCATTTTCTTCTATCCAATCTCATATTTTCCTCTTGACTATTTTCTCTAAGACCTTGATAATGATTCCTGTTTTGCTGATTGGCCGGTAATTTTCAACAGCAGCCTTGGAACCACCTTTGTGCAGGAATCACCCCTTTTCCGCCTATCAACCAATTTCTGCAACCCACAAATCTTCAACCTGTTCTCATAAGGTTCATTCCATAGACCTGCTATCATTTTGGTCATTTGCCTCTGGATCCTCTCCACCTTCTCCCCTGGTGCCCAGATCTGGACACAGTGTTATAATGGGCACTGTGTTATAATCATTGTATAACTCTGTGATTAATCTAAAAATTCATTATTTTATGTGTTTGTTATTAAATTATAAAACATGAACAGTTTGAAAACTTGTATAAACTTTGAAACAAGTATTTTCAATGTTTAAATTCATCCTCCCACTTTTTATTATTATTTATTATTATTATTATTTTCATTTTTTGTTTAGATAGAGGAACTTTTGAAGAAAGTGTGATTTACTTGTGGGTCCACATAATGCAGTTATGGAAAAACCACTCACAGATCATTTTGTAATTGTCTTAAAATGGGAAATGAAAGACAGGACCACTCCTTTTCTGTTTTCATACTGTGATATTGTTTTTATTTTTGTTAATCATTTCTTCTATGGTCCACTTTTCATATTCAGATATTTCAAAATGCTTGATGTACTTTACAGGCAATTTTTACACCTTAAGGAATGCATGATATGATATGATATGCGATAATAGACATTTTCAAAAATCATCATTGATCTTGCGAAATTCAGTATTCTTTGGTAAGCTGATGTTAGAGAAAAATTAAGAATTTTGGGTTTGTATATGTTGTATTTGTACATTGTAATGTAATAAAAGCTTTTGACTTATTTTGTTATTGCCTGAACAATTTTGTAGTATTATTTACTGATTTCAAAATCTAACTTTAATTACGATTCCGTTATATATATATAAATATATATATGCAGGAAATAATTTGAATAAAAGTAGTTTTGTAAACAGAATTTGAATATTAACATCACATAGATGTATACATTATATAAAATATTGGAAACAATATTCACAAATTAACATTAAGCTTGCTAGAAGCTGTTGTTGTAAATATAATATTGTACATTTTGCTAGAGGTCTTTTTTTTTATGAGAAGAAACCTGTAAGCATGTAAAATAATTCTTAAAATTGTTGAGAGGTAAAGAGCGAAAAGTTGTTATTTTAAAAATTTAGTAAATAATGCTTGTGATGTAATTTTATATATTTCCCAAGTTATTGTATAATAAAAGATGTCTTTGAATTGCATTGTACAGTTTTTTTCCTCACATTCTTCTTCTTCTTATTATTATTATTCAGGCCTCCTTGGAGTCAAAAGACTCATCATGGGAGGCACTTCCTAGGAAACACAAAGTCTATGAAGACTCATCGTGGGTGGTCCCTCCTAGGAAACACAAAGTCTATCATACCGCTCCTTAAACTCATTGACCATTCTTGTTCTCACACTCTATCAGGCAATGCATTCCACAGTTCAACCACCCTCCATCCAAAGAAACCACTCCTCACCTTCTTGCTCACAGCTTCCTTTCGTAACTTCCAGGGATGGTCCCTCGTCATCACTCCTTCCCGCTATTCAACCAAGTGAAAGAACTCCCCAGTGTCAACCCTGTAACCACCTCTCAGCAGTTTAAAAGTCTCAATCATATCACCTCTCCTTCTTCTATTCACCAAACTCTGCAGTCCACATTCCCTCAGCTGATCCTCATAACTAACATTGTACAGTCCTGAAACTATCTTTGTTATCCACCTTTGTACCCTTTCCACAGTTAATTTATCCCCTTCAAATCCTGGGGACCAAATCTGAGAACAATAGTCTAAGTGTGATCTGATCAGGGTGTTATACAATGGAATGAAAACTCTTTTATTTCTACAGGACAGCATCCTTCTTATTATTGCATCAATCCTCTGTGTTACCTTCACCACCTTTGCAATATGTCCCCAGAATTTCAGGTTTCTATCAATCATCAACCCCAGATCTCTTGTCTCTCCTACTTCCTCCAGTATAACTCGTCCCATAGAGTATGCAGCATCCCATCGATGTTTCCCAAACCTCAAGACCTTTGCATTAAACTGTAACCCCCATTCATTTGCCCATCTTTCTATCTCATTCAAATCCTCTTGCAGGGCTACCACATCTGCACTATTACTAATAACCCTTCCCAGCCTCACATCATCCACAAACAACTGAATATCCCCCTGCAATCCACTGATAATGTCATTGATATAAAGGTTAAACAATATAGGTCCCAGTACTGAGCCCTGTAGGACCCCACTTGTAACCTTCTGCCTCCTTGAAATTAACCCACCATACACAACTCTCTGATACCTATCGGACAGCCCAATCCTGAATTCAGTTGACCAATATGACATCCAAATCCATGTGCCACAACTTAAATATCAACTTATCATGTGGCACCCTGTCAAATGCCTTTGCCAAATCCAAGAAAATGGCAGTATATGCCTTTCCCTCATCGACTGTTCTTGTAACTTCATTATAAAAGGCTAGCATATTACTAAAACAAGAGTGCCTCTTAACAAATCCATGTTGACTCTCATAGATAACATTACCCTCATCTGCCCAATGCTGTATACGGTCCCTCACTAATATCTCCAAGATCTTAACAACTACTGATGACACACAGACTGGCCTATAATTAGACACTTCCAGTCTGCTACCGCCCTTATGCAATGGCACTATCTTACCTTTCTTCCATTCCCTGGACACCTTTCCCGCAGCCAGACTTTCATTGAAAAGCCAGGTCAAAGGAGTTGTCAGTTCTTTAGCACATTCTCTCAGAACTCGTGGTGAAATACCATCCAGTCCCACAGCTTTACTGACATCCAGAGTACTCAGTATTTGGAACACACTCTCCTCCTGCACCTCTAAACCTCGAACCTACCCTATCCCTCTAGTATTAAAATTTACTCCTCCAGGATGAAATACTCCCATAAAATGTTCATTGAACAATTCCACTATGTCCTCTGCATCAGTCACTCTTTTCCCATTTTTATCTCACAGTGTCATTCTTCCACAATCATTTCTTCTTGTAATGGCCACATAGCTAAAAAATTCCCTAGGGTTTTCTTTGGATCTTAGGCCAATCTCTTCTCATATTCCAGTTTCGCCTTCCTTACCATATTAGTCACTCTCCTGACCTGTGTCTTATATTCTTCCTGCATCTGCTCTTCACCTGTCTCCATATATATCTTTCATGGCCTCTTTTTCACATGCAGTTCCTGTTTAATATTGTTTGTCATCCACTTTACACCAAATTGTGTCCTCTTCTTCACTTGTGGAATACAGCTTACTATTGCTGCTAACAAATATTCCTTTACAATTTCCCAAGCACTTATGATATCCCGACCTTCTAATTCCTCCCTCCATGAAACTTCCCCAAGTTTATATCTAAGTCTATTTTAATCACCTGCCTTATAATTCCACATACGTTCCCGTCTCTTTGATACTCCTGCATGTCTCTTCATCTTCCAAGTCAAAACCACATGGTCACTCTCTCTCCAACTGGTGGGAGAGATGTCGTCTCAGTTATTATCAACTTTTCTGATGCTTTGACCAAATCCAAAACTCTTCAACCTCTTGTTCCCTTTATCACATGTTGCCTAAAACATTTGCCCCTCAAGAATTCTAGAAATTCCATTCCCTTATGGCTACATGCATCTTCCTCTCCCCAATTTATACTGCTGTAGTTAAAATCTTTCATAACAATCATTCTTCTTGGACTTGCCAAGCTCAACTGTCTAAACATCTCCTGGTCCCCACCCTCTGTGCTCCTTGGTTTGTAGCAACACCCCACTTTGCCGCTTTAAGATTCGTCTGTTACTACTTTTTATAAAGGGATTTATATTTTAAAACAAACAAAATCTATTTGACTTGTTTAAGAACGATTTAATTTACTTTAAGTAAAATTTATTAATATGGCTGTAAATTAATTTTATTTTAGGTAATATTTATTTTGTGCTTTTTTAAAGTTATTTTTATGTATAATTATCAGTATTGTGCATCCTGATGAATTTGATGCTTAGTTTGATTGATTCATCTCTGAGATTTGTTTTGCTTTTCATTTGATTAACATAATCATGTTAAGTACCATTTTCATGAATGAATCAAAATATATAAATCAGAAATTTTGATCCATTGCAGAAAAGTTTCTCCAATGGATCAAAATTTACGCTACAGTTATATGGTGTCAATGGGGCATTATATCAAGCAATACTTAGTCTTTATTTGAGTTGTAAATCAGTAGTTAGGATTGAAGGAAGTTCAGGAAGATGGTTTAATGTTAAATCTGGTGTGAGACAAGGATGTACATTATCTCCTCTTTTGTTCATTATCTATATGGATCATATTATGAACGAAAGTGGTATTAAACCTGATATTAAAATTGGAGATGTTAATGTCAGCTCTTTGCTTTATGCAGACGATGTTATACTTCTAAATAAATCTGCTATAAGTCTGATTACATTGAATAACTGTTGTAATAGATATAGTATGAAGGTCAGCAATAGAAAGACAAAGGCAATGAAAATATGCTGAATCGTTGAAAATGTCAACTGCATTGTGAATGGAGAACCTGTGGAACAAGTAAAAAATTTTAGCTACTTAGGCACGATTTTTAGTGAAGATGGTAAATTAAATCTGGAAATAGATAACAGAATTAACAAAGCTGGTATGGTAGGAAGTCAATTGAATAAATTCATATGGAATAAGAGAGAAATTAGTCAGAACACTGAATTAGCTCTATACAAGACCGTGTTCAAACCAGTTTTAACTTATGGATCTGAGAGCTGAGCCAGAAGTAAAACAGTTGACCAAAGACTAGAGACCGCAGATATGAGAGTCCTGAGAAAGACTTGAGGCATGAACTGATGGCATCAATGGCAATATCATATTAAAAACGAGGATATTAGGAAAGAACTTGACATTGTCAGCATCAGGAATGTGTTAGCAGAGCTAATCTAAGATGGTATGGACATTTAAACAAAATGGACGAGGAAAGATTAGCAAAACAAATGTTCTCCGCCAGGTTGGCAGGAAAACGACCTAGAGGAAGACCAAGATATAGATGGATTGATACGGTACAAAGTGCCTTAGACGATAGAAATATAAGATCTGATAATGTTGGAGTCTTGACAAGTTACAGACTGATTTGGAGGAAAATTGTAGATAGGAAATCAGTAATGTTGTAAATTTTTCATGTGGTACTATCATATCCTGTACACCCCTTGAGGGTACATGGCAGGAATTTGATGATGATGATAATGAATTGTAATGTTCAAAAATTGTAAAATTCCTTTAATTACAATTAAAGGAATGGTTTTATTTTTTAAGTAATTTTGAATTATATTAAACTGTATGGATGAGGCCTTTGATTGGCTTTCCAGACTGGACATTGACCTGTAGTTATTCTGTATTCCTTTTGCCATAAGAATAAATCAATAAATTGTAAACATAACTAAACGTCTTTCACCATCCACCAAATGACAGTTTCATCAGGAAGATAAACATACTAGATAATATAAACAAACAATTAAACAGCATTGGCTATAAGGTAAAATCTCATCTATGCTATCAGCCTCTTTTACTTACCTTCTTTCTAAATATTTATCAAGCTTCTCAAGAACCATATCACACCCAAACTCCATCATAAAAAATAAATAAATTTTGTGGAGATTAGCAGACATCCAAATCAACCTGTCAGATGTTTTAGCTATTTTAGATAATTTAGCCAGCTGGAACAGAATTAACAGTAGAAAATGGTTGAAAGTTTTCAAGTGTTGCTTCATGTAAGCAAAGTTTGCACATGCAGCATCTTTATGACTAGTCTACTTGTGTGTGTGTGTGTATATATATAT
The DNA here is from genome assembly GCF_054136105.1 of Typopeltis vanoorti. NCBI lineage: Eukaryota > Metazoa > Arthropoda > Arachnida > Uropygi > Thelyphonidae > Typopeltis > Typopeltis vanoorti. The sequence continues at coordinate 9,694,715 of NC_143551.1, read as the reverse complement.
ATATATATATATACACACACACGTGGGCTGTTCAATAAGTAATAAGACTAATTTTACTGTGGCGAAACCACTCATCACAATATTAATTTCTGTGGAATAAAGAAATGTTGCTGTCTGTATTAACAAAAAAGATTGATAGATGGCGTATACAGGCTGATGTGCCAGAGTGTCACGTGACTAAACGCAAGTGCTCATTGGCACGCCTATGAGGCACGACCAGTCTTCGAAATGGAAGTGTCCTTGGAACAGCGTTCTGCGATTAAATTTTGTGTATGTTTGCAAAAATCAGCATCGGACACTTTTAACATGATATGTGAAGCTTTCCACGATGAAGCAATGTCGAGGGCAAGTGTTTTTCCCTGGCATAAAACTTTTAAGGAAGGAAGGAAGCCAAAAATGTGGAAGATCTTGAACGCGAGGGAAGACCTTCAACGTCCAACACAGAGACAATGATCAACACAGCAGTGATTATCATCAAGCACGTCAAAAGGAAGCATCCATTGCTGAAGAATGGCTTCTTATTGCGCCACAATAATGCAAGGCCACTTATTGCTGGTTGTGTAGTGGACGTTTTGCAGAATAACAACACAGATATCCTACCACACCCTCCATACACTCCTGATCTCACACCGTGCAATTTCTGACAGTTTCCTCAGCTCAAGAAACCACTAAGAGGCCGCCATTTCGAAAGCAACAAAGCATGTGTAAAAGCTGCGGAGGCAGTTTTGAAAGAACTCTCAAAAAACGGACTCTCACATGTGTTTAAGAAGTGGACGCAATGTTGCTACAAATGCATCGAGTCTCACGGTAGTTACTTCGAAAAAGACCATGTAAATGATGACGATTAAAGGTAATCTGCTTTCTGTATAAATATAGTCTTATTACCTATTGAACAGCCTACGTATATATATAGGCTGTTGACTTCATAAATTGCCTCAGTATCCCACAATACAAAAAAAAAAAAGTATGGGAAGGGTTGCCTGGATAAGTTTTTATCTTTATTAAGGTCCGCTTTAAATGCAGAGATACCGCTTCAAAAACTGAATGATCCACAACATCACTTTAAATTTCACTGAGTGACACTAAAGGATCATTATTAAACATATTACTCCTGCTGACCCGAATCACTCCAGGATAGGAATGTCAGTGGTGGTTCCATCTAGTGAGAGGCAGAAACACGCCACTGAATAGATCTTCTCTACTCCCCAGGAACTAAGTAAACCTAGTGAGAAGCATTAATAAGTGTCATCAGTTGGAGTCAAACCCATTTGGCAATGGGACTGAGATGAAAAACTAAAGGGGTGCTCATCATCAACCTAGAGTAGCTAGTATAGAGGATTCCTGACAGTATTAAGAGAAAGAAAAGATTTCCTTTTTTCACCAGTCTCATGCAGATTAACAACCAAAAGACCAATTGAAACAAAAGTGCAAAGATGACTGATACCCAGGTGATTAGCCTGGTGATTAACTTATATAGGGTATCTGAGCCAGTGCAAGGCAGTTAACTCAGATAAGGTATCTGATTAACTCAGATACCCTATCTGAGTTAACTGCCTTGCACTGGCCTTCTCTGCCTGTGATTGCTCTCTAGTCATCCCTGCAATTGACCATAAGACCACATTAAACTAAGAGGATGGAACCATTTAAAAACCTCTCATAGTAAAAATAGACAGAACTTTATCTCCCCCTGATGGCATAATGTGTGTGGTCTATACTACCTAGCCAAAAATTTGATATCTCCTAGAATGCTTCTTTCTAAATACAAAAATCATCTGACTGAATAATAAAATTTCCACAATACAATAATGTAAAGCATTTGCATGTCATATTAGTGGTTTTCAAATCTATGTTTCTTCCATAAATGGTATTTTAATTCATTTACTGCAAAAAAAAGAACCTGTTCTGTTGTAAGTAATGGAATGACCAATGCATTACATGATCTATTCCAAATACACAGGGCAAGAGGGCAGCTGTAGAATTCATGTTCTACTGTTTCCAATCGGTAACGGATGTCACAGATTGGATTTCCGTTGTTAAAGTACCTCCATTTGATGGTATTGACTGGAGTGACTACAATTCTCCAAGCAAGATCCCCTGAAGTTATGAAACAAAGTGTTGTCAATACCCAGTTGTAGAAATTCATGGCGAAAGAGGTTAAAAATTTCTTTATACCAAATTTTACTTTTATTAATCGAAAAGAATGCCATTGCCAGAATGTTGTAGTATTCAGGAGCAATCTCAGCTTTTTGACCTTTATAATCATTTACTCCAAACAGGAGAAGATGATTTTACTTCAGTGGGAGTATAACCCAGGAAGATGCAAATGGTAAATCAATGCAGAAATCATATATTTTCTCTATACAAGTAGGTAAATAATGTATCAAATACTCCTGATGAGAGATAGTTATTAGAAAGTTTTTCTTCTGGGTTACAAAGTACTTGACAAGAAATTATATTTTTGATTTTTTTTCTTTATTCAAACATATGCAAACAATGTTTGTGTGTGAAGTATCATCTTGTGAAGATACTTCACACACAAAGGTCTCTTGGATAACTGACGTGAAACTACTGTATTGGTTTCACATCTTTTTTGTACTAAATTTTTCAAATCTTAAAAGTATATTGTGGTCCCTGAAGATGTCTCTGTGATTGAGACGAAGTGTGGGAAGTGTTGAGTTCTGTTTTGATCCTTTCTGGGTGCTGTGTGCAGTCCATTGGTCCTCCAACATGAAGTTGGAGGAAATGAAGCTGGTGGTATAGATGGCATGTGTGTGGTGGTGGGGGGCTGACAGACAGACAGATATTGGAGAGTAGTATATGGCACAATGGAGTTTAGGTGAATGAGAATAACTAGTAGAGTGTCTCAAGCTTCTGCCTCTGTTCTTTCACTTATTTTTTAATTTGTAAATTCATGATATTGGGGGGATGTTCAGTTGTTTACTAACAGTGCAAAACTGGGGAGGGCATTAGTTGATAAGTGATATAGATATCCTGTAGGATGATTTAAATAAATTGGCAGTGTGCATGAAGGATAATGGTTGCCAAGATAATATTAAGAAATGTAAGCTTATGCTTTGATATAAAGAGATAAGCAAAACTTTACTTATATGAAAGATCCTGGGATCAATGTTGTTTTTTTTTTTTTTTTTTTTTTTTTTTTTTTTTTTTTTTGCTGCACATCTTTTTAAATTAAGAAAGCTCTAAAAATATTAAATGATCATATATTAATGCCTACCTGCTATATTTTTGGCAGTAATTGCCAAATACAGCTGATTGATAGAAAACTGAAATTCAGGGAGCATATTGCAAAGGTAATGAGGATAACTCAGAGGATTGCTGCAATACTGAGAAGGATACTGACCTGCAGAGATAAAAGAGTTATCATTCCATTGTATAAGACTCTGATCAGACCACACTTAGACTATTGTTCTCAGATTTGGTCCCCAGGATTTGAAGGGGATAAATTGACTGTGGAAAGGGTACAGAGGAGATAACAAAGATGGTTTTAAGATTGTACAATATGAGTTATGAAGATCAACTGAGGGAATGTGGACTGCAGAGTTTGGTGGATAAAAGAAGGAGAGGTGATATGATTGAGACTTTTAAACTGTTGAGAGGCAGTTACAGGGTAGACATTGGAGAGTTCTTTCACTTAGTGGAACAGGGGAAAGGAGTGATGACAAGGGACCATCCCTGGAAGTTACAAAAGGAGGCTGTGTGCAAGAGGGTGAGGAGTGGTTTCTTTGCATGGAGGGTGGTTGAACCTTGGAATGCATTGCCTGAGAGAGTGGTTGGAGCGGGAACGGTCAGTGGGTTCACGGAGTGGTATGATAAACTTTGTATTTCCTAAAATGACCTCCCACGATGAGTTGTTTAACTCCATGGAGGCCTGGATAATAGTAATAATAATAATAAAATCAATTAATATTCTTACTGAAGTAAGAAGTCCGGACAGTATCATACATTCTTGATATACACTTGTTCATTCACAAAAATGGCAATAATAGTGTTTTATAAAATAGTGTTTTGCATAATCAATGGTGTCCACTTGATTAAGCAAATTACACACATTAATTTATGTAGAATCACCAGGATCTTCATCTGAAGTACACAATTCACGCCATCTACCGCCTTCCACCACAACTAGTATTTTTTGTTTGTAAATTGTGTGTATTCTGAAGGGCTGATTTGTATGTATGTGGGATGAAAAACCCCAGTTTCCGGGAGAAAAAACCCTGCTACCTCCATATGAGATCGGCTGACTCACCTTCGATTGAAAAAGTCCACATATAAAGATTATATCTGCACACCGCTTTGAATAATAGGCTATATCTTTGGGAATTTTTCGAATTTCTTGATAAAAAGTTAGGAACAGATTTTTAAAAGTACATACTTTCAGAAAATATTAAAAAATCGATTTTTTTGATCCTCTAAATAGCACTGCCTCCTTAAAACTATCAAAAAAACTTACAAATTAACAAAAAGAAAATGCCATAGAGGAAAAACCTGACGTGATAGAGAAAAATGGGTTTGATATTTGAAATCAGCGCACCCAAATTAGTAAAAACAAGTGTCAGATCATAATCAGCAGAAAAAAAATTTTTTTTTTGTTGGCCAGTGTAATTAATAATTATCATTTGTAATATGTGTGTCCTATAAGTTGCTGGGTAGAGCCAATAGCACAATCCTATAAATTCTAAACATGAATAAGTGAATTTATGATGGCATAATTACAAAAAAAAATTATGAAGAGAGAGAGAGTATTGCAGAAATAAATATGGTTTGATGGAGCAGCAAATCATCTCGTAAAATTTGTTTACACAGAAATACACATGTTATGTACATTTCTCTGGTTTGTGTATCCGTTTTCCAAGAATTTTATTTTGTTTACTGACACTCAGTATACATAACATCCGATCATTATTGGAATTATCCACACTTTCGGGAATCCTAAATTCATTAGTTTTTTTTTTTTTTTTTTTTTTAGTATCAGTGGTTCTTGTCTTATCAATCTCACATATGCTGGTATTTTGTTGTAGATAAACAACGTCTTATAATACACAGAATATTAATTTTTATTCAGGAATAGATATTTTTTTACTGTCTGCTGTTTCCGAAGGCTAGAATAAAAATGTCTCTATACCGCTAAAAAACTTTGCAACCTCAACAGATGCTATACTGCATAGCAAGAGAAACATTTAGGTTTTTCTCCTAACATCCACTTTCAAATTTTCAGTTCCAGAAAATATGCGTAACAACTGTTTGTAATATACATTGGATACGAAAAGTGCTCAACTCATGACAAGTGACAATGTTCAATTGGATTGGTTGACACAATAACCAATCGCAATGGAAAGTGCCTTCTTCATGAAGCACTAATGCGTTATTGCCCTCCTGAAGAGACAATGAAGCATTAGTATAGTATATTGTGTTCTATTTTAGAAATCGCATGAAGTCTGCAAACAATCGGGGGGAATCTTTAATGGGAATAAATCCAAAAATATAATATGGGTGGTACTGATATTTCATGGGTGAGCACTGCACACCTGACATATTCACCCCTGGAAGAATGGTTTTGAAATCAGAATTTAACCCTCAGCAAAAAGGGTTGATTGGATTTGCAGTTAACTGGAGCAGGTCACTGATATAGAAGGAAGGGATGAGTCTCTCTGTTATGACAACATTAGTTGCAAAGTGTAAGAATACAGACCCTTCATCACATAGAACGTGTAATCAGAGAGAGCTGGCTGTCCATTTGCAGAAAACATAAGATGGGAGCTCTGCTTAATAGGCCTTTGTACTTAACCTAATCAAGTACCTCAATCACTTGAGTTTCTGAAAACTTTTCTGTGGCACTTCTCATAGAAAGCTTATACATTGACTATTCATAATTATTATTTTTTGAGGAAATTACAACATATTATTATTATTATCTGAGATCTCCAGGGAGTCAAGGACTCATTGAGGGAGGCTATAACCCAAACCAGCTGTCTTATCTTCTGAACAATGCTGAAAGTTTATTTTTCACTTGGTTAGACTATAATAAATTTAGTTTAATCCTTTATCCAAGTGTGAGCAAACAAAGTTTGTGCCTTAAAGTATCGTCAGGAATGGTGTAAGGTGGTACAACACCGGATAACTCGTTGCAAAGGTGGAGCAAGCTAACATCACTCCTATCTCAGTATCTCCCATAATGCAAAACACATCTCCTTGTGGATATGTATAATGTTATGCATTAAGGGAAGGGCCACTACCCAGACTAGTTTTGACCTTTATTGAGGTCTCTTCAGTGGGAGCAAAGGATTAAACTAAATTTATTATTAAATGCAACCCGCATGCCTATATAATTTCATTCTTCCCTCAAACACATGCCATAATCCAAAAACTTCACTCCCTTCTCCTCGCACACCTCCGCTAGCATACCATTCATGATTTTGGCTCTCCGTCGCAACTCATCATCAGCATCACACGTTGACAACCTTTCCTACTACTCTGTTATCTTTCACTCTTCTCAGTAGTCTCCTGATATTTGTCCTCATATTCTTCTTATGTCCACTTAGATTATATTTGGCAGTACATGACAGTTTATTTAACAATATTAATTCACAACACAGAATATAAGAAAATAATTATTGTTTAACTTCTTTGCTAATATTTCACTGGTATTATATCCAGCACCTTCAGAGCACAAACACAGATTGTCACAGTAACAGTGGGACTAGTTTAAAAAAAATTGTAATGGGCATAATGGATAGTTTTGTGTATTAGGAATCCCTTCCATTAGGTAATGGAAAGGATTTCTGGAGGAGTGTTTGGTATTTTTCTATTTTTTTTTTTTGGATTATAACCATTGGCTATAATCCAAAATGAGCTTTGAATAGCTTCAAAGCTCATTATGATAGACATGTAGCTGGTTAATGGGCTTCCCACAATGAGTCTGTTGACTACATGGAGGTTACCAAATAATAATAATAATTTAAATGGTTTTCCTCAGTTAGTTTAGTGCTGTGTGTCTATAACAGTTATAACTGTCATCTGATCTGATGATGCTGGTTAGAAAACCTGTGAAATATTAGTAAGTTAATAAATTGTTATTTTTTATTCTCATGATGTTGTTTATAGTGTAAAGCATTATTAGGAATTACATATTAAGATGAATAATTATCACCTACTTAATTAAGTGATTACTCCTCATATAAAAAACAAACAAACAGATAAATAAATAGATACATAATTCCTGTTAATATAATTTCAGCATTTAAAGAAGTCGAAATATGTTCAAAGAAATTTTAATACAGAATAAAATAGATACAGTAAAATTCTCAACAGTATTGCTCAACTACAGAATCTTAATTGCTGAGCAAGTTGAATTTGAATTTTTTTTTTTTTATGGTTAATCATTTTTTTTGCTGTATAGATAAATTCATATAATTGGGAAAATCACTTTTGCCTGTCTCTACAGATTTTATAAAAACGAAATACTTTGTATATTGTGTAGATTCAAAGAAAAAAGACTTTGTAGATATTTCATGTTATCCCACTATGTTGGTGATGTTTAAATAATTAAAGGAAAATATGTTATGTCTATTTTCTTTCTTTTTTTCTAATAATCATTTCAAGATAGAATTTCTACTTTTAATTTATAGTTAACTAAATTACCTTTAAAGAACAGTATCCCTTCTCATTACATTTGAAAATCAAATTTTTTATGTTCAAGCAAGGGATGATCACAGTCAGTTACGAAATCAGTTTGGTTTCAGTGATGATTTTAATCTTAAAGATTACAAATAATTTAAATTTTACAGCACATGTCCTCTGTATTGGCCACTTGCATTTATCTATTCATTTATTTTGTTTTCACTAAATGATCAGTTCTTATGTGTGAACCCTTTTCTGGGAAAAAAATCACAGATATTTAAAGTACTGTTATTGCCAGTTCTTTGGCAAGTAATATAAAAGTATATCGTAATTCTATAAAGATAAAGATTTGCCTCTGCCCTCAGGTACAAAAAAAGTGCAATAAAAGGGAGGAGGGGTTAGTGCACGGATCAAAACTATGGCAGACTGCAAAATATTAGATATTGTATTATTAGTCCTTTCTTGAAAGTTGCTAATTGGAGAAAAAAATCCTCTGAGGTATCACACAAATACTTTTAAAATTCTTTAAAAGTTATTGAAAGCTCTATTTGGAAGTTGCTCACACAAGCAGTGCTTCCTCAAATCACAGAAGCTTTGTAACAGTCCATTTTATGTATTACTGCTAGTCACTCTTCAAACCATGATCGTCAGGATCATTTGCTGGCAACTCATAATCATCCTCTTCTGCAGCAACAGATACAAGGAATCGCAAAATGCAATTGGGAAGTTTGGAAGATGTAGTTAATGCCTCTCTGAAGAATATAAACAGAAAAGGAAAAAGATGTCAATTAGAGTTATGTTTTATTAAGTCACGAAAAAAACTACATAATTATATCAGATATCTCACTACACTGATGTGATTTCAACATGTATGTATGTACAGTACATACATACAACCAATTTTGCACTTAGGTTTCATCCAACTGTATCTATGGATTTGTTCAGAATGATTAAGGATGATTTATTAGAAGAGAACAATACACCTATTAGCAAAACTGCATACATATAAAAATATTTTGTTTTTTAGTTTTAAGTTGTGTAAAAAAAAAATTTTTTTTTTGTTCCTCTGGCATTAAGTTGTGATACATATCTGTCTTATTGTCATGTGCTTTCCCTTTGGCATAATCATCTGAACAAACCTAAGTGTAAAATTACAGAACATTAAATAATTTCAACTTTCTGAGAATGGCCACTCTGAACTGCTGATTTTCTAATAATTTTTTTTTATCCTGTACGTGTGGAGCTATTTAAAAAATTGATAATTGCATGTATTCACATTTAAGGTGATTTGTTTCTGTTGTTTTAAATGTAGGAAGTTTTTCCACTTGGTTATACTATAAATTAAAGATGCCAAGAAATGTCACTAGGTCTTGCTCCCACTGATGAGACCTCAATAAAGATCGAAACCAGTCCAGGTAGTGATCCCTCCCATAATGCATAGCATTATACATGTCCGTAAGGATATGTGCTTTGCATTATGGGCAATTGATGTGAAGTCATTAGCTTCTATATACAAGTTGGCCAGTCCTGCAAACTTTGCTTACACTTGGATAAAGGATTTATTGTTTTTAATATTTTATTATAGAAAGTCTGTCCTTGAATATTTGAATAATAAAAAGAAATTTTAAAAAAATATTAACATCTACTAACATCTCTTGGCACAAATGAGATACTAATCCCTACTATCATAAGTAAGTACCCAATATGTTAGATTTATGGACTCAACCACTGTTTGGAATAAAACTGTTTAATAACTTAAATATAAAGAGCCAATAGGCTTCAATCTTTGAATTTCTTATTCAGTTTTAAAACAATGTGGGATTTAATAACCCTTAATTTAAATACTGTTTAATAACATTAAAATTCTACGTTTCACCTTTATAATTATTATTATTATTATTATTATGGTATCTCCATGGAGTCAGTAGACTCATCGCGGGAGACTCAAACTATCAACAATGTCTATCATATCTCTTCTTGAATTCATTTACAGACGAAGAGCTCACGACTGAGTCAGGCAAATGCATTCCACTCATTCACCACCCTCCAGAGTCATCACTCTCCTCTGAACCCTCTCCACAACCTCATCATCTCCAAGGAATCCAGTTGACCAGACTTGAGCACAGTAATCCAAATGTGGAAGTATCAATGCTTTATAAAGGGGAATAATAACCTCTTTATCTCTGGATTGTGTGTTCCTCAATAACCAAGTAATCCTATGTGCAAACCTTGGACACCTTAGCAGTGTGTCCCCCGAACTTCATCTCCCTATCCACCAACACCCCTAAGTCCCTAGCTTCATCGATCTCTTGGAGTATCATTCCATCAATGTATTACACAGCTGGTAATATTTTAATCCCAAAATGCATAACTTTACACTTTTCCACATTGAACTGACATCCATTACCTTTTGCCCATTTTGCCAGCTTATTTAAATCATCCTGCAAACAAAACCAAGTTTAAAATTGCTTGGTATCTTTAACACACACACACACACACACACACACACACACACACACATATATATATATATATATATATATATATATATATATATATATATATATATATATATATATACTTACAAAGTACACTATATTTGACAAGAAGTTATATTCTTGTTTAATCCTTTATCCACGTTTAAGTAAAAGTTTCACATGAAGTATCATTACAGTTTGGCTACTTGTATAGAGGTTATTGACTTTGCATCAACAACACGCTTTTCATTAGAAAAGTGTGTTACTACTCAAACCAGATTTGGCCTTTACTGAGGTACTGTTAAAGTGCAAGGATACCTCTCCCAAAACTCTGTGTGATTATTACCCCATGGAGTCAAAGACTCGTGTGGGAGGACCCTTTTGTCATATATACACATCTCATCTTACTGTGCCTTAAATACATTTAAATTCAAATTCTCTGCAAACAACACACTCTCAGGCAGTGCATTCCAATCACAACTCTCCATTCAAACACCTGGTTCTCACTCCCTTACTCACATCCTCCTCTGTGGTGGCTTCTCTTGTTCTTCTGCCATTTTATTGAAATCTTCTACAATGTTAATCCTATAATCCATTGCCAACTTGTACATCTCTACCATATCACCCCATCTTCCTCCTATTCACTAGATTTTGCAAATTGCATCTTCTCAACCTTTCTTCATATTCAACATTCCAGAGACCATTTTAGTCATGGGATTCTGTACACTTTCCAATATCTTTTCATCCTTTTTTAAAACTATGTGACCAGTTTGTGCACAATAATCCATATGTGGCCTAATTAAGCCACATATGGATTATTGTGGGATACAATGACCTGAATCACTCCAGAACAGGAAATTCAGTGGTGGCTCCATTCAATAGCAGGAAAAATTCAATATCATGCAGAACTGCTCTACTCCCCAAGTAGCAAACAAGCCCAAAGGCATCTGTTATTAAATGTCATCAGTGGAAGTCATATTCATGAAGATACCAAGGTCAAATTAATGCAGACATCATATAATTTCCATGTAGAAGGAGTGAAAAGGTGCACCACTTTATTATTAAAATACTCTGGATCAGAGATTGTTATAAAAAGCTTTTTCACTTGGTTACAGAGTAAGTTATATTTAACATGAAACGATTGTTTAATCCTTTTTCCAGGTGTAAGTACACAACTAGGATACTTATACATAGAAGGCTGTTGACTTCACATCAATAACTTCAGTGTCCCATAAAGCAATTCACATTTCCTTTCAGATGTGTACAGTTCTTTCCATTATGGGAATGATCACTAATCAGACAAGACTAGTTTCATCAGTAGGATGTGAGGTCAACAGCCTACTTCCTAGATGGCAAACCTAAGGCACGCATGCCAGAAGTGGCATGTCCGAGAATTTTGCTGGCACATAAACGATTTACAGGTGATATCGTTTTCCATAGAAGTACGGTATTAACAAAAGTTTGCATGACCCAAAGACAAAGGCAACCAACAATTGTTGAGTTGAAATGCTAATTCTCTTCAACTGAATTCCATAACATCTAAAACTGTCATTACATACATAACAACATTCACTATATATTAATTAGTTTTAACACATTAACGATGGGTGTCGTTAATCGTTCTGACAGAACTTCTCATTATCAGAGGGCGCATCTCACACAAAGTTTCAACTTTGTGTGAGATGCGCCCATGTGAGAAGGGCTCAACTCACACAAAGTTTCAACCAAGGGTTGAAACTTTGTGTGAGTTGAGCCCTTCCGGCAGGGCTGGCCATCTCGGGGGGGTGCGATGGGTGCAATGTACCTGGGCCCCATGATCGAGTGGGCACAGTCGGTACACATTTGCTGAAATGCATATTTCTGTGTTTTTTTTTGTTTGTTTTCCTGTGCCAAAATCATTTGCAGGTAAGAGGTTTTACAATACGTTTATTTCGAATCCTTTAATTTTTACCTTTGAAAAATATTTTAGGACCCCAAAAGGTTTCTTGCACCCGGGCTCCTTTATAAAGAAGGTCGTCCCTGCCTTCTGGTCATGTAACTGGTAATTAGTTTACGGAATTAACAACGCAAATGAAGTATATTAATTAAAGGTAACTTTAATGAATCACTTCTATGTTTCGGCAACATCACATTGCCATCTTCAGGAACATAAAGATATGGTATGTGCACGCAGGCACTAACACAAAGCAAATGAGGAAGAAAGCAAGAAACTAATATTGTTCCTAAAGTCCTAATGGTGCCCTCTTGCAGGCTAATTTGGTAGTCTTGGCTGTTGGGCTGAAGTTCTCATAATGTAAGTCTCCCAAATTTGGGGTAGTTTCATGCACCCAAATTTGTTGAGGTTAGGAACGTTTTTTTGGCGCTGCTGAAGATTCTTTGAATAATCTTTCGTATTTAAACTTGCTGCGATGAATTATTTTTGTTTTTTTCCAACGAATTTTATGGTGGGTATCTAAGGCATGCTCTGCCAGCCCAGAGCGGCTGTACTGGTGAAACCGGATGTAGTCTTTGTGTTCTGAAATTCTGATATTAGTTGTTCTGCCTGTTTGGCCAAAGTAGGACAATTTGCAGCTGCAAGGGACCTGGTATACACCAGGTAGGTCTAGGGGAAGTGGTTGGTCTTTGGTAGAGCGGATAAGGGATGCCAACTTTTTATATGGTCTGTAACAGGAAGTACGGTCATATTTTTTGAGGATATTGGTTATTTTCTCAGAGGTGCCCTGTCGCCGATTAGAGGAACTTTTTCTTTTTTTTTCGGCCGGTTCCTGAGTTAGTCGATATTTCGTACGGGTTTTTTCTCCTGAAAACTCGGGTTTTTCGTTCCCTAAACTCAAGAAAATCGACCGTAGAACCCACACTATTTTCAGACATTAATAATATTGTGTTAAGGTTGGAGACCACAAGATGGCGGCACTAGCTTGCCCCCTTCTTCACTGCGTACCGATGAAACAGTGATTACCTTGGGCCAGCTATCTCTCTGATTGGCTACCAGTGGAGATTGAACTGCCCACTCAGTCTCCAAAAGTTAGATAGGGTAAACAGCCCCACCTACTCCCTATATGGGAACAACATAGGCGTTAGCTGACTTTTTTAGAGATGGCATTATCAATGGTGCACACCCCAATCTTCATCAAGTAGAGCTGCATTAATTTATGCAAAATGTCTCCACCCATTTGAAAATTTTGAGTCTTTTGTGTAATACAAGCTTTTTCAAATGAAGAAGAGGAATGCAGAGTACTGCTATCAACAAAACCATGAATAGAATTAGAGAAAATTAGAGAAAGGTCAGAGAAAGAAGTTCATTAATGTAAAGGAGGAAGAGCCTGGTTGAGGGTACAGAACTATGTAGTATTCTAGCATTGATGAAAAAAATCTCACGAGCTGAAGCCACCCATTATGCATGTAACAAACGACTGGAGAGGAAGTTGGCAATCCACTAACGAAGAGCTGGAGGGAGAAATTGAGAGGGTAGCTTATTCAGAAGACCTTGATTCCAGACATAATCACATTCCTTTGAAATATTAAGAGCATCCACATGTGTTTCTTTAAATTGTTCCATGGCCTGTATTATCCAAAGGTGGATAAGGAGATCTGCTGTAGCGAACCAGAATAGCAGAATCCTCCACTTACTCACCACTTGGTAAGTGAACGGGTATCCTCACTTTAAACCCACAGAAGTGGGTTTAAAGTGAGGATACCCATTCACTTACCAAGTGGTGGGTAAGTGGAGATATAAAGGTAGAGATATAAAGCAACAGCTGCAAAATAAGAAAAAAAAAACTACGGAGGGAATATAAAGAAAAATGTGATAAGCACTTTTACTGAAGAGCAGTACAACGTACAAGAAAGAAGGCTGAGTAGTATGGTAAGAAAGGGCAAATCAGATTTTTAAAGAAAATTAGCTAAGCAGGCCAAAGTAAACATAAACAGTTTTTTCGTTATGTAGCAAGTAAGAAGAAAAATGACTATGGTAGAATGACTTTAAGCAATGCTCATGGTAGGAAGGAGACTGAACCAAAAGAAATAGTTGAGTTGCTGAGTGATCATTTTGCAGAAGTATATCATCCAAATGGAGATTTTACAGTTGGTGATGTTACAGAGTCTCATGTCAGACTTGGTGCTCGGCATATTGAGAAATGTCAATGTGAATATAGCAGTTGGCCTGTATGGTGTGTCGGTCCGTGTGCTGCACGAATGTTCAAGAGAAATAACAGCACTTCTGATAAAATGGTTTAATCTGTTGCAGCAGTAGCAAGGTTCCAAGGAAGTGGAAAGATTATTCCACTACAGACTAACTGATATATGAGGCATGGTGGTTAAAATATTAAAAAAGTTGGTTATCCAGCAGTGGGTGGACAACAATACGATACTCTCCAGTGGGCAGAATGGTTTGTAAAAGTTAGATCCTGCCTTAATAATTTACTTATCGTTTATTATACAATGACAGCAGAAATAGATAAGGGAAATGGCTACAGCGTGATACTGCTGAACGTTTTAATGGCATTTGAAATACCGCATGGAAAACTATGACAAAAATTAAAGCAAATAGGAACGATGTGAAGCTGATAGCATAAATAATGATTTGGGGGACGATAGACACCACCAGAGAATATTATATGGTAGAGAAGAATCCAAATAATAATGAAAGTGATTATGGAGTTCCTCAGGATTCCATACTAGGGCCACTTCTGCTTAATTTGTATATTAATGATATAAAGAAAGATTTAAGGGGCGATCGTTAATAAAGGTAATATAGATATCACGCAGGATGATATAAATAAACTTACATTGCTTGTGAAGGACAGTTGTTGTCAATTTAATATTGCAAAATGTAAGGATATTCATTTCGGGTCGAAAATACATACTGTGTATCACATTTGATGGTACAAGACTGTGGGGAATTGTTGCAGCTAGGTACTTGGGAGAAAACGGTGGACAGAGAGCTGAACCTCACAGGGCATACTGCAATAGTTGTTAAATAGCTCAAAGTATTACTTTTTATCATTTTTTGCATGATAACAAGTAAAAATAACCAAGATTATTATCCCTCTTTATAAGGCTATGATACGACAGCATCTTCCCTGCTGTGTGCAAAGTACATCCAAAAGAGATTTTTCGTTACGTAGAAAGTAAGAGAAAGAATGATTATGGAAAGATAACTTTACTCAGTGCTGATGAAGGAAAGCAACAGAAGCAGAAGAAATAGTTTAGTTACTAAGTAATCACTCTGCAAGGATATATATCATTCAGGTGGTGACTTTGCAGTTACTGAGGTGACAGAGACTGATGAGAGCATTGAGGTAAATGAAGTGGCGGTATTCAGTATATTGAAAAATATCAAAGTGAATATACCAATGGGTCTGAACGGTATGTCAGCTCGTGTGCAACGAGCATGTTCAAGTGAACTGGCAGTGCCTCTGATGAAGTTGTTTAATCTAAGTCTCAGTTCTGGCAAGGTTACTGTTTAGTTACAAGGAGTGGGAAAAGGGCTAAGATAGTTCCATTACATAAAGCTGACTCCAAGTAACAAATTACAGAACCAATTAGTATCTCTGGAGTGGTGGTCAAAGTATTGGAAAATTTCGTCAAAAGTAAAATTCGGGAATGGGTGGATAAGAATATGTCAATTTATAGAGGACAGCATGACTTTGTAAAAGGTAGGTCCTGCTTCAGTAATTTATTCACATTTTATAATAAGGTGACAGCAGAATTGGATAAAGTAAATGGCCACACCATGATGCTGCTGCATTTTGCAAAATACTAATGGAAAACTATTACCTAAGTTGGATCAAATGGGATGGATATAAATCTGGTGACATCAATGGGGGAGGGGATGGCGGTTGACACATACATCACTGGGTAGTGTATGGTGGAGTGAAAACAAGGCGAATGAGGGTGACTGGTGGAATGCCCCAGTGCTCTGTACTAGGACCAGAAGATTTGAGGGGGAATATTTAGTTGTTTGCAAAACTATGCAAAACTAGTGAGGGCAATAGTTGATAACGGTTATATAGATATTTTACAGAATGATTGAAATAAATTGGCAGTGTTGGGCAAAGGACAATGGTTGTCAATTTAATGTTGAAAATTGTAATGTAATGCACTTCGGGCTCAAAATATTACACACTTCGTATTATACTGGTGGTAATAGTTTACACGAAATTGATGAGGCTAGGGATCTGGGGGTGATGATTGATAGACATTTGAAAATCACAGGACATATTGCTAGAGTTGGCAAATAGCCTTTATATATGGCAAAATAAGGCTATGATTTGTCCACATGTTGACTACTGCGTACAGATTTATTTGGTCACCTGCGTTTCTTGGGGATCGGGATATGTGGAGACGATTCAGAGACGAGTGAGTAAGCTGATGACAGGTATTTGGAATCTTCTTTATGAGGATAGATTGAGGGTGTGTGGGTTTCAGAGTTTACCTGACACAGACGGACGAGAGGGGATGTGATAGAAAGTTATAAATTAAAGATACCAAGAAATTATATACTTGGTTTAATCCTTTATCCAAGTGTAAGCAAAGTTTGTACCTGAAGTATCTTCAGGACTGGGGCAACTCGTGATAAAGGTGGAATAAGTTCTGATCACTTGCCTTAGTATCCCATAATGCAAAACACATCTCCTTGGAGACATGTATAATGCTATGCATTATGGGAAGGGTCACTACCCAGACGGGTTTCGACCTTTATTGAGGTCTCATTAATAAGTGAAGGGAAGTCTCCAAAAACTCAGGAGATCCCTCATATCACTCCAAACTCAGCAAGTGCTAGCGATCCAAAGTGAACTGGCAGTGCTGTCACAGAGAGGGAACCCTCAGAGGTAGCTCTGACCAATGGCAGGCTCACCCCACCACAGAGCAGAGCCATAATTTCAGTAGTGGCCCCAGTCAAAAACAGACAAAAACCCACCACTGAGTAAGGTCTTTCGTATCTCAGTGGGACCACTTCAAAGCTAATCTCAGGTGGACCACTTCAACGCTAAAGCGCATCAATAGAAGCCAGACCCAGAGGTGAAGTGATGCCAAGGTTGAAGTAATGCAGGGGTCATATTTTTATATACGAGTTCCCAAAAGGTGTCTCACCTTATTATTATAATACTATGGATTAGAGATAGTTAGTTGTTGAAGTTTTTCCACTTGGTTATACTATAAATTAAAGATACCAAGAAATTATATATATATATATGTTACTGGCAAAGTGTGAAAAGCAGGCAATCTATAGGATGCGTGACGTTTTTAGGCAAAGTATGAAATGTCTGTTTTATTTTAGTATTTCACATACTTTCCCTAGGCATTGTATAGAATACCTAGGCATTGTGTAAAATGACAAATACTATTTCGGTAAAGTATGAAAAAGGCTTTTATTGAAAAGAAGCATGTGAAAATGTAAGAAGTACAAAATGTAAGATACTGGATTTTTCTATAGAAATAGAAAACTACCAGTGCTGAACTACTTGTTGCTACAAGGTAGACTGGAATGACATTTTGAATCGCACTTAACTGCCTATTTTCACACAAAAGCACTTCAAATTTCGGCGCTTGGTCTTGCAAGTACATCTCACGAATCCTTGGCTGCAACCCGTGGACAGAGCGGAAGCGGCTGACTGGAGAGCTATTTCATGGTCAGGAATGTCTCCAACTCTCAGTAAGTCCTTGGGACATAAAGTGAATTGTGATTTGGCATAGAGTGTTTAATATTTTTCGGCCTGGATTTCCAGATTCAATTTAGGTCGAATTTAAAATAATATATATTATTCCTAAGTAAAAAACTTATTCCCAAGGTAAGAAACTTATTTACATCTATATCTCCTCCAGAGATTCTTATTCAAAATAAAAACACCTTTTTAGCAACTTGTATAGGTAAAGTTGATAAGGCTCTGTATTACTAAAACCTTGGTATTTAGGGTCTAGCTACTCACTGAGGAGACCTCAAAAAAGGTTGAAACCGGTCGGGGTGACCCCACCCATAATGTATTGCAGTATACATCTCTTAGTGAGATGTGCTCTACATTATGGGAAATACTAAGAATAGTGATCAGAGCTTTATCCACTTTTACAATGAGTTACCCTGGTGTTGCACCAACCTTTAGACTTGAATTACATTCAGGCGCAAACATAACTGTTTGCTTACTTGGGATTAGGAGTAAAATATAACCAAGTTTATAAAATTACTTGGTAACCCTAATATATATATATATATTAGGGTTATATATATATATATATATATATATAAATGAGCTAATGTCTCTTTATTCCCGTATAGGGAGTAGGCGAGGCCATTTTAGCCCTATGTAACTTTTGGAGTCTGATTGAACAGTTCAATGTCCACTAGTACCCAATCAGAGATAGATGACCCAAGGCTATCACTAATTAAGCAGCACGTAGTGAAGAGAGACGGCTCAACAAGTGCCACCATCTCCCTAACTCTAACGCAATATATTTAATGTCTGATATAATGTGGGTTCTCTGGTCGATTTTCTTGAGTTTATGGGATGAAAAACCCGATTTTCTGGGAGAAGAAACTTGCTTGCCCATGTCAGAAATCGACTAACTCAGGAACCGGTCGAAAAAAGGCTTAGAAAAATATCCTCTAGTCGCGGACTAGATTCGAAAGCAATCTTCCTTCGTGTGGTTGAGCGCTGCGGTGTGCAAACGCCACATCCACTGAGCTACACAGGCTCTTTTATATTTATTTATTTATAATTTTATAAACAATATATTTTATTTACAATATTTATTTATATATAAATTTAAAATATTATTCAGTGTAAAATTGGTTATTGTATTATTAAATTGATTTTAATGATGGTTTGGGGAAAAAAATGGTAGTGAGAAATATATTTATGCATTGTAACTCACCACAGAATTCAGCTGAGCAGGGGGGAAGCAGCAGAAGGATGTCAAATTGTCGGTGAAACGATTACCATATTTACTCGAATATAACTTGCACCCCTGATTTTACTTTTCAAATAAAAACATTAAAAAGTTTTGCATATACCTTGCACACAAAAAATGTTTAAACATGTTCACGTCGAGGTGATAGTAACTCGCTCCCTGCGGTTAACAACATGCGCTCCCCAACAACCATTATAGTGCAGATGCAAGAAAAACAAGTAGTTTTATTGTATCCCTGCCTAAGGTACAGAGCCTTTTGCAGTCTGTGTAATATATTATTATTATTATTATTGTTCCGGGCAACTCCAAGGAGTCGACAGACTCATCGAGGGAGGCCCTAACATCATGTCAAGAACAACTATTCCACATTCACGCAGTATCTATCACACCTTGCCTTGAACTCATTCACGGTCGTAGCACCCACAACAGACTCTGGAAGCTTATTCCACTCATTCACCGCTCTCCAAGTAAAGAACCTAGCTCTAACACCCTTGTCAACCACGCTCTTGCCCAGCTTCCATGCATGGCCCCTAGTCCTCCCACCACCAGTCATATTTTCAAAAATATCTTCTGGATTAATCTTATAGAAACCCTTCAGTAATTTGAATGTCTCAATCATATCACCCCTCCTTCGCCTATCGTCCAATTTCTGCAACCCACAAATCTTCAGCCTATTCTCATAAGGTTCATTCCACAGACCTGCTATCATCTTGGTCACTCGTCTCTGGACCCTCTCCACTTCCTCCCCATCACGAAGAAACCCTGGTGCCCATAGCTGGGCACAGAGGTCTAGATGGGGTCTTATCAAGGCTCGATACAGAGGAAAAACAACACAACTTGTTCGTCTCTGCATGTTAAAGTATTTTTCAGAAGCCAAGTGATTTGGTGAGCTGTTTTAGTTACTTTTGCAATGTGCCCCCTAAACTTCAACTCCCTATCCACCAACACTCCCAAATCCCTGGCCTCATCAATCTCCTGGAGTATGATTCCACCAATGCGATATACTGCTGCTATTCTTTTCACCCCAAAGTGCATAACCTTACACTTTGCCACATTAAATTCACATCCATTTTTCCTAGCCCAGTCCTCCAAACTATCCAAATCATCCTGTAAAATTTTGATATCTTGTGCACTCACAATTGCTCTACCCAACTTTGCATCATCAGCAAACAAGTGAACACTTCCTCTCAGATCCTTTCCAATATCATTGATGAACAAATTGAAAAGCAGTGGTCCAAGAACAGAGCCCTGTGGCACTCCACTAGTCACAAGACGTCTTTTAGACTCCACTCCTGAATAAAACTAATTAATATATAGTGAATATTGTTATGTATGTAATGACAGTTTTAGATGTTATGGAATTCAATTGAAGAGAAAATCTAAGCGTTTCATACTTTTACGTCCCACTTTCAGCATTCTATGGAATGCCTAGGTATTCTATAGAATGTTGGTTTTCACACTTTGCCAGTAACATATATACTCTCATATATAAAAATATGACCTGCATTACTTCAACCTTGGTATCACCTCACCTCTGGGTCTAGCTCCCGCTGATGAGACCTCAATATAGGTCGAAACGGGTCTAGGTAGTGACCCTTTCCATAATGCATAGCATTATACATGTCTGCAATGTCTGTGCTTTGCATTATGGGATGCTAAGGCAAGTGTTGTGAAGTTATACCACCTTTATCATGAGTTGCCCCAGTCCTGAAGATACTTCAGGTGCAAACTTTGCTTACACTTGGATAAAGGATTAAACCAAGTATATAATTTCTTGGTATCTTTAATTTATAATATAACCAAGTGAAAAACTTTCAGCAACATGATAGAAACTTATAAGTTACTAAAAGGATTCTATAAGATTGACACAGAAAAAAATTTCAGTACATGGGAAGTATGGAAAAAACAAGGGGTATACTTGGAATTGTCTAAGAGTGTTGTTATGGGTGTGTGTGTGTGTGTGGACTAGTTTCTTTACTTGGAGAGTGGTGAATGAGTGGAATAGATTGCCAGAGATGGTTATGAGTGCCCCAACAGTGAACAGGTTTATGTATAATAGGTATTCTGTTTGTAGATAGAATGAGTCTATCGTGATGAGAGACTCGCTAAATAATAATAATAATATTTGGGTTTCCTGGGAATTGGGAGGAAGTTGTGTAGAAGGTTCAGAGACGAGTGACCAAGCTGGTAACAGGTCTGTGGAATGGTGCCTATGAGGCTAGGTCTTGGGAGTGTGTGTGAATTACAAAGTTGAGTTAATAGGCGCGAAAGAGGGAACATGATAGAAACACATAAGGTATTAAAGAGATTTTATAAGATTGGTACAAAGGAAAGTTTTCAATACATGACAAATAGAGAGAGAGAACTACGGGTAACCCCTGGAAGTTGTGTAAGAGTGTGGCTAGCAAGGGTGTGCGGCATATATTAGAGGGGTTGAATGAATGGAATGTATTGCCATAATTATTTGTGAGGAGGGTGAATGAGTTTAAGGCAGGTATTATAGGTACTGTGAGTACAGAGGTTAGCGTGGGTCTTCCACGTGAGTCTTCTGACTCGAATGAATGCCAAACGCATTCATTTATTGCCAGAATTCTAATAAATTATATTACACAAAATTGTTATAAAATTCGTAGAAATTAAATCGCAATATGTGTTTGGCAAAAGTTAGAAGTTTCGTAAGAACGTATATAATGAATTAATGACAGTGCATATAAGTATGCCCACGCTTTAGAGATCTTCGCTTGGAGACTTGCCAAAAATAGTTGATTCATGCTGAAGGAGAGAAAGAAATGAAGGACGTACGAATTGGTCGCTAACACGCGAAATCATGTGCTTTATAGGTAAAATTTTCCAACTGTTATACAAGCAGCATAGTTAACTACAATGATCATAAAAGATAAGTTAATTTTCCGACGTGTAATAATAAACAACTCATCCCACAATACAGATTGATTACCCTATTATCGGAATGGATTCTCCTTCTGTTGACATCCGCAGAAGTGTCGAAGGGTCTCGAATCTCTGGGCGTACTATACCAGTGGCGTCGCATGTCAATTTCGGTTGGGTGTGCTATCCTGTGGCTATTGCAACCCGCTACAAAATTCACGCCGGTTTATCCGTGTATGATTGCATTTTTATCGATGTATGAATGTTTTAAGAGTGCTTAGCGCATCAGCGCTCATGTTAATTGGCCCAATGCAATTAATTGCATGATAACTTCGAATATTTTAATTTATGAATTAAATGTAACCAAATCTGCGTACAGTGGGGGACAATGTGTTTGTTTTAAGATATATCAGAAAACAATAATGAAATAAAATGCTAAAGTTGGTTGGTATATTTGAATTACTCAAAGGTGTAAATATAATAGTAAATTTGGAAGAGAAGGACGAGGCTTACCTCCTTCCACTGCAAGCATACAATCCGCAAAAATTCAGGCAGAAAATGGGACACTCACTCGATTGTTAATGCTGTTTGCCATTGTGTATATATATATATATATATATACAGGGTGTTCGGGATAAATTTGACAGTTTCGTAAGGAAAAAGAAAATCTTCTTTGTATCTATTAAATTTAATGAATTGACAAAAAAACATTACAGGCAGAGTTAATTACAATACTATCAACAAGATTTACTCAAAATAACCACCATTAGCATCGATCAGCTTCAATTCTGCTTCGGAACCTCGAACAAGCTGATGCTACAGTCTCCCTGGGAAGGGCCGCAAAAACTGTTTTAATTTTATCCATTAACTGGGCTTTTGTATTACTGGAAGTGCGATTGGTGTCGCCCCATACAAAATAATCCATGGGGTTAAGGTCTGGGGAGTTTGGAGGCCAAACATTTGGACTGGTGAAGTCGTAGAAATTTTCAGACAACCATTTTTGACTTTTCCCAGAGGTGTGGCAAGGGGCCGAATCCTGCTGCCATACATACGGCCTACCATTGGCTACCCTTGTTATCCAGGGCTTGACTACAGTTAGCAACTCCACGAACAAAGCCCGAATTCCAATGCCGGGGTTCTTCAACACCTGTTCCTGCAGATTTGCGAGGAATTCTGCTGTATGAACGCAATCAGATCGTCTGCTAGGGATCTTTCTTCTTGCTACATCCTCGTAGTCACCATTGCAAGTCTCTAGTTCATACCTGATTGTTTTTACTGTATTCAGGGAGCATTGGGCAGCAGTCGTAATATCCTTATTTTGATGGCGGGCACGAATCATCATGATACAAGTTATTCTCTTCCATGATTCAGGTGGGTTCCAGCTATCCATCCTTTCTGACATCTTGTATATGAATGAAGAAGGGTCCAAACTTTTAAATGAAGAGAAGTGTGTGTTAATACATGTAACTTACGGAAAAATATAATTAATTATAAATATGTCAAATTTATCCCGAACACCCTGTATATATATATATATATGAGAAAAGGTTATAAATTATTTATAGAAAATTATATATTAAAAATTGTCTATATCAGGGTCCTAAACACGTCAGTTCACACCTCACCCACCCCAAAAAAGATGAAACAGCAACTCATGACAAATGACAACGTTTAATTGGATTTTGACACAATAACTGATCACAGCCACTGAGATATAGGTATTATTCGCTTAGAGTACACTATGCCTCGCCTTATGGGTGGTGTAAAATCGCTGGAACGCTAAGAATGTGACCCACTGTGCCATCTGTACATCTTTTCAAAGAGCTCAACGGTATCCGTATTTATGACAGCACATCCGGGTTATTAACCCGAATGTGATGTAATATTTGCGCGTTGCAAAGTGTCCTCTTCATGAAGCATTAGTATATTGTGTTTAATTTTAGGTTACTCGAAACCAGGAATTAATTAGGAAAGTCTTTAGCAGGAATAAAAGCAAAAATCTAATATTGGGGTTTTTGCTATTCCTTGTGCGTGTACCGCACGCCTAGCAAACCCGGATTATACCCCTGGTGCTTGCCTCAAAATATGCAGAGAGGATACATTTCAGTATCTAATATGTTCACCCAAAACTGCGATGCAGAACGTCGTACCATTCTTAGCACCAAGTGATTCAGGAGTTCTTGACGCAAACGGGTCAAAATTAATCCTTCAGAGCAAGGATGAGGCCTTATTTTCTGGATGGAAATTTCGATCAGCAATGCGCTTGCCTATTGCGTCCCAAACATGTTCAATGGGGTTTCGATCTGGGGAGCGTGCTGAACACTCGATTCGATTAATATCCTCGGTCGGTGTCGTGTGGCATCCATAAAAATGGATTCTTCGCTTAGAGCACCACGGAACAATCGAACACGACGTTGATGAACTTCATTCCAATATAGTTCACTAATCATAGTCCCTTTTTTTTCCAGCACTTGTAGCTCAGTGCGTCCATTAAGCATAATGCCTCCCCAGCACCGCCGTATCTATCATTCTCAAGAAGATTCTCGCGAAGGTAAGCAGTACTGCTTTCACACTAGATCAAGTGTTGTCTAGAATTGGAGGAAAGACTAAAACGACTCTCATTTGTAAAGAACATATTAGCCCATTGGTGTCTTGTCCAATTTTTATGGATACACTTGCTCTACAATGAGCTGTGGATACAGAGGCGCAGACTACAGGTCTTCGGACGTATGCCTACTTGTCGCAGATGTCTTGCCACAGGTTGTCGAGATATCCGCATACCTGTGCTTGAATGGAGGCAACAAGCTGAGCTGTGGTGCGTGATTACATTTTATTATTATAACGAAAAATCTGTCTTCATGCTTCGAGGTGGAGCTAGGGCAACCACCTAGAAAACGTCTGGAACACCTTCCGTTGGTTTGAAGCACTGTCCAGAGCCAGGATGCAACGCTATGAGAGATTCCAAACTCTCTGGCAATATCAGCAATTCTGCGGCCCGTCTTCAAGCTTTCCAGTAATTCTTCCCCGAGTAAAATCATCTAGGTGATGTCATTAAAGACACCCAAGTTTGCAACTTTATTCCTTCGCGAAAAGAGCTTCCTTCAAACATAATTCGCTTAGCGCCGCCTTTTGCCTTTTATCCTGTTGAATGTGTTCCGCGATTCGAAAATTTGAATGTGTACCTTTCTACTGAAATTTGTGAGTTTTAGAAATTGCTACAAAATGATTCCTCCGAATTCGCAGTTGTAATCTTCAGAAATAGTGTTCGTACTTAGGTTTTGGACACCAGTATATATGAAGAAGAGTAGCCAGCCTATGCTTTATCTCTCACAGATAGTTGGCTCACAATATAGATGATTTTTCATAAGTATCTGGGGGGGGGGGGGCACAGGATGACGGCTATTGTCTCTTATATTGACCTTGTTAATGTATTATTGTCAGGAGTAGCGAGAGTTTTATAGTCGATTTTCTTGAGTTCTGTTTATTAAACAAATTAATCAACAAAGATACAGGCAAACAAACTGTTCTCATGCTTAAAGATATAAATACGGATAGAGAAAATGGAGACAGAGGATTAGCTGAAGATGTCAATAATCACTTGCCACGGTCAGTGAACGCATTCTGAAAAACGCTAAACCCACTTCTCTGAATTGCACTCCAATGAGAATTGATTACTCCATATATCTTTTCCCCATTTGTGGAAACGAAATCAAAAGTGAAATCAAAATATATAGCTAACCTAAAAACGACAAAAACTTCAAGATACGATGGTATTAACATTAGTACTGTGAAAGAATAGCAAATGTACATTACGGAACACCTAATGTACATTTTTAACTTATCACTGATGACAGGCACGTTTCCATCGGATTTTAAGAAGACCGTAGTTGTACCGATTTACATAAAGGGAATCAAAAATAACTTGAAATTTTCCCTTCTACCTGTCTTTTCGAAAATATTAGAGAAATTGGTAAAAATTAGACTCATGGAATTTTGCTACAAAAACAACTTATTTTCAAAGAATTAATTTGGGTTCAGGCAAATTGTATATGCTATGTAAAACGTATATGCTAACTGGTGATAGCATATACGTTTAGCACAGAACATTCTTTGCTGAACTTTACAAACACAGTTTATACTACCCTAAATGAATATATACTAATATTAGCAGTGTTTTTAGATATACACAAAGCTTTTGACACTGTAGTACATGAAAGTTTAATTTAAAAAAATAGAAGTCATAGGAATAGGAGGTACTTCCCTAAACTGGTTCAAAAATTATTTAAATGCGAGATCACAAATTGTAAAAATAAACCACAGCTATACATACATGTAGGAGTTCCAAAAATGGTAGACTGCGGCATACTACAAGGATCTATCTTAGGACCAATTGTATTTAGTATTTATATCAATGCCTTCCACAATCTTAAATTAAATAGTAAAATAAACACTTTTGCAGATGATACCGTTCCAATTTTCTCTATAGATACAGCCAAACAAATGCAAACCATAGTGAATGCTGATCTTTTAAAAGTAGCAAATTGGTTCCAGTCAAATAAACTCAGCCTGAACATCTGAGGAACTAAATATGTAAATTTTAATTTGCAAAATACAGCAGGCAAAACGAACTTCGCTGCACAATTATTTTTGCATGATTGGAACTGCAGGACAAATTCAAATTGCAACTGTACGGAAATAGAAAAAGTCAATGTGATAACTTACTTGTGATTAACAATTGATAGTAACTTAAGTTGGAAACCCACGCCACCGATGTCGTAAATAAATAAGGATTATGTTAAATAGATTTTATTACCTAAAAAGATTCTTAACTTTAAATATGTGATATTTTGCCTGGATTCAAAGCCCACTACAATATGGTATATTAAGTTGGGGTCTATCGCACTACGCTGAAACCTTTAGTTTCCACTCAGAATAAAGTAATTAAAATCGTAACTAGAAACAAATACAAGGATACTGCAATGTGTAATAAATACACCGTGCTAAACATGCTAACCCTTAGACATTTATACGCTTATAGGGTACTGCTACCCAGAAATAACGATAAAATGCTTAAATATCAAACAAGATGCTTTCCTTAGTACACATAAGGACATAAAATATATAGTTCCTAAAGCAAATTACGAAGCAATACACAAACATACTTATTTAGAGCCAAAAATATTCAACACACTATCTTTAACAACAAGAAATGAAATTAATCCAAACAAATATAAAACTCTAATGAAAGAATATTTATATCCCCACATAAATGAGAAAGCTCTGTTCAAAATAACTGTATAAATGATTGGTGTTAGCATATTCGTATTCAAAGATCGAATTTCATGTGTACAAGGTAAACATTTAAATGCTATTTAACTACTTTGTTTTATTTTATTCCTAGTTAATGTTAATGCACCTTTTTCTACATAGTAGCATGTTTCCTATGATTTTATTATGTTATTATAGTATAATAATAATAATATAATATGTATATTATACAGATGTACACATGTGCACATAATGATGATGCATCATATAACTTTTTGCAACTTTATGCCTATCGTAACCTAGACCAGCTGTTGCTCTTAGGTTACACATATGATTATTCAAAATTTTGTACTATAATATGAAACATAAAATAAAGAGTAAAGACTAAAAAAAAAAAAATAAATAAATAAAAAATTTCCGGATGGAAAAACCATACTTGCAATTGCCAAAGATCGATTTACTCGGGAAGTGCCTACAAAAAGTTCTATTGGGCGACTTACAATTTAAGTTATGACGCTCTTTCTTTTGACAGTCTAGCGCAGTGGAAGTAGTTGCCATTTCCACTAGGCGACACACGTTTCTTTTAAATTTATAAGAAAGCATAGCAAATTTAGAAGCTGTTCGATAACCCCCTACTAGTTACCTGAATCAAACCATTCAAAAACTGACGATTCAAAAAAAAAAAAAAAGAAGAAGAAAATCAATTTATCGCTAGAATAAGGAATCAATGGGTTATTTCAAAGAATACGTGTTTTTGAATATATTTATTCAAAAACACGTATTTATTTATATTTATATTTATTCCATTTATATTTATATTTATATATAAATATAAATATTTATTCCATTTTTAATGCTAAAAGAGACCACGGGAGACGCTGTCTGCAAGAATTTCCTTTCTACGGTTGTATTTAGAGTTTCGGGCTAGCTATCAGTTACTGATAGGTGTGTGTGATTGACAAGTCATCGATCTTGATAATCAAAAGCTAATTAGGGCAGAAAGAGACTAGTCTATTCCCTTTGAGGTTTAAAAGCTTTGGCAGATTTATCTAGTTCTTTTTTAAAGGAACAAAAATGTAGTTTCAAGTAGACATAAAGTGCCCTTCCATGCAGTCATTTGAAATATTACTTGATTTGTTCATTTCTTCAAGTTCAAGTAATCAAATATTACTTGATTTTTTTCAGTTTTAGGCCAACTTTTCTTTCTTTTTCCCAAACCATCGTTTTCTGCTTTCACCGCTGGATATAAGTGATGAACGTGACAGCTTTTTGGTTTGCATTTATCGTTCATTTAGTAAGCTTAGTATATGAGCATTCGACACTGCTGGACTTCTGTCTCCTTGCTGTTGATATACACATAGACGCACATACACAAAGGACGAAAGAAGGACACACACGACAATTAAATATTTAAAAGTCTACTTACGTACAAAACCAAGTGATTGGTGGTAATGGTGTCCTGGATGAATGCATGCATGGAGGGTATGGTTATCCTGGAAATCGTAACTAGGTTTTTCCTTTATTGCGAAGAAAAAGCTGCCTGAAATATACGGGGATGATGTTGAGGAAAGTGGGAAAAACAGTCCAAGAGGGCAGGCTGTTACCTACTTGTTGCCTGAGAAGAGATTCAGGATGCTGTTGAAGTTCTTGATTTGCGTGTCCATGTTGTCCAACAGGCGAGTCACTTTGTCCAGCGAATATTCTTCTGCCATGTCGTGTACATTTCGTCCTAGGGAGTCTACGATGTCCATATTTGCTCCCCAAGAAAGTAGCACTTTGCAGCATTCAATATGGCTACTGCAAATAATGAAATTGATTTTATTGTACAAAAAAGTCAATATATTATTTTTATTTAATTAATCAAACTTTATTAACATAATTCTGGCAAATAGTTTTAACAAAATCCTCATTATAGATTTATTTATGAGTCTGAGTGTTATAATCTTGTGTATCTTTGTTGAAATGGCATTTTCATCCATATCGCTCAGACACGTGATGAATGAACGGTGTGAGTTCGATTCTAATCGCTGCCTAGAATAACCTTTTCTTTTCAAAGCCTTTCTTCAACTGATTTCCGAGTAAGTCAATTTCTAGTGCAGATGAACGAGTTTTTCTTTCTTTCTTTTTTTTTTCCTCTCCCAGAAACTCCAGTATTTCATCAGGAAACCTCAAGAAAATCGACTGTAGAAACCACACTATTTTACAATAATATATTGCGTTAGGATTAGAGATCACGAGATGGCAGTTGTTTGCGACAGTCTCTTCACGGAATGGCGTTTAAAATCATTGATAGTTTGGGACAGCTATTTCTGATTAGTTATGGAGGAGACTGATTGCCTCTCAGTCTCCAAACGTAGGATATGGCTAAAACAGCCTCGCCTACTATCTTTGGGGAATAAAAAAGTGTTAGCAAATTTATTATTTACTATATGATTTTGACTACATTATTTAAAGCTTTTGTTCTTTTTTTACATAAAATATAATGTGAACGTGTACATATCATATTTCAAGGCTAGGCAGCTTTTCCTCTTTTCTAACACATTCAAAATTATAAAGAGATTATCAACCTATGCACGGAACAAGTGATAAGCAGGAAACAATGTGTGCTGTTGCATTTCTGGATTTGTTGGCCTGAATGAGCATTGTTCTGGACTAGTGTAGCCGCATCTTCACCTGTTTTGGCTTCTCATGAAAAACAACATGATAGTGGTTTCTGAGCGTGTTGTTATCTGACATTGCTAATGTTACTTGGATTTTATTTTCCTAATAGTTTTAATTCACTTGTTTTTCTATTTGAAGTGACTTAATAATTGGTGTAGAGATTACTTAGAAAAATTAATAATCCCATCCAAATATGAAAAAACGTCGCGGAGTTTTTAACATTGCTACAATTGTGTGTTACATTGTCTTAATTAACATAACAAATACCTAATTTTTTTCCCAAATTTTCATTAATTGTGAAAAACGGCTCCCGAATAGTTGAATAGTCTCTGGAGAATAGGATTATCATAAAATATACATTTTACCTAGGAATTTAACATTTGTCCAATTTAATTGATTGATTAATTGTGCTTGCCAATGCATGCTGGGACTCACTTATTTCCAAACTTTTAAACTTTTAGCTGTATGAATGGTGGAGTTCTCATCCTGGAAGATTATATGTCAAGTAAAGTGTTAATCCTATACGAAGAGAAGAGAAATCGATAGTATGCTTGCGAAGTTACAGAAACATCAAGAGACTCCATCCTTCCAACATTAGGACAGATTCGAAACCTGCTTCAATCCTAGAAAGCAACGCATGCTGTATTCAAATTCTCATATGGCCATGTCTGGAGCCTTGACTCCGATCTCCGCACATTAGCCGGATTGGTAATTCTGGTTTTATACAACCCTATGTCATTGATCAAGACTCCAAAATTCGTGCTTTACACTCAGTTGGATTAGATGTTTCCTGTGGATGTAATACATGTGGAACTTCTGGATATACAGATAAACTCTCCTGCTGATGCATTTTCTTAAGTGCTATTCTCTTTGAAATGAACATTTTCTAATATTTATTGATATCCTTAAAATATTTTTTGTTATTAACCATCAAATGCAGAGGGAAATGATGTGTAATTCTTCATCATTCATCATCATCATCAATATATATCTTTGTCATTCGGTGCTGGAATAATTCTCTAATGTCTTACTGGACATTAGAGACAATGCCCAGCAAGTTTGTCCTTTCAGGGAAATTCTTGGATGTGGAACTACTTGAGTGAATTTCATGTAGCTTACCTTAACTTAATGGAACCAGTTAATGTAGCTGTTGCCTTTTGAAATCTGGGTTGGAATATCAGCTAGTATTCGAAGAACCCTTATAAGGGTTCTTCGCAATTGAAACTGAGTCAGCCAGTATCATGCTGAAGTATAGTCGTAAGGCATTCTCTCCCAGAATCCTGCCTCTGTTCAGATTCTTTGTATACTCAAAACTGCTTTAAGGACACCTTGAGCTACAGGCTGTTTGCATGTCAGAAGGGTCGTGTTCTTCAAGCATGGTTCGAAGAGTATATCTAAGCATCCAGTGTGCTCCGTGGCCTAATTCTCCTGATTTGAACTCATCTAATATTTGAGGAATCATGTGCAGTCGGACGCCAGTATCTCGCTTGGTCGCTGGTCCATGGTACGTTATATCTAGTTGGTCCAGATAAACCTAAGGACATCTTCTGTGATGTAGTGGAGTTAATGCCAAGATTATTTGCATGTTTTGGTTCATGGTTGTATTTAGCCCAGATAACTGTACCAATCTTGGCATTGACTCCACTACACCACAGAAGATGTCCTTAGGTTCATCTGGACAAACTAGACATAACTTACCATTGGCTAGCGACCAAGCGAGATACTGGAGTCCAGCGGCACATGCTGTATTCCACATGATTCATCAAATATTCGATGGGTTCAAATCAGAAGAATTAGGCCAGGGAGCATACTGGATACTTAGATATACTCTTCGAAACATGCCTGCAGAACACGAGCCTTCTGACACGGCAACTGTGTTGCTATAAGTCCAGATTGATCAGTCCACATTATCACCATGTAGGGCAGTACCTAGTCCAAAACAGTTTTCAGGTAAGAATAGGAATGAAACCAACTGATGTCCATGAGACAATCTTCCTACCAGGACACTGCAACCAGCTGCCTGTTTCTGGCCAACCGTGTAGAGGTAGACTGGTTGGACAGAAAGAGAGAGGGTGCCATAATGTTGAGGTTTATGAATGTATAAAATAAATAAATCCTCTAAAGCTTGTTTTTGACCAAGCAGTAGGTGAGCATTAATTAGTCCATCTTTTGAAAATGTAGGCATCCATTCTTTACTCCAGCTGCCAAAAATACGGGTTCACTACTATTGGTGATTTTCAAGTGATATCGGGAGAGATATTGCAACAATTATCGCCATAGTGTGATTTTAAATTCTAAAACTCGTACTGTTGTCTGGAAAAGTCCGATTTCTATGGTCAGTTTTTCTGAGATGTGGTGTTTAAAATACGTGTTTCCAATCGAAAAAAAATCACTACTTCTGTGAATAGATTGGTTAACTCGGGAACTGACTAAAAAGGGCCTATACAAGTTTCTCTAGTAATAAGAAAAATCTTTACAGCGATCTAGCATTATAGTATTGTACCAGAATAAGCATAGTCACAAGACCAAAAAAGCAAACAAAACAAAAAAAAGATTAAAATTAAAATAAAATAAAATAAAATGTCAGAGCTAAAGTTATACAGGATGAACCTATAGGAGGGTGTTGTTCGCTTCTCATTGGAGTGTATACGTTTAAAAATTAATTAATACCATGATAGTGAATTAACTAGATGTAGGCTCTTATTGTATGCATATATTATAAATTTATGCATACAATAAGAGTTGTATGCATAAATGTTGCAGGCAACTCGCAGCAAAGGTGGACCAAGCTCTCGTCACTCCTTGTCTCAGTATCTCCCATAATGCAAAGAACATCTCCTTGCGGACATGTATACTGCTATGCATTAAGGGAAGAGCCACTACCCAGACCGGTTTCGACCTTTATTGAGGTCTCATCAGTTGGAGGCAGACCCAAACGTGGAGATACTAAGGCAGAAGCAATAGGAGAGGCCATATTTACCTATACTTCTATATATTGCTTCTGCCTTAGTATCTCCACGTTTGGGTCTGTCTCCCACTGACGAGACCTCAATAAAGGTCGAAAAAACCGGTCTGGGCAGTGGCCCTTCCCTTAATGCATAGCAGTATACATGTCTGCAAGGAGATGTGCTTTGCATTATGAGAGATACTGAGACAAGGAGTGATGAGAGCTTGGTCCACCTTTGCTGCGATGTTCCTAGTGTTGTACCACCTTACCTCAGTCCTGAAGATATTTTCAGGCGCAAACTTTGTTTGCTTACACTTGGATAAAGGATTGAACTAAATTTATTATAGTCTAACCAAGTGCAAAATAAACTTCCAGTATGCACATATTTTTATCCCTTATATATTGATGTTTGTAAAAATAATTTTGATTGAGTGATCTGCTGATTAATCAAATTATTGTGAGAGATCACTATATAATTAACTGTCATAATAATTATCATGAAATGTACAAAGAGTATTACATTATTATTATTGTACAGACACCTCCATGGAGTCCGGAGACTCATCGCGGGAGTCCTAAACTATCCAAAGAATTTATCATACTTCTCCGTGAACCCATTAACAGACAAGCACCCACAACTGACTGGCAACCCAATCCATTCATTCACAACTCTGCAAGCAAAAAATTTAATCCTTAAATTCCTACTAACCACACTTTTAATCAGCTTCCAGCTGTGACCTCTTGTTCTGTTCCCTCTATCCAAGTGATGAAACATTTCTTCTGCATCAATACTATAATATCCTTAATATTTCTCTGATATGCCGTCTTTTTCGCCTATCACCCAGCTTCTGCAGCCCACACACACCCTCAGTCTATCGTCATAGAGCATATTCAATAGGCCACTCACAATCTTGGTCATTCTGAATTCAGAGATGATTCTTCTCTGAATCATCTCTGCCACATGAACAGAGTAATTCAGATGGGACGTATCAACGCCTTATACAGAGGAATAACAACTTCCAAATTTCTGTCTACCACTACCCCAAATCCCTGACTTCATCTATTTCCTGAAGTATATTTTCACCAATGTAATACTCTGCTAGCAATCGATTTATCTTAAAATGCATAATTTTACATTTCTCGTCATTAAAACGACATGTTTTGCCCATACCGACAGCCTATTTAAATCGTCCTCAAGCTTTCCACATTGCCTTAACTATAACTCTACTTAATTTCGCATCATCAGTCAATAACTGAATATTTCCTTTCGGATTATTTTCTATATCTTTTATGTACAATCAAACAGTAGTGGTCCTAGCACGGAACATTGTGGCACACCACTAGTCACTTGCTTTCACCTAGACTCTGCTCCTCCATATAACACTATTTGATATCTGCCCATCAGTCACACTCATATCCACCTAACCAGTGTCATACACATCTGTTATGATTTGTGTAACAGAGTTCCATGTGGTATTCTCTCAAATGCCTTTACAAAATCCAGCAGAATAATCGCATCGCATAAATCATTTTATTTATCCAACTGCGCTGTCACTCTATTATAAAAAAGTTAATAAAATACTAAGGCATGACCGACAATTCACAAAGTCATATTGCTCTTCATAGAGTCGCCTATTTTTATCCGCCTTTAGTGAATTCTCTTTTTGACCAACTTTTACAGTACTTTTGCCACCATTTTTGAGATATGATTGGGCTATAATTTGCTAGTGCAGTCTTAGAACCCTCCCTTATGCAAGGAAATTATTTTGTCCTCTTTCCACTCGCTAGGAACTCTACCAGAGCTGAGACTTAAATTAAACAATTTAGTCAAAGGCGTTACCAGTTCCCTTGCACATTCTCGCAAAATCGAAGCTGATATCCAATCTAATCCCACAGCTGTATCTACATTGAGATTCTGCAATATCGTAAGAACCTCCAATTCATCCACCTCTGTTCCTCCATCAGTCTCTATCACATATGTCACAGCAGTAACCTCACTTGGATGACATGCCCTTGAAAATTGGTCACTCAGTAAATCAAGTAATTTATCTGTTTCTATCTCCTTGTTACCACTCATTAAGGTAATTCTTCCATGGTCATTCTTCCTCTTACTTGCCACATAGTCAGAGAACTGTTTGAGCTTTCCTTTGGCCTGCTAGACTAGTTTCTTTGCTTAATCGATTTTGCCTTCCTTACCATGATGATCAACTTTCTTGGCTGGCCTTTGTACTGTTCACGAGCTTGCTAGCCATCTTTCTTCTTATATACCCTCCACAGCATCTTCTGTTTCTACAGTTCATGCTTAGTTATATTACTCATCCAGCTAACTCCTACCTGATTAATCCTCCTTACTTTACAATTTAATATTGCCATGCGCAATTTAATATCTCCCATGCACTACATCCTTACCATGCAGTGTTTTATGCCGTGGCACAGATGCAAGTTTCGTCCTTCGCTTGTCATAATCACCTGCCTTGTAGGTGATTATGACAAGCTAAGGACGTTATGACAAGGACGTTATGACAAGGGGTATTTGTGAAACTAATAAAGTTCCACAAATATCCCTTTTTTATAGAATATTCCTCATGTTTACAATCTCCCAAGTCAAGACCGCGTGGTTAATTTCCCAAATCGGAGGCAATGTGGCCACCGTAGTTATGGATAGCTCTTATGACTCTATGACTAGGTCCAATACCCCCACATCCCGACTCCTACCTTGATTTAAGCTTTCGTTTCCAAAGTGTAGGGCGCGCTCCTTCTTGGATGGGTGCCAAGTTTTCTAGAGTAGGAGTCAGATAAGTACCTCTCGCGAGCTTAATCCGACTGCTGCTTATTACTGTACTGCCCACGAGTTAAGGATGATATTTAAAAGAATTTCGTGACAAAATAGCGAAATTGTTGTTTCAGTACCCATCCGTATCGCCACTCGCAGGGCTAATTTGATATCGTTTTGAACGCCACGTTTTTCTAAGTCACGTATCATGAACCATGGCGGTGAATATCGGTAGATATTTATTTATATTCAATTTCGGTAGCTTGGAAGTTTTGGGGGGGTAGGAGGGGGGGCTGATAGATTTTGATCAAAAGTGTTGTTTGTAATTATTGGTGGGCATCCATCATTTCACAATAGTGGAAAAGAAAGAAGTTCATTCTGGATGTGGCGTTTTTAATGAATTTCGAAGCGTGGATTATTTTATTATTGAATTAAGTAGTAAAGCACTGTGTTTATTTTACAATGACACTATAGCATAGCACACAGTAATATCCTGCCTTTTGTTAATTCAAATGCGCAAATTTTTGTTTTCTAGCTTATATTCAGGAGAAGAGTCTCGTGTAATGCCTCTGATTAGTGGCGTACTTGGGCAAAATACTTTATTTGTTCATTGATGA
This sequence comes from Typopeltis vanoorti, assembly GCF_054136105.1. NCBI lineage: Eukaryota > Metazoa > Arthropoda > Arachnida > Uropygi > Thelyphonidae > Typopeltis > Typopeltis vanoorti. The sequence continues at coordinate 9,658,541 of NC_143551.1, read as the reverse complement.
TATAAGAAATGTTCTGAGAGGGTATATTCAGTTGTTTGCAGATGATGCAGACTTAGGTAGAGTAATGTCAATAAAGATAATGTTGGTATTTTATGAGATGATTTCAATATTATTTTCATGCAAACTTTTTTCTATGTTACTCTTCTAAATTGATATGAATACTTATGGCTTATTTCGTCCATTTAAAATAGGCAAAATAAGCACCATAAAATAAAAGTATTGAATTAAATAGACTGGCAGTATGGGCAAAGGAGAATGGATGTCAATTTAATGTGGGAAAGTATAAAGTTATGCATTTTGGAGGGAAAAGTTTACCAGTTTTGTACCATATTGATGAAACTGTAAGTAAATTGATGAAGCCAGGGATAAGGGGAGTTGAAATTCAGAGGGCTTGTTGCAAAAGTGGCTAAAACAGCACATAAGATTTCCTGGTTATTGAAAAACACCTTCACAAGCAGAGATAAGGAGGCTATTGTTCCTCTTTATGAGACTTTGATAAAGGCCTTATCTGGATTATTGCAGAGTATCTTGGAGATGTGGATGAGGTGGGGAGGATTCAGAAACGAATGACCAAGCTGGTTTAATGAAGAGAGATTGAAGATTTATGGGTTACATGGAATAGCTGATCGGTGGATAAAGGGAGCGGACATGACTGAGGCATATAAGTTACATAGGGGCCCAGATCAGTCTAATAAGACTGATCTGGGCGAAATATTTCAGTACATGAATAGTACAAGATATTCTCGATTTTACTCGCGAAGACTAAATTATTTTCGAACCGACCCTTCTTAGAAAAAGGCAGCCGACCCCTGTAAATAACATTTAATTTTTTATGAAATAATAATTTACTAAAAAAATAAATATCTAAAAATGTGAGATGAATTTAACTTAAAAAACACTATCAATACAAGAGAAGAATTTCATATTGCATGCAGTAATAGCATGTAAGAGATTCTACTGTAGTCAGACACCATTCACTTTAATAAGCAGATATTGGCAACAGATTTTGTAAATGGCTTTGTAATTACAAGAATTCGATGACTCGGTATAATGCTATAATTACGTATAATGAACAAAAATTTAACAGATTGTAATTCTCTTTCTATATTTCGATTTCAATTATGTATATCAAACGTATTACGGTAAGTATGTTTTTAATGCAGGGAGTGTTAAGGATTTTAAGATTCAGTGTGATAAATATGCTGTCAGTTGAACGAACCTTCCACGATGAGTGTGTCCATGGAGGGTGTGGTAATAATAATAATAAATAAATAAAATTCATATAAAAACGTCAGATGATAAATAAAATGATCATATTACTCGTAATTTATATATAGTTTTGAGAGGATTGCTTAAATATTATTTAAAGCTGATTTATCCCTTTGTGATCGAAAAATAGTTGACTAGTTTAATAAGAATAGTACAAGCAATGATGAAAGTACAGAAATAGAACGTAAGAAGGCTAAATTCAGCAAAATTGATTCGACATATTTGCCATTTGGATTTACAAGGCTTAACCTTAATGGAAAGGGAAGAGCAGCGTTTGCTTTGCGCGAAAAATTTATCGTAGTAATTATAATAAATACTTGCGTTGCTTATTTTATGAAGAGGGATGAGAGACATCAAAGTTGTTCATTACAGCAGGAGATGCTGTTAAATAAAGTTTGAAAACCCCTGGATTAGAATATTTTCGCTTAGTTGTTTTTCTTAATTTAGCATAATCTTTATATTGCTTTTATTCAACTCTTTTACTGCTGCCGCAGGTTCACATAGCTTATTTTAGTTGAGTATTCGCCATTAGATACTTTCCATCCCCGCTGTTTTAGTGGTTAGTACAGATTTTTTTTATTTTATGTGATTCTCGTCCACGAAAGGTTATAAACAATACATTAATAGTACATTAATACCTTAGGTAGACTGAGGCTTTCTGTAATTTTTATTTTTAGTTATTGTTATTATTTTGCGTTTTTGACTTATTATTTACATAATTCGGAAACCTTGCTCTAGAAATGAAGTGGAAATTTTTCAAGTCATTTCAGACATCAAATAAAGGGAGCATTCATAACACCGGGTAATTCATCTCCTACTTAAAGACATTCTCAAACACTGGGATTCGAATCCCAATATTTGGGATTGGGATGTATACTGAGATCCGAACTCGCAGCCTGTGGGTTGGAGAGCGAGCATGCTCGACAAACCAGACTGGTAAATGCTGTTCTGGATGGTAACACCTAGCCAATTACTAAGCGCTTGGAATTATTCTCCCACAATTTGTTTTTTCACTTGTTGTATGTCGAATTTTTAAAACTACTGAATTTCCAGTAAAATATTCATTAAAAAAATTAAATGAGCAATAAAGTAACGCTAATGGCAGATTCAATGACAGATTTTTAATGCAACACTAAGTAATTTCTGCTCGTCTTCTACAATTCCTAAAATACTTTTGGCTCCATTTCCGTTAGACGATATTGTCATTTGTAGTAAAATCTGGTTTCGTTAAGAAGTCACGCTAAAGATTTACTGGGTCACGAGCCTAAATCGGACATTCCTTTTAATGATCAGTGATTTGTAATTTGCTGCAGATAAAATCGGTCCATGCACTGCACCTGGTCAGTTAATCGTTCAAATTTTCTTCTTTGTTCTACTTTTAGTGGCGGTAGACGAAGTGGATTTCTTTTCAACTCATTTCAAATTAAGTTCAACGCAATATGATGTTTCCTGGCTGTAGGAAGTTGCAGCTGAAGTACTTTTTTTTTTTATTGACAAAAGTTAAAGAGACCACTGGACTTAAATACAGCAAAACTTGCTTGATATATCAAAATAACTTATAAAAGAAACTTTATGATTTTTCCGGTTAATATTTCTTCCGCTATTTTGAAAGTTTGTGCACTTCAAGTATAAACAGCGACGTTAATAAAGGAATGAAGAAAAGATATCCCAGTGCAAGGCTGTGTAATCAGTTTATGCTTGTCTCTGTGATGAGAATGTACTGAGCGTGAATTAAGACAAGTGGTATGGAGCTGTATGTTGCATCTTGTAAATACTACCAAACAGATAAGCATAGAATTCAGTTTATGACCATAAAGATTATGAACTAAATATGCGAATTGTATCCTGCGTACTCTGTATACGATCGGTAAACTCACGCTAATAAATTAACTTGATTAAAACACAGAAGTTTTGAGGGACAAAACGTTTGGGATACCCACTGTTGTAGACTATTAACTTAAAAAAAGTATATGCATATATGCAGGGGAATCTTTTCCACAGTTTCGTCAGTTTTCTCAAAAATTAAGAGACCAAATCCTCGCGAAGTAATCCAAATGTTCTCATCTAATCAATGTATTATAAGACAGGTCAACCAACCATTTCCTTGTTTAACTTGCCACAGAGACTATTAATTCGTGCTATAATATTAAGACGAAATGAAAACTGCATAAAAACATGGTGAAAGTATCAATTTTAAACTTAAAATACAACACTCAAAGTTTCTCTAGATTTTATAGAATTAGCATTATCAACAATACCCCTCCCCTCACAAATCAAATGACACGTTGCTAGACTGAGACTAAGTCAACCTGCCTTTACCAATAATAATTATTTATTTCCTTCTTAACGGTTTAGGTATTTAGTTTTATAACCGATTGCCTAAAATATTCAACATATTTTGGATATAACCGTAAAAATGAATTACTTACATATGTTCCATCTCTCTTTTTCATAATGTTTTTACGCATCTTAGTGGGGGGGACATAATAAAATGCTGGTTGCCTCAACCAACTTCAGTAAAATCACTTACTACATATCAGTTTCATCTCATTCTCACGTTAGTTAATTTCAACCAATTACCGCAAACCGAATCTCGTAACCATCATGATACAACCTCTCAATTCAATGATTAAAACTGCGAAAATTGTGAGCTACTATTCAACATTTGCTTGGCCACAGATTTATTCAAAAGCACACGAGTATTATAACTTTCTTTCTCTCTCAAGCAACTTTTTTTTAATTGCATCATTAATCTTGTGGGTTTACTACTTGCTGTAACAATATGAGCATTCCCAACCTTTGCGAATCATGTCAACAGAAACGAAGTGAACAATTTTTTTCAATGCTTATCGATTCAATTTACATCCATGGCGTTATAAAATTGTGCATACTTTCTCGGGTTTGAGGCCTACTCTCTTAAAAACAGGGACTCTCTCCGTACCATGCAGGCTTTCGAAATTAGATTCGACGGAAATGGACGATTTATTCCCGGGATCTATGTATACAGACATAGATCCCTATGTCTGTATATTCTGGCCCGTTGCCGGATGAAAACCCCGAGTTTCTGAGAGGAAAATACTTTCGACCACCGTATGCTACTAGTTAACTCACCTACAGATGAAAAGCCCTTTTAAAGGGTTCTTCGCATCCTAAACGGGATTCGATCCGAGGTCTTCCCAACCAAAGAGCATCGTCGAAGTCGAATGTGTTACGGAGATTTGTGCACTTACATATATTTCAAATAATGGGGTACGCAGCAGCTAGGTTCTCGTTCTTGCACCCTGCTGGTACCCATTAGGGGAAGCTAAAGCTGCTATCAACCAAACGCAAGTTTGGTTGATAGCAGTAAAACACTCCCAAATTCCTGCCCTAAAGGATCCCACCTGGGGCTAGACCTAGAAATAATATCATTTAATATTGAAGGTTTTTCCAGTGTCAAGCAAGATCTCATTGCAAATATTTGCAGAGATAATGACTGCGATATGCTCTGCCTGCAAGAAATTCACAGAGGGGAAGGTGCCGCAAGACCTTACATCCATGGCATGAAACTCATCAAAAAGATACCCATTGATAAATATGGTAGTGAAATATTTACAAAAGAAACTTAATTCCATCGTCTATTGACTCAACGAACAACAGAGACATTGAAATTATTAGAATGACATTTGAAAATTTAAAACACTTACCTCAGAACCCTAAAGATACCAACTATCTGGAGGCATGCTAAAGTGGTGGCCTTTTTGAAACCAGGAAAAATCCAACCGAAGCAAAAAAATTATAGACGTATATGATTACTCAGCAACCTCTTCAAACTCTATGAACGATTAATTTTGAATAGGCTACAACCCTTAATTGAACCCAATCTCATTGCTGAGCAGGCTGGTTTCAGGGGATAGGAAGAGCCACTGGAATCCCCCAAAAAATGGCCTCCCCCAGGGAAGTGTGTTATCACCATTACTTTTCAACATTTACGTCAATGATCTCCCCATCTTACCAGGAACTAGAAGTTTTATCTCTGCTGATGACCTTGCCATAGCTACTCAATCAAACATTTTAAGTCCATTGAAACTACTCTATCACTTGCCTTAAATAGTCTAATCAAATATTATAGTAGTAATCAATTAAAACCAAACCCCTTGAAAACCAGACTGGCCTTTTCCACCTTAAAAATAATAAGGAAGCCAACAGGAAGCTACATATTTCTTGGGAAGGCCCTATTATAGAACATTCTGGAACCAATCCATCTCGGTGTGACTCTCGATCGCACCCTTTCATATAAAGCACACATAGAAAAAACGAAGGCAAAAGTGAATGCAAGAAACAACATACTAAGAAAGCTTACCTCCTCCAAATTGTGTGCAGAACCTAGCACATTGAGATCCTCTGCCTTGGTCCTTTGCTATTCTTCTGCTGAATATGCCTGCCCGGCTTGGTCTGGATCCTGCCATGCTGAAAAACTTGACCCAGCATTGAATGAAAGCTGGCGTTTAATTACAGGATGCCTGAAACCAACACCACTAAAACACCTGTATACTTTGGCTGGTATTGCATCCCCTTCAATTCGAAGATCTGCATTCTCAGCTGACGAAAGAAACAGACAAATGAATGATAAACGCCGCCCACTATTCCACCAGATCACAGTACCCCAAAGACTAAGATCTCGACATAGCTTCCTAGCAACTGTTGAACCACCTAAAAACCCTCCAGAGACAAGACTTCAACAATGGCTTGCACTATACCCTGAGAGTAATACTGGTATTCCAACAGCCGAACATCTTCCACGTGGTGCCCACTTGGACTGGAATACTTGGAAAAGCCTCATCAAACTTCGGACGACAGGACGCTTTAAACAAAACCTCATCAATTGGGGCTACCTCACTGAACCAGATAATTGTGAGTGTAGGAAAACCCAATCCATGGAACACCTTCTTTCTTGGCCCCTCTTCTTCAATCACTATGCACAAAAGAGGACCTTATATCCTGCACAGAAAGAGAAGTTGATTGCGCAAGATACTGGAGGAACATCTGACCATATTTATTGTATATAACATGTATAGTTTCTTTATTTTATTTATTATTCCTTGTATTTAATTCACCTACCAAATTTAAGCTGTTCTCATTTGTAATGTATCCTAATTTGTTGTAAATAATGTTGTACCACTTACTACTGTACTACTTGTGTTTGGATACGAAATAAATAACCACATTTCAAATAATACTAATAATAATAATACGAATAAAAAAGTGAAATAAAATAAAATAAAAATCAATTCACTAACCCTCTTATTTTCAAAAGAAGTAGTTAGAACACTTTTACTTCGAAGAAATTTTTGAAAATTGGTGGCCAGCCGGGACTAACTTCATTGTCAAAAATTCTCTACCTATGATTTTAAGACATCTGGGCAAGAGTACGTTACACAACTGACGTCACTAGTGCATTCATTTATGTCAAATTTTAGTTGTTCACCGTTTAGTCAAATTATGTACATTCAGTCGTGTCCGACTCTTGGTGACTTTGTGGGCAAGTGTTTTCTATGCTATCCTTTCAAGCATTGCTTCTTTCAATTGTTTGATGTTCATGTTGGTATCCGCTTGAATGGTGTTGAGCCATCTTGTTCTTCGTCAGCCCCTTCTTCTGGTTCCAATGACTATCCAACATCACAAATTATATTTTCCATCACAGCAACAGGTTATATTTTCTACAAAAATTAATATTCTATTTACTGTTCTTACTATTCTTATTATTTATTAACTTCTCCTTATTAGAATAGTTCTCACAAAAAGGAAATGTTCTCCAAAAGATGATATTGCACCGCCTGCCATTTTATGGAACGTCGGTTGACTCCTTGGGACATTTATTTTTTAAAAAAATGGGATCTTGGGAGGGGACATGTTTTTCGTGGAAAGTAGGATTTTGAGTTATTTGTCGTGCCCCGTATATGTTTGCTTTCATATGCCAAACTGTTAGAAAAAAGACCAATTATAGTCGCCAATCAGAGAAACTTTCCCTAGGCCTTTTTTTTTTCAGCTAGTTTCGGAGTTAATCGATCTTTGATACAGGAAAGCAAGATTATTTACTCTCCAGGAAACTCAGGGTTTTGACCACTCAAAAGAAAATCCACCGTATATCTCACACTATTTCAGAAAATAATAAATAGGTTAAGGACTACGAGATTAGGCAGACAGCTGCTTTCCTCTCCTCTTAGATGCCTATGGAATTGTTGATAGCCTTGGGCGACTGTTAGTGATGGCACTGAATGGACATCCCCTTCCACCGATCTTCAAAAGTTAGCTGGAGCTAAACGGCCTCAGGTATTCAGGTGCATATATAAGTTTTGAGCAGCAAGTAATTATAGCGCTTTGTTTGCTTCCCATAACTAAAAACTTCATCACGTTTAGTATAACATTTCGAAATTCCATTTTTATTATATTTTCTCTGAATATGACGAAAGGTGTCACTGATATGTGACACGCCCACAGAACAAAAACACAACGCTCAGTTTTCTTTAAATGATGATACAGTAATAACTAATAATACTAACTCGAATTCTCATTCATTTGAAAGTATTTTAAAACTTTGATTGATTCTGTTCTGCAATTGAATTACTTTCGGAATAATTTCATTGCATAGTTACCAAATACATCGACCAATTCGAATATTACAACAGTGTACTTACTTGAGTACCGCTAGGTGGAGGGCCGTGAATCCATCTGAAGTAACGCAGTCTACATCCACTCCTCTTTCTAGAAGAATCTGGTGGGAAATAAAAAGAAAGTTGTAAGTCATTTGTAATACTCTCACACTGCAAATATTTTCTGATTGTCAAGCTATTCGGATAAATGAAAACTGGAAATGCTTACAGTAATCAGAAATAATTTAGTGTTTTGATTCACATAATAGAAATAAATGGGCCGATGAATGCAGGCTGGAAACAAACGGCAAAACCCGATATTCCACTGCTTTAAATTCGTAATTTATTACACACAGAGAAGGAGAAAATATGCAAATTTTATATTTTTCATCTCGGCGGATAAAATAACTTTCAGAAACAAGTTTCAAGTATCAGAGTTAAAAAAGAAAAATAACGAAGGCAATCCAATTGCTTTTATAGAAAAATCTTTCTATGGCGTGAAACTCACCTTGACACATTCAACATGCCCATTCATGGAAGCGATATGTATTGCAGTGTATCCGCTGGGATCCAAGGAAGCAAGATGAGCACCTTCATCAGCCAAATACTGTGAATAAGGAAGAAAAAAAACGTACAAGACTTCTTCTGTAATGACTACAGAAGTAAATAAAAAAAAAAATATTTTATTTCCTGTAAGATAAGACGATAGGAATAAATTCTATAACACATTTTAATTTCAAATAGAATAGGTGGATTTTTGTTTTTTTCTAATTCTAAATTGCAGAATTGAAGGTAGATTTTTTTTTTCTCATCACGAAAGGGGAAACGTTACTTAAGTACGCCAAAGATCCACTTCCTGGAATCGGCAGCAAAAAACTAAATAAATAAAATAAAATAAATTTTAAAAAATAATAAAATAAAACAATCTTTTCATTTTTTTTTTTAAATTCAAACGGGAAAAAGGCCTACGAGGCCTTTTCCTACTAGTATAGTCATGGAAATTGGCAAAAGAATACTCAGGAATTACAAGGGCATAAAAAAGTAAATGAAGACAAGGAAATACAAACGTGCCTAATATCAAATTAAAACATGATAATAATCCAAAACAAAATAAACCGAAATTACAAAAAAATCGAATTTTTATTTAGTTAAAATGTTAATGCGATTTCTAAATTTTTTTGATAAAATTTTAACGTCTTCGTGATCCGAATCTGAACAGGAATAATAGCTTACCAGACTAGCAAAGGATTTTTCAGAAGTGTGTGTGTGTGTGTGTGTGTGTGTGTGTGTGTGTGTGTGTGTGTGTGTGTGTGTGTGTGTGTGTGTGTGTGTGTGTGTGTGTGTGTGCTATCATGACGTACTCTCTCTCTCTCTCTCTCTCTCTCTCTCTCTCTCTCTCTCTCTCTCTCTCTCTCTCTCTCTTTCTCCTTTGCTGACAATTTTGCTAGTATAAAAAAATAAAATATTATAATTCACCGCCTGAAAGCAAAACACTTTCCCTTGGACTTTTCTAGAAGTAGGGGAGGGGAGAGTACTTTGACTCAATCGCTGCGAACTAGTTGCAGCATTTCCTTGGAAATAATGCTCTGCCCAAATTCAGAACACCGCAAAGATTATTTCTTAGTTCAAATTTCAGCGAATTTTATCTCAATGAATATTGGTAAATCAGATTTTGCGCCAAAGAATTACAATCTGAGCCAACGGATTCATCTTAAAGAAAGTGCTGTGTACAATACACACAGACACGTCACTTCAGTTGTGTGCGTGTGTTTCATCATGCAGTCATAATATAAGGCGAGGCGGCTAGATACGAAAACACTAAAACAACCTCGTTTCATCTTAAGGTTAATGTGTAGCTCTACGGAATTCTGGAGATCTAAAAATTCTGTCGATCTAAATCTCTTCTGTGGAAATGAGATCAGATTCTTCTTGTCTGTTTTCTCTTCGCTCGCTGGGACCATCATCAATGTATTCTTCTGCATATATACCTGAACAAATGATCCGCAGAGGAAAACCTCATGACAGGCGTTACAACACATACTAAAAGTGTTACCGACGTGTTGGCCGATTAGCTGGCGTATCAGCTCTCCAACCAACAGTGGAGTTCGAATCCTGTTGCGAGCATGAATGTTTGTGATTGTCTTTAGGTGAGAGATGAATTTCATCGCCAGGTGTGAGCCCACTTTCCCTGCTTATTGGAAGCCTGAAGTGGCTTGAAAAGTTCCACGTTTGGTCTTTAGAGTAGGGTTTCCGGTTCATGTTAAAATAAGTAAATTGGGAGTTGCCTAAAGTCAGTATTAATAGAGAACCCTGCACCTGCGGGATAAAAGTGCTAAGAAGAATATATATATATATATATATATATACTGTATATATAATTGAAAAAATTCTCAGCCCACCCGTGGTATACTAATGTACAAATGTGTTAACCTTTCGTGAAAGGATGTGTTAGGCTCTCAATGACTTCTCAAGGCCAAGTGACTTGGCTCCATAAAAATATGATTAATGCTCCGATAAAGTGGTTAATCCTTTTTTCCAGGATCTGGTACGTGTTGACAATTGAGAATATTCTTCTGCCGGTTTAGTTTCTTAGATGACAATCTCTGCCACAGTCGTTTGAGACCAGTTAATTCACCTTTAGCAGAAAAAACCTTATAAAGATTCTTCGCGTGATAGATAGAATTCCTACTAGGTCTTTCCAGTCAACGGGTACTGTCATTACCGAGTAAACTTTAAAATTTATCTATCTACTACAAACTACTTTCCATTTCATAACGGAATTCGAACCCACATCTGCTCTGCATTCTGTTAGATGCAGAGCAGAATCGCTACCCACTCGACTTACCATGAGATGTGTGATCAAAAATATTTCTGTCCAAACTGCTTGATGATGCCACTGCACTTGGTATCAAACTTCTTCGATAGGTTTAGTAGACAGACTTCAAAGAACAGGAGAATATCAAGTACCAACTGATCTCCGAGTAAGTCGATGTTTTGTGCAGACAAGTAGGTTTTTTTTATTCCTAAATAAATCAGGGTTTTTAATTCCACAGTTGACCAAAATCGACATGCGTATGTATACAGATAAATATTAGTTAGTGATGCAAAAGTAGAACGCACTCAATCTCGGCGATTGCTAAAAGGGAGAAGACCCGCCCTTGACTGATTTTCGAAAAGTTAGGACTACAGGAATATTGCCCACTCACTTTGTGAAAAGAAAAGGAGTTAGGGGATAGGAAGTTTTCTTAATGAAGCTTACCTTGACGATATCTTCGAAGCCATTAGCAGCTGCCAAGAGAAGCGGCGTCCATCCTCGTTCATCTACTGTTCTGAAAACATAAAGTAGACAGGTAATTTTTTTAAAAAATTAATCCGAAAATGTTGATGTGATGTAACATTTTTAATAATTTGTACTTATGCAATGTAAAAAACATTGAATTTGTTGGTTTTTTGCTAGTTACTGGCAAAACATGAGTAATCTCTTAGTTTGAGAATTAAAAAAATATTTTTAATGTATCCAAATACTGTAAATTGTAAAACATTATAAAAAAATTTAGAAGATTTTAAAATTTATATCGTAAAAATACGAATATCCAAGTATAAGCAATATAAGTGGTTCTTATATTAGTGGTGAAGTTGCCTTGAGTATGTCGTTTAAATTCAAGGTTATTACTGCAAGAGTTGACAAAAGCACCAGAAAGAGTATCCAAGGCAAGATTAAGAAATTTTCTCTTAAATTTGATGCGAAAGTTTTAAAAATACAATATCGTCAAGTGACTCTAGTTTGGAGGACATGTAGAGTTTTAAAGGTATTTTCATTTTAATTTTTCATTCCCATGTATTTTTAGACTAATGGTTTTTATCCTGAAATGGATAATCGCGAAATATGAACGATGCTTCTCCTAATATGGACCAGACTGGCGTGGATTTAGTGAATTCTATTTACTCAGAGTATTTGGCATTTTTTTGTACAGGAATGCTTATTTGCAAATACATACTAGACGTCACAAAAGGTCTGTAGATCTAATTAAGAGCTATATCTGATAAGTCTCTTGTTTCCTTCGCTTCTTTCTAATTTCATCTCAGTAAATTATGATAATTACATTCTAATGAACACTAATTGCAAGTATTAAGAGCATTAACACAGATGGCGCTCTATCCAGTGCGAGCTGTTTTTACTCTAGGATAATCTGTGGTATCTGGAAAATAAAAATGACGTCTCAAAAATGTTTCAGACTGAGATGCACGAAAAGATTAATATGCAGCGTGGTGGAATTTTGACAAGTAAATTCACACTGAAGAAACATTATTTGGAGTGTAAGATTTTAATTAAAAAGTATGGCCACAAATATTTTATTGTAAAACATTAAAATGTTTTAAGTTGAATTGAGTAACTTATTTTCTATACCAGATGGACAAGAAATTGCATAAAATTATCCCCATTTGACATTGCCAAATGGAGATAATTAAGTTAAAGTTGTGCTCTTAAGCAAGGACTTCAATCTGGTTGATATTGCCGATTAATGGACGAATTCAATTTTTGAATCGTCCTCAATGAAAACCTGTTATTGTAAAATGGTATTCAGATGGTAACGATATATAACAATAAAGCTCATCTGTAAAAAATATATAGTTCGTTGGTGTCTTGTCTAACTTTTATGGATACAACACCACTGAAAATATGCTTTACGATGAGCTGTGGATAAAGGGACGGAGACGTCTTGCCACAGTTTGTCAAGATATTCGTGTACCTGTGCTTTCAATTGAACCGACTTGCAAGCTGATTGGCCGTGGTGCGTCGATTACGTTTTGCTGTTATAACCAAAAACTCTGTCTCCATGTTCCGTGGCAGCGCGAGGGCGACCTCTTAGCAAACTTCTGGAACACATTCCATTGGTTTCAAAGAGCCCAGAGTTTCTTTCTAAGAGCCCAGATATAACGCTATGTGAGATTCCAAACCTTCTGGCAATGTCAGTAATTCTGCAGCCTTCTTCAGGCTTCCCAATAATTCTTCCCAGCGTGAAATCATCTAATGATGTCTTTGACACATTAGAAGACATCCAAGTATGTAACTTTATTCCTGCACGAAAAGAGCTTCTTCAAACACAATTTGCTTAGCACAATCTTTTGCTTTTTATCGTGTTAAGTGCTACCACATGACCCCTTTGCGAGCGATTCGAAAATTTGAATGTGTACCGGCTTTCTACTCGAAATCGTCAGTTATACAAACTGCCACAAGCTGATTCATTTCAGTTTTCAGCTACAATCTTCAGAAAAAGCGTACGTCCTTAGGTTTTGGACACCAGTGTACATTTGAGGTCGCAACGTAAGTCAGAGCTGCCATTCTCAAATGTACTCTGAAGTTCCTTAATTTTGGCTTGCACTCCCTTATTCCACAAATTTACAATTTATGACTAGCCAGTTAATTTAGTGACCGGAGCACAGGACTCATCATCCGGAGATCCCGAAATTAAGAGATCATGTGACAAAAGTGAATTGCCCAAATACTGAAAGAAATGTGTTTCCTTACTAGTATTTGTATAGAAATTGTATTTTTCACATTATTCACAACAAACAACAACGGGTCAAGGTTACAATTAAATTAATAACAGGAAATTCAGGGGCTTGTTCCTTGGAATTTTCATGTTAAATGATCATTATGTTTATTTTAGTTGAAATTTTTCTTGAAATATAAATTTTTCAAAAATTCTGAAACTGATCTAACGTAGCGTCACTTCCCAATCTAGTTTAATATTGTTGGTAAATGAACTCATTTTGAAAGAAGGTTGGATTAAGATTATATAATTTATTATACAGGACTTAAGTATTATACAATTCTTTGGTATGTTGAATTGCGCTACTACAAGTAATAGTATTTATATATAACGTGGAAATGTGCTTTTATGCAAAATACATTTTTTAAAATTTCTATTTGAAAATATAGAAATAAAAATCCTTCAAGATGGAATTAGTTAATAATATAAAACAAATCACGTAATATAAATAAAAGCTTTATGTGGATCTTATATATTCCAGAATATTCAAAGTTATAAATCAAGTAATATTCCTTAGATGTACGCTTATTATATGGTTTTTTCTTTTTCTTCTTCCTGTATTTAGTATTGAGTCAACTAATTTATTTATTAACAAGTAGCTTCTTCTGTACAAGCGCAATGTGCAGAGAAAAAGAAAATATACTTTGCCTATTTTCTCCCCCCCCCCTTATCTTATAACTCTGCTGTTGATCTAAAAAAAGAACCAATTTCGGATATTAGCCTTATTTTCAGTTCAAAGATGACGATTAATTATTGATACTGTTTTAGAGCTGCGTATTGATGTGATTAAAGATTTATTCTGTGTTTATCGAATTTTAGAAAATATTTTAAACTTTTTAAACATTTTATTATGAATTGTAAGTAAATATCTGTTTTTCATAGATGCTAGGTATGGTAATAATTTCCTGTTAACAAGGTTTACTCTATACTCAACAAACATACATCACGCGTTCGTGTTTTTCAAGTAGACTAATTTTTTTTTTTATTATTATACCTACAGTCTTAGAACTATAAGACTCTCCCCCATAACAGCACACTATTATTATATTATGCATTATGTTATCTGATTTCTAATCCTAAATTCACTAGTATTAATTTCACTTACTCCATGCGTTTCCTATCGTATTTGAGAAGCAGGTCGACTTCGCGGAGATCACCTTTGCCTGCTGCTTCGTGGATACTGAGGGTAGACACAAACACCTCTCCAGGGACATCAGACGATTCTCCAGAGCTGGTACCCAATACGATGTCGCTAATGGACTGAAAAAGGGAAAAATAAAATAATTCAGAGAGCATCGATAACCAGTAGGGACCAATGTTTCATCTAGAAAAGACTCTGGCTGTTCAGATAGAAATATTATCTATCTAAATAGGAAGCTACAGGAGTTAGACAAAAGAATCATAGTCATATGGAATCATAACAGGGGAAAGCCACCATTCTACTTTCATATCCATCTGACGATGTGCTAAATTAGATTATTTGGATTAAAGAATTTTAAGGTTAGATCAACATTGAATGGGAAGATTTCTAGAAAAGATTTCGAATGCATCGTGAGTGTGGAGACAAGGAGGTTCGGACAGAGAAGAGCGCTCATCGGAAATGATCCTCTGTGCGAATAACCCTTGATGCCGAGGTTGGAACCTTTTATTTTAGCAACTGTCCGTCATATTCATCGACGATCATTGAGAAGAAAAAAAAAGTATAACACCTGCGGATTCCTTCCAAGGAATAACAGGCAATTTTCCAAGTGGATTCGAGCGACAGTGAAGAGCTGAAAACTCGGATTAAATCCTGCAACTTAAGAGAACTAAAGAGTTCACTCTTTCAGACATCTCTTGTGACCTTGGGAATTAATAGCTTTGGGCTAACGTACAAGTGAACGGCTAAAGGTGAGACTGGCTCTACTTCCATATTGATAAAAGCTAGTTAGGGCTAAAAGAGCTCCGCCTATTCTTGTTGGGTATAAAATGTGTTACAGGACTGATTTATGTTTATCCGACTATTTCAGTGGCAAAATTTGGAATATTTCGAAACGTCACGATGTTGCGACTTAATATTCACAATTTTTACTAAACGTTGTCGATTATCCATTTCGATTTCTACAGAACACTCCAAATAGATCGGAGTTACTGCTCCGATCTAGTTGGATCTAATGATACTTGGTTTGTCGATCATATCAATTTTGGTTTATATCGAACTATTTTAAAAAGGGGAAAATGGCCATTCAAATTATACAAAATTATTATATATTGTGTTTTCTGTAATAATAAATGGTGTCACCGGATATGGTTTCCATAAAAAAAGAAAGAATGCCAGAAGATGAATACAAATATTTTCCACACAAAATTGTTCTTAGGTACACAAAACATTTCACACGCAAGCTGCATTACTTTCCAAATAGTAAGTATCAAGATGGTGGTGTTCAATACGTCTTATGCATATCTATCTGGCTAGTCGGACTCCGCTGTTGAAGTAGTGAATTTAGATTAACGAAACAGCTTTTCCCAAAGTGAATCTCGAGTTGGAACTATCTCCACTCAGGGATGAAGCTGAATGAGCAGTAAAGAAGTTAAATAACAATAAGGTCTCGGGTGCAGATAGAATAGACCTGAAGTTAACTAATGCCACAGGGAATGAAAGAATAAGAGCATTTAATAGATAAGCATGTAGGGATTCTTATCCATAGCTATTCATGTTCACGCTGCACATGAATAGCTATGCAGAACTGTAAGTACTACATAACTCATAGAACTATATTAGCTTAATCTCTCATGAAAGTAATATTCTGATAAAAAAAAATCTACTATGCTAAACAGGAATGAGGCCAAAGTCGAAGCTGAGGCGCTCGGGTAAGGTTTCATAAAGGCAAGGATACCAGAGATCAATTCTTTGCCTTAGGTCGATTACTATAAATAACTTCGACTTCCAATGGTAATGTGCTTCATAGAATACTCAGAATTGTTCTGTAAAAATAATTTACATCAACACTTTATCAAATTGATAGTTAAGTTGGACAGCGAGCCAGAGACTGCGTTGCGAATGGTAGTGGATTAATTGATTCACTTCAGATAGGAAAAGATGATCCTCACTTATTCCGTACGTACAGTATGCTAATAACATTCTGCATGTAGCAGTGGATGCACTGAAGAGAAATATTAGGATAGGTGTCAGATGGGTAAGCTGTCTAAGATATGCTGATAATACCGTACTCTTTTATAATGATAGGAAGAGCTAAAACAAGTTGGAGTTAATGATATTAGCAAGACAACAGCAATTGAACTGGACCATAGAAGATAAATATTATGATTAAGATTGGAGAACGTCCTGAGAAAGAAGTGCACTTTAAGGGAGAAATAACTGAAGAGTCCAGGAAATTGGAGTATCTGGGATCCATTATCACTGTGAAGAATTTCTGTAAAGAAGACAGAAGATAAGGAATGACTAAGGCAAAAATCAGAGACTCATCTAAAGTCTGGAAGGGAGAACTATCATTGTAGGAAAAGAGCTGATTGTTTTACATATAGATACTTATGGATGTTACTTGGAACTGCTAACGTACGATAGGAAAAAGATGGTTTTAAAATGTGGAGTTACAGGAAATTGTTGAGAATATCATGCATTGAAGGATGATAAAAATTTGTTCTGGAAAGGATGGCAGACTTTATGACTCTAATTGACCGAAGAGAGGTGAATTACTTTGCACACTCTGGAAAAATAAAAGGAGAATTTCTCAAACTAGTAAATTAATAATAAGGTACCTGCAAATGGGGAAGCTGCATACTCTCAACGAGATGAAAGGATGGCGTGTGTGCGTTTGTATATAGAGTGACAGGTCTACGTAGAGTCAAAACTTCAAGAAAAACCCAGCATAGGGTTGGTTGGTGAGAATGTGTGGTGCATCAACCGATTACGTAGGCGGTATGGAGTGACTGTTCCATGTCAGATGAACTTATGGCTACAGGTAATTTTTTGGATTCACTGTTAGAATACGAAAACACGAATTACTGGATGGAAACAAAAGAATTCATAAAAATTCAAAATTGAACAATTGGATGGGCAACTCATTGCGACTATGAAGTCCATAAGAACAGTCCCCCATACCAGAATACTGCTACCACTGGCCTGTTTCCAGCCAACCGTGCATTTGGTTGGTCGGAAACAGACTGGGCGATCATAATGTTTTGGCTAATCAGCGTACATCTAGTGAAAAAAATAAATGTTTGTTTTGATATTTTACGTATTATTGTACTGCTTTTGGAGAAATTATCTATAAACAGATGTAGGATTCAGTTACAATGACAAGGATAACTAACGCGATAATAGGATTTAACGATAAATTATCGATGATCGGGAGCTTGTGTAGTCCTGCGGAAATAGCGCTAGGCTTCCCGAAGAAAGACCTATTAATTTTATTCTATCCGCTGACTAGATGAATTTTTTTTAGGCTTTCCTTCAGCCGGTTCCAAAGTTAGTCAGTCTCCGACACAGGCCAGCAATGTTTTTCCCGAAATTTTGTATCTTAACTCGGCATCTCAAGAGACGCCCATAGAATGTATATTATTACAGATGACAATATTACGAATACTAAAGATTAGGCCTAAAAGATGACAGCAGCTGTTTGTTGGACTCTCTTTCTCGATCAGGGTTTGGGCTTTCTTCTGAAAGCCCAAACCCTGATCGCTGGGCTCATTATCATTGAAGGCTGAATAATGGAGAATGGTTTCCTATCTGTCTTCAAGAAGTTAGGACCTCGTCTCCTCCTTCAGAGGAATAAATAGTTTCGAAATCATACGACAGAAGGCTCCAGTAAAGTTACTGAGTTCATGTTTTGTTATTATTGGAGTGCAGTGCCGAAGTATTGTGTGCTTGATGGAAAGGGAACATGAGGGAAAACTGTCGTACATAAATGTCAGGCAGAACAGATCACATTACATGAATACTTCAAAGAGGTTATATTTAAATTTAAATTATTAAATTATTTAAATTTAAGCACATCAAATAAAATCCATTTATATTTCAGCCTTCACAGCTTCAGTGTAAAATACTTAACTTCCATTCCTTAAATATGCTTTTCACCCAGATAATATTTTAGCACATTCATAGTAACTAGGAATACCATATACAGAGTGGAGTTTCTGAGCTGCTGTAATTTACCAAGACCAGTAACTCACTCTCTAAATCTTCCAACATCTACTTCAGCCCATCATTAGATAAAGTAACAATGCGTGTGATGAACCTCCTGCTTTTTCATCAGATGAAATCAGAAAATTGTCAAAAATATAACATAATACCGAGCAGAAGTATTTAAACCATCCTGATAGCGATCTGAATTTATCTAAATAACAGTCTAAACTGCTTGATCTTGCCTTCAACCAGGGAGCTTAATTACCACAAAGAACAAAAATTTCTGTTTTAGAAATATAAATAATATAGTCAAATATATGCATATTAAGCTGAGAATTATGGAAACCTTTGCTAACGCAGTGGCTTTTTTTTTAAAAAAAAATTGATTTAGACGCAAAGACTATGAGAGCAGTGTATACAGTATCTCCATTAGTTTCGCATGTTTCTAGACCTCAAGTTAAGGATATATTAATAGATGAAGAATTCAAAAGAATTCCACTAAAACTGAAGCCTGTAAATTGATAACTGTTAGCATTGAAGAGTTTTGGCGCAATAGAAAACTGAAAAATTTTAAAGAATTAGTTTCGTTTATCCCACAGATAAACCAAAGTACCACATGAGTAAGCAGAACGTCACTTTGATTGACATTACAACTGAGTAATTATGACTATGAGGTCCATCAGTTATCTCTGTGGTTTTTTCGTGCTTACGTTATGGAATGAAAACCCACAGAAGAAACGCAAAGTTCATCGGATAACTCACTTTGTCTTTATAAGTAAGTTTATTTGTATCCTAGACAGGATTCGAACCTGAGTCTTCCAAATCGAAAGAAATTATCAATAATGACTGAGGTTCTGAGAATCAGTGACAGCATGATGATTCACTTGTTTCTTTCTTCCATGGACTTTATTTAGTAAACCTTGGTGCAGTCACTGATGAGAAGGGTGAACAGTTCCCCTACAGTATCGTTAGTAATAGATTAAGGGTATTTAATTTTAAATTTAGCAATGTCTTATTTTCTTATTGAGAATATTATATGATATGCCAGGATATGAATTTTGCCTATTTATATCCATTTTATAGGATAGACAACCAATATTTTGTTGTTATTTTTAATTTTTATTATTATCTGTTATGTTTTTTCATACTGGCAACAAAGAACTCTGTCGTATTGGGGGTAGGGGATTACCTTTTAAATTTGCACATCAAATCCTCCTGTTTTGATTCTGATTACATAATCTTTGACTAGCATAGTAACAAAAAACAACGGAATTAATCATTACGATTTAATTGAATTTTTATTGCATTCATTTTATGATGTGTCAGTGTAATAGCTTGTGTGAGGATTTTATGGAAACGATGGTCTGCCTGGAAAATGACGAATAGCACTCCCAATAATTCAGACACTCGGTTTCCCCCCCCCCCCCCCCATATGTTCTGATAGTTGGTGGGTATTCTCTTACTTGTACATCAGATCTTCTTTATGACGCGAAAAGCAAAGGAATTGATGCCATTGTGGAGATGCCATTAAGTTGCACGCTATGCGTCGATTAATCATCAGCCCGCGCATGCTAATGAGTACCGAGCAAAAATCCTCCCTTAAAATTAAGCCGAGATAAGAGAATCAGTTCCAATTACTTTATAAAAGGAAAGCACTATGAATAATTCAATAGTCGACCGCTGGTATTTGAAACTGTGAATGACATCAATGAAGTCATTAAAGTGCAAACGCACAGGGAAATGTGAATTTATGTCGAGAATCCTAATGGGTAAAGAAGAGATCTCGTACGGTTGTATTTAAAGATCGTTTTTTATTATTTTAGAATCTATGAGTAAAAGGTAATATTACTGGTTTGCCATCACACGCAACACAAAGGCTAAAAGTCTGTAAGCGGGTTAAACAGTTTGTAGTCTCTTTGGTGAAAATACAGAGCTGGTGTAATCTAAACATAATCAGGAAAATTTATCGCAAAATATCTGCTGTTACATCATTAAATAACGTGTCTTTCACGCGAAGAAAAAGAATGCAACAAGACCGCTTAATTTGATTTATGACCACTGCATACGAGACCAGTGTATTATGACTTAATTGTCTGCGTTCTTGTGGCAGGTCTGTCTGTCTGTCTGTTTTACAAAAGAAAAAGTCCGAGATTCAGGAAGAAAATTCTCCTATTTGACTAACTCAGCCTCAGCTGCAAGGTCTTCATAACGGTTCCGCACAAGTTAGAAGGGATTCTGGCTCGGGTCTTTCACATTGAATGCCAAATGAGGCAACATCCTTAAAACTGCACCAGGGAGGATTTCACGCAACAGGGTTAGCAGCTGTCATTCAGAAATCATGATGCTTTCTGGTAAAAATATTCGATTCAAGGAATGTTGCTTTATGCGCAACCCTCACTTTGAGGAACTCCGATAATCAGGATTAACGTGACATTATTATCAGGTATATTAAGAATGGAGTGAATGATATTTGAAGTTGTTAAATTACTATTGGTAATTAATACTTTCAGCCTTCTCTGGTAGCAGTAATTCCACTATTAACTATTATACAAATATAATAACCAATGCTGAAAATGTATTATGAACTACACCATATCTTTACTTGATCGTTAATCAGAGATGACCACACATGGGAGTTTTGATTGTATCAGTATTAGTTCTGGGTATGCGCATGCAGCACGATATGAAATTTATCCCCAAACTGAACTTACAAGTTGTACTCAGAAACCAACAATTATTTTGCACTGTCTCCATCCTTTTATACTTTTATACTCAACGGGGGTCTTCCTCACATATTGAAGAAATCCTAGGTTCTGTCCATTCGAAACAGGGGAGACAAAAGTTATCAAATTATGAGTCGTTTTTTCCTCGAAATCCGTACTGATAGACGCTGACCATGCATGGATTTCGACACCCACGGCGATTCCTCTTACCTACACGATCTACCTCCGTAGAGGTGCCATGAAAAATTTTGTAGGAACCAGAGCATTTAGTATTTTTTTTTTTCATTTCTTCTAAAGAATTTCATTGGATCTGGTATTTTACTGGCCTGCTTGCCAAAGTCCATACGCAAGGTATTTTTTTTTACAGTACGCCCACGACGAGTTATAAATCTATGGGACTTCAGTAGCAATTGTAGAAAAAGAATTAGAATAAATTAAAATATTAAAATGATCAAACAATTAAAATTATCTGCCATCTAAAGACATTCACAAGCGCCGTGTCACAGCGGGATTTAAATTCGCAGCCTGTAGGGGTGAGAGAGGTGACGTTGTCCTCTTGACCAACCAGGTTTGCATTCAGCCTTTTAATTAGCTGGCTAATGTCCTCTCTGAGCGTTTGCTAGGCATTATGCTATTTGCTGATTTCCCTATAAATTCAGGGGTATCTCAGGGCTCGGTTATTACTAAGTTCTTCATATAAATAACTTTCGTTCATTAACATGAAGTTCTCTTCACAGTTTTCACCAAAATAATATATTCCATTCTTCCTATTGATTTGACGAACCATGTAGCAGTGCTGAAACATTCCCAGTTTCAAGATTTTCCAGTAGCAATACCTTAAGCATTGAATTCTGCGTAATGGATCGAGGGAAATCTGATGAATATCAGTAATACCAAAACCTTCAATAATCTCAAAATTCTCAGACAAGATACCACTCTCTCTTCTTGGTCTTTTTCAAGTATAAATACATAAAAGCCTTGGTGTCATTTTTAGTTAAGACGTTACTTTTGAGCTAGTTGTTTAAATTCCAAGAGATTTAGAATAATAGTGTTCTTACATTTGCAAGGTGGTGCACCAGCAACTTCCATAAAATCCTCGAGTCTTGAGGAGGACAATTCTGCTAATTGATGACCGCCAACAGCATTTAAATGCAGGTGGTCATTTTAAACCCTAAGTGCAAAGTAGCTACATAGAAAGAGGGGGGGGGGATCAGCGTGATTTGTCTCATGCCATGATAACATTTTTGTAACATTCTTGGCCAATGAAATCAATACCATGTGCGTAAAATTTTAGGCCACTGAGTATCAATTTCTAATTATCCTTTTCCAGCCGTCTATTCCATGCTTTCATCAATGTTTATCACTTTATGTTGATTCTGCATACCAGAGTTGGGTTGGTGAACTTATACTGCATCTCTATTTTGGATGGGCAGAGTGCTGAAGAAAAAGAAGCAACTTGTTCAGATGTGAAGAACTGTAAATTATTTTGGGGGGGGGGGGGATAACGCACGTAAAAGAGAAAAGTATTGGATGTGGAGGAATGGAAATTTGTTCGGCGAGTTTATAGTTTGAGTTGTTATTGCACGCGTTTCGACAGATGCCTTAGAGCTGCGAAATTATTTGAAGTAGTATCAGCTAATTCATCCGAACTAACATCAGCTAGTTCGGATGAACAATAATCAAAAGTATTCATATGTCCAGCAGAAGCCAAATGCCTGTGTGAAAGTGAGTTGAGAATTGATCAATCTTATTGCTCATATTTCTACTAAATCGAGTATTTTAGAGAACCTTTAAGGAAACAACCTCCAAATATGAGAACAGTATTTCGTAGCTGCCCAGATATGTAATTTGTATGAAGTTATGGCGTTCAGTGATAAATTAATGACCTGAACTAAAGAGAAATGTTTAATTTTTTGAAGGAAGCGATATTTGTAATATATTTATGGGAAGAGTGATTTGACAGTTCATATATTTGGGGTTCAAACGACTCAACCCTTTTGAGCAGCACAGCCATTTCTCAATTGATCTCGGTGAATTTTTGTCATGGGGCTTATTCGAAATGAACTGCCACGTTTTTATAACACATTGAGTACATTGAGGGAACGTACTGAAAAAAATTGCTAAATGATTAGATTCACGAAGGAAGAGCTTGTGCACAAAGAAGTAAATATTTTGTGTTAGTTATTCTCCAAGAAAGTGCATTTTAAGCCATCGCTGTTGAGACGGATCGCACTTTAAACAAAATAGAAAAGAAACAGAAGCAGTCTCCAACTATCCCACATGAATATTGTGGATTGACAGTGATGGTTGTTTTTTTCAGCAAAAAGGTTTGGATTTTATTTGTGCCACCGAAGAGATCTCAACCAATTGCTTCAGTGGAAAAAAATTCCCGAAGATTGCAGTGAGTCTTTTCGAAGACAAGGGAAGGCAATCGATTCGAACTCACGGAATTTGTAACCATTATAGCAATGAATTTTGTTTTTTTTTAAATTCAACTTGCATTTTACATGGAGCTCCGAAAGTGGTCCGAATTTTTTTTAATATCTGGTTGAGTCTTCCCAACACACATTCAAGAAAACTAAATGCGATCGCATTCCTTGGTACTTTTAAATCAACCAATTGAAATATGAAAAAAAAAAAAGAGAGAGAGAGAAACATAAGCATTGCCTTGGGCACCACCTTAGTTGTGGCCAAGAATAACACTTCCGATAAAATCACTCTTGGAACTACTTCCACTGTACCCGAGTGATTTCCAAATTAGTCGAAACTTTATCAGATGTTGGATTTCATGATACGCTCATTACAAACAAATTGCAGCGAGGAAACCGGAAGTTAAATTTAGATTTATTACGCTATGGCTATCATTTTCACATTCTGGTTGAAATCTTTATCTCGCAACATTAATATAAACTAGCCCTTCCATCTTCTGGTTTTTACCATTCACAACATACTCAGTAGCGTTTTGTTCAAAAAGTATCACGTGGTCTTAGGATGCGGAAGGGGATTTTAGAAATTCTGTTATGAAAAGGAAATCAATAAGTCAGTTATTTCGTCGACTAATTTCGATACGTTATTTGTTCAAGCTACACCAAATCTCACCTTTATGGTTGCTCCGGACTGAGGTACGACGGCGGATGGAGCAGAAACGTTCTTCTCGCAAATTTCCCGCTGAGTGGCTGTGGTGGTGGTTATGATCTTGGCTGGCTCTGACATTGGCTTGCTGCTCCTCGTCACAATGACTACGTCGGGACTCAAAGACCTCGTAGTGTGTGAGAGCGCTTCTTTCTTGCACTCCGGACATTCCTCACTATCGTATTCCTCTTCCCCCGTCTCTTCCTCTTCTTCCTCCTCCTCTTCATCGTCTTCTGTGGTTTCGCATTCACACGACGAAGATGAGCACTCTTCCGACTCCAGCGTCGTATCTTCTGCTGGAGTCTCCTTCGGACTCGTGTCACTGCGAGCAGTCGTGGAGGTTTCGAACTCTTCAGACGTGTCATCTTCTCCGTCATCGGTGCCGAATTCGGAACCGAACTGGTCATCGCTAGTAGTATTTCCTGCCTCGCGACGCACTGCCGTCTCTGGAGTCGGCTGTCGAAACGCATTCAGGGCACAGTTATTTTCTCCCCCAGAGTTTTTGGCTTCCCTGGGTTGGTGGGTGTTTGCGACCTCTGGCGTTTTCGAAAGCCGCAAAGTAGCTTCGTCCTTCTCGCGCTGAGGGACAGCACTGCCGATGGCACGGACCGACGACCGAGACACAGTGGGCTCAATTGTCGGTAGAGGTAGCGCTACGGACTCATTCAGGTCACGCGTGCTTTTCTGTTTGTCACCACTTTCGTCACTGCCGCTTTTTCCAGTGTTCGTTTGATTTTCCGCCCTTCTGTCTCTCCGAAGTTTCTGAGAGGGTCGCCGTCCTAGTTGACCGCTCTTATGAAACCTCTCGATACTTTTCGCGGACGGCGACGTCGAGCCATCACTCCTGTTGCTAGACAGATCGCTTTCCGTTCCCGACGCACGCGCTTCGCCATGAGAGGAGCACGGCGAACCTCCTCCTGATGGAGTGCGGCTGGGGACGTCCTTCGAGACAGGCACGTTGTTCAATAGCCGCTGAGTTCCTTTACGTCGAGCGACAGCAGAAGTCTTTCTCGTTTTGATTTGGCTGGAGGGTTGGTGGTCGTCTTCGAAGTGGAACGAACTGGAGACGCTGGCGTTCCGACTGAGTAACTGAATGCCCGATTCGATGTCTGACATCGGCTCTGTAAAGAAACGAAAGAGAAAGGAAGATTGTTGCTGAAATCGCATTGCGAATTTCCACTTTTAAAATCATTCATTACATCAGCACGGAATAATTATTAAATGAGACACAATTAACAATGGCTTAATTGAGGAACTCGCTGGATTGCGAATGAGCGACGTTGATTGAGCATATGACACATCTCGAGCAATCAATGAAATTAATCAGGGACCAACTTGGCATTTGATGCAATCCATAAACACCAACATGAATTATGATGGAACAATGAATAGAATTAGTCCTAATTAGCGCCATTTCATTTATCAAGAAAGAATGTTTGCTTATAATCAACGTCCGTCCGTCCGTGTGTGTGTGTGTGTGTGTGTGTGTGTTCCTTTTTTTGTTTTCCTAAGTCAAATAATTGACTTAGAAACGTTTTCGTCTAAACCTATTGAATACGATTTGCAAACTGTAGCCAGAAACCTTGGATTGGCTGATTAGATTATTCTTATTCTTACACTTCTTATAATTATTTTTTATTACGAAGGAAACTGTTCATTAAGAGCAGCTTTCTTTGATGATTATCAGTAGGTGGGGTCCATTTGAAGGAATATCGTCCGAGGTATGACAATGGCAGGAAACAGTTCATCACAGTTAATCTCTGATGAACTGTTTAGTTAAGTGCTAGAAAATTCGTAGTTTCCATTTAGCAAATGGCTTGTAATTTTTTTTTATTTTATTTTTTCAGGCTAATGAGTGTCAAATAATTATTACCAAGGACAGATTGTTTCTTTCTAGTACAAAGAAAGACGATACTCCTTTGTATCCATCCGAAATTGAATCACTTTATATAAGAGTAGTCCTTAAAAGCGTTGGAATTTATACCCATACCAGTCCATTCAACCCAGATGGCTGAATGGACTGACTGCATGTACGCTTTTCAATTCAAAAGTCCGTGCTTTGTTTGTAACTGTTCGTTGTTGTTGGCCTATCTAGCTGAGTGGCCACCGTATCCGATCTCCAACCAACCAACAGACTGCAGGTTCGAATCCCATCAGTGGGCATGGATGCTTGTGAATGTCTTAGGTGGCAAATGAATTTCATCATCCTGTGAGACCACCATCTTGCTTACTGGAGGCCTGAAGTGGTTTGAAAATGTTCCATGTTTGTCCTCTAGAGCAGAGCAGAGTTGAAGAATATGTAGACAAATAAATAAAAATATTAAACAAAATAATAAAACTGAGAACATCTTAGAGCTCAACTATAGAACTTATATACTACAAGTTTACAATCTTCTGGGTGGGAGTGAGGTAAAAATTATCTTTAATTTGTAGATGGTTTTCATCGTCCCATTGTGAGATTGCCATCTTGCAACTGGACGTCTGAAGTGGCTTGAAAAAAAGTTCCTGGTTGTCTACAGAAGGATTCCGTTATTATCTTGTATTGTCAAAAAACATATTTTGTGTGAATATTTCTTCGACTTCAATGCTCTGCTTGTTTATACTGCTATTGATATGCGATCGCAAGACAAAAATGGAAAATGGGAAGATCATCTCACATTTTACACTCTTAATATTCTTTTGCGTTTAACCGCCTTCGCTATATCTAAATATATCTGCACCTTTTCGTGTGTAACACACCTTGAATTCTACGATTCCTTTTCAAATGAGCAGTTACAGACCACTTACCTGTCGAAACTAGCGTTCGCTTCTCCTCCGTCTGACTTCCTGCATTTCTCATGGTACGTCTATGGGAGGAAGGAACCTGAAATGGAAAACAGGCTGACAATGCAAATATGTTCTAGCAGTCATCTTGCGTGTAGCACATAATAAAAGTATATTACCCCTTTATAGTTTATTATTCATGGTAAAGGGAAAGGAGGATGAGTTTAGTCAGAACTCAAAGTGAAGTTTAGAAAGGGTTGTTGAACTACAGATATTTGCAGATGGCGTTGTACGTGAGGCGGATTGAAATCTCATTGCCTCGCAATATTGCTTTTGGATTTTTAATGAAGAATCTCGGACAGATGTAGTCCCTCTTGTCACGCAGCTTACCAGCAGGCGTGCACATCGCCTTTCCTCGTAAATCTCAATAGGTAGCAATTACATTGGTCGTTGAAGAGCGAATGACGTGTGGAATATCCGAAAGAAGAAACGAAGAGCTTTATGGCTAAATCGAAATGCCGTTCTTTTACGTTGTCGATTAAAAATGTCGGTGTTTTTTTTTTTTTTTTTTTTTTTTTTTTTTTAATTCCGTTTACCCTCTTCGAAGCACTTTACTGCCTATATGTTAGAAGAGTTCGAAATTTCTGGCAAACAGTTCACACCCGAGCCTTTTAACGGAGGAAAAGTAAGCTGACTGCAGGATGTGGCTACGCATGTGAATTCAGAGTAGTTTGAATTTCTGCTGTCACGGCGGCATGAGGCTGAAAACAAATGTTTTCGGTCAGAATATACAAGCAGGAAATCTAAAACACTTCCTGTTAGATTTTGTTGTGGGATTAATTCTATAAAACGCACGAAGAAAAGCACGCTCGAAAATCTTGAATGCAGGAAGGAAGTCATGAAATATTACGGCTTGCGGGAATTAATTTTGCACACATCTGTACCTTCCCGGCATAGAACGCTTCATCGGATAAAAAATTATTCAAATTCTTACGATAAAACGGAGCTGCATACTGGAATTGTTCCAAACGTTGGCTTGTGAAAGCCGTCAAGGGACAAAATAGTGGAGAAAACGCGGGTTTCTTTTGGAACGGAGCCAATATTTTATTGCTGGACCTTTTTTTAGCTTCAGAACAGAGAAAAACCTTTGAATGAATATGAGCTTCTTACTACCCAATCAACCAACCAAACATGTGAGCAATGAACAAAATTCCATCAGTCCTATAAATTTTAGAGGCTAACTCTGCTATAGTAATGAGCAGCAACTGACTACTGATGAATGCCATACAATATCAAACACGTTTGTTATTCATTGTTCCAAAACGATGATAATTGTTTCGTCCCTAGAAGTTTTATATACTCGTCGCAGTACCAAATATTTATCATATAGAATATTAAAATGATCACGCTGGATAACTATTGCTTCATATTATTGGAGCAGTAATAAATGAATGGAATAGAGTGCCATAAAACTTACATGAAGACGAGAAGATTTCTTTAACTTTGCTGCTTTTCTTCTGGAGTATGTATTAGCAACTCGGAGAGAGGCTTCCTTTCTTGAAAGTGGCTCCAAAACGGGTCTGGAGCTGGGCGAAAATGCAAACTTCAGTCTTGGATTTCTTCCTGGCCTATAAGCAGAGAAAGAGAGAGGGGGGGGATTAATGCAAATCATGTAACAATTATCAAATGCTATTATATATTGCTTTATTATCATCTTGACTACTTGTAACGATTTCTATATGGAAAAAAAAAAACTAAACCTATTTAATTTTCAAAAATTAATTGAGCTAAATGGAAACTATATAAAACAGCCGGAAGACACACTAGTTTAGATATAGCATATTATGAAGGGTTCACTTCTCCATCTTAATAACATTAAGTTTTTAAAAAACCCAGTCACTTGACCGGAACCACTTGTTAGAGAAAATGAAAGATAAGATGGTGTGAATCGACACTGTATTCTGAAAGCATTTTTTTTTCGAACTGGTTGGTTATTCTCTTCCTCACAATGTTCTGGTTGATTAACTGCTTGAGCCTAAAAGAAAAGGTTGATTTTTATTACTTTACTTATAATTTGACATGCAATGTTGATGCTTTGTTGTTAAAATGTTTTTATCAACCATTTGTCATTTGCGGTGATTCGTGGATTTATTGTCAAAAACATGAGTATCACTTTTTTTACTTAATTATGTTTACTTAACTATGTTTAAATATATTTTAGTACACTCAAAATACAACGAATGTTTTGTGACACCTTTCTATAACAGATTCATCCCTTAATTAGGATTCGATGGATCATTTGTTTTCTTAATGCTATTTAAAACAGTGAAATACGAGATTAAATAAGAATGGAACATAATTAAATTAGTACCATCGCAACGCATGACGGAATAAGTGAATCGTTTCTATTTGCCTTCGGATGCAAATAGTTCAGCAGATCACAAGCTTTTAAAACGAGACAAATCTTGATTGAGAGGCAAGCAACTACTTCATCTCTTCATTATGACAAAACGAAGCACTTTCAACACAAACTATGATTAATTCACACTCGTCCTGTTACTTTATAAATAATGTCGAGCACTTAATGTCAAGGACTGTCCTGATTATTCTTCGTCGATGCTCAAAAATACAATTAAATATGTGAATTCACATTTAAGAAAAATTGTCTATATTGTTGTGTAAGGCTTAGTTTATGGCCCTGCTACATCTTCAGTCACAAACAATCGACCATGACGTGACCACCGGGAATGGTCAAGTCATACAAATAACTTACCAATACAATAAGTAGTAAAGATTAGATACCTCGCATAATACAAAATAAGGTTTCATATCTACAATTGTGGGAGCTTTCAGCAGTGAGATGAAAAGGGGAAAAATAACTAAAACAATGCAGATACTTTCCAACTTAGTCTAGTAGAAGCCGTAATAATAATAATAATAATAATAATAATAATAATAATAATAATAATAATAATAATAACAACAACAACAACTGATTACGAATCTTACTTGTTTGGAACAGCGGTCCAGGTTGAAAAAGGTTTCGCTAGCTCTTCTTCATCGAGTTTCTATTAAATACAAAATAAAAGCACACCACAGTTAGTACATGTTTCAAAATGGAGAACAAATTGTCAATAAATAAAAATAAATAAATAAAAGTAATGTATTTAATTTTACTACATTTAGCGACTCACACGCTAATGAATGAAAAATAATTCACTTAAACTTCTTTTGAACTTCGAAAACCCATTTTCAAGTTCTGACAGAATGATGTTAATTATCTATAAGTTAATACGATGCGTAAATAATTTTAAATATAATCGATTATTTTTGTATTGTGAAAACCGCCTCCTAATGGCTATATTTGTTTGGTTATTTTCATTTATATCGTGACGATGTTATTGTGCGTTCGAACACAAATAACTGAAATTGCTGTTGTTATTATGATTATTATTACGTGAAACCTACAAGGAGCCCAAAACCTTATCATGGGAGGACCCATTTTCTACATTTCTTAAGTTCCCATCACTACATGACGACTCTACTTACCTAATCCGCCAGAATTAAGGCTCTATAGCCAGAATCTATCACCCGTGCACAGCGCCATCTAAACTTGCTGTGAATTCGCTATGAAAAGTTATTAAATTCAAGTTATAAATTAAAAATTAAATTGCGAATTATTTAATTAAATGAAATATATATGAAATGTATAGTTCTCTATTAAAGAATTAGTAAAAATATTATATAAAATTAGTAAATAATATCTGATTACTAATAGTTTTGAGTACATTTCATTTACAGCTTGACTATCAAGTTAATTAAAAGCAGACGAACTTCATTTAACTAAGATTAAATTGAAATGTCTCTTTATTTTAAACCTTTCTGAATTGAAGTCTCGGAATAATTAAATTATGAATACTAATGGTAACAATCATAGTAATTATTATCACATCCATGTGTTGAGATTACATGGATTAAAACTAAAATGAGAGAAATAATCTAAGCCATTTCTAAGCAAATTAAATTAGTCAGTAATCAAGATCTTATCAAATGAACTGTATCC
Source organism: Typopeltis vanoorti (assembly GCF_054136105.1). Lineage (NCBI taxonomy): Eukaryota > Metazoa > Arthropoda > Arachnida > Uropygi > Thelyphonidae > Typopeltis > Typopeltis vanoorti. The sequence continues at coordinate 9,627,279 of NC_143551.1, read as the reverse complement.
GAAAAAGAAGTAATATTCCAATTCCCTTAGATAAACAGGACTTATTTATTTTTTCCATTTCAACAAAAAAACTACTTTTTTTTAAAAAAAAAAAAATATATATATATATATGGATATTTGCAGAAAGGATTTAACATGTGTAGAAATTTTCCGTTGCAATTTTTCATTAACTCTTTCCGGTAGGTTTGTGTTTATTTTTCTCGAAACAGTCGGCCAAGTAATGGGTTTTGTAATGTAGAGAATTAATCACAAGAAAGAATGTCGTTAGCTACATTTATCGGTAAGAGAAAGACAGAGAGGGAGGGAGAAAAAGTGCATTAACTATTATCTAATTCCTATAATTCCGTAAGATGCAGACTAAATCAGTGCCATTGCTGTCTCTCGTTTTCTTTTTGTATTTACTTTATAACGGCAGTTTTTCATGAAAATAGCCTTTGAGCACGAAGTAGATTAAAGCCTTTCCTTTTTGTGAGTTGCGCAGCCGAGAGAAATCGTTTCGATAGAAACGCTTGAACGTAGCTTTGAACGAATGGCTACAACTTATTAAAGAATGCGGCGTGGCTAAACAAACATTTCTTAGCTGCTCTGGAACTTGAAATATTCTTGCTTTGGGAAAGTAACAATATGCAACGTTCTCTCAAAAAATGGAATACGCAAAAATTAATTTCATCGCTAAGAAAAAAGAATCTATCTTGCAAGCACAATGAACTATACAGTATCATCAACTGGCTTACTGAAGGCCTGAAGTGGCTAGAAACCATTTAGACATATTTGGAGTGGATGATGCGGTTAATGTAAAAAAAAAATATAAAAAACAACCACATAAAGTTTTAAAACTTTTATGGTTAGAGAGTCATATTAAAAAAACACTCTGTTTCAGCATTGCCTTCTTGCGATTATTTCTACTGAGAATGGTCCGCTGAACTGGCAGCCACCACTTCTTCGTTTCTTGTAATCGTAAAAACGAGCATCCGCTGCCCAACATCCGTACTCAGTTAATCTCCAAACTTATCGCATCAACTTCTGTTCTTCCTTCATTCTATCTATCTTCAGAGCAGCTTTTTCCATATCGTTTAACCAATGAATACAACCCTCATCTCTTCAAGAAACATTAACAGATTCCTTCTTTCTCTCTGACCACCTGCTCGCACACGGCACTGCAGTCGCTATAACATGCAGTGTGTTATAGGGAATGTGGCCTCTTGTGCGAGTTATCTGAAAATATTTCGTATTCCTTATTTTATTTTATTTTTATTTCGCATCGTTACCTATTCACAGTATACGTTCTATGAATATCATATAAAAAGCACAAACCATGCATATTATGTAAGTGGTACTTCACATGAGGTGAGGAAAGTGTATTGGAGACAGAACCCACTACCTTCCGAAATATTATTGTTGCTGTTGTCACTGTATCAATGCTTAAAACTTAGTGGCGAAGTGTAAGTTCACTTTGTTTTTATAGCATAATATAGTTTTATATAACAGACAATTAACTTTCATAAATATACATGTTAACAGTAAAACTTTGTGTGTGTGTGTGTGTGTGTGTGTGTGTGTGTGTGTGTGTGTGTGTGTGTGTGTGTGTGTGTGTGTGTGTGTGTGTGTGTGTGTGTATATATATATATGTGTGTGTGTGTAGAAAGTATTTTTAACTTGGGTATAGTTATGTTACAGATACCAAGCAATTTTAAACCTGGTTTTACTCCATTTTTCCCAAGTAAGCAAACAGACAAAAACGTCAAGTTTGCGCCTGTAATTTATGCAAGACTAGCTGATCCTACAGGTAGTGCAAGACCAAGGCAACTCGTGGTAAAGGTGGAGTGAGCTCCGATCACTAATCTTAATATTTACCCTTAATGCCAAAACACATCTCCAAGAAGGGGATGTATGATGTTTTGTATTAAAGGCAAGGGGCCACTACCCAGACCGGTTTCGACCTTTATTGAGGTCTCATCAGTGGGAGCCAGGTTAGAAATACCAAGATTTAGTAATGATATATATATATATATATATATATATATATATATATATATATATATATATATATATATATATATATATATATATATATATATATATATATATATGTAGTTATTAATAACTACATATACTTGTGTGTGTATATATATATATATATATATTAATAACTTATATTAATAATATTAACTTATATTAATAATAATATAATATATTAACAATTAATGACTATATTAATTGTTAATATATAGTTATTAATAACTATATATTAACAACAACGTTGTTAATATGTAGTATTAATAACAACAACGTTGTTGTTAATATGTAGTGTTTCTGTCGGATTATTTTGTATATTTTTTCTTTATACTTTGACACCTGAGGAAGTTGGATTACCAACGAAATTAGTAGTGTCCTTATTAAACCGTATTCTTTATTATCTCGGTGTTTAAGTCATTTAAATTTAAATGATTAAACATGTTGTTAAACCGAGTAAATCTGCATACGAATATATATATAAATATTTAAGTCCTCCGTGAATCTAATGTCCTTCTCTAATCCTCTAAAATGAAACGCCTAACCAGAGTAGAAGTAGAACAGACCTTGAAAGAAGATATCCTGCACTCACCCAGAGCCTTAACAAACCAGCTTAATCCTGAACATCAACACCCCCCCCCCCAATTTTATATCTTATGCAATATTTGGCTGAGCTCTGTCTATGGATGTAACTCGGCAAGTCTAAGGTACATCCATAGACAGAGCTGAACTCCAAACCTATTACATGTTTGAGGACATTGATTTGTCTCTTTCTTTATATATTTCAATTTTATACGAGTTCCATTCAGGAAAGACTTCAGAGTTTTCATTAGTACTCGGATAGGCTAAGTAATCGTCATGTAATGTTGAAAAAACCTGCTTTAGCCATTTCGGTAAATGAAGCACATACCAACCACGAATTAGAAACTTTATGCAGATGTACGCAAACGTCACTTACGCAGCGTCTATGAAAAATAGACGCCTAGTTGCCTAGGAACACATACTTTGCTTGTTTCGCCAGTATGTGTTCTAGGCAACTATTTAAGAATGCTGCTGGTCAGTAAGCGTCAATAGTGTTGATCACAATGGCAAAATCTTTAAAGGATCTTTCGGAGTTCATAAAAGGGCTTATTGTAGATGCCCGGCTGGTGGGAGCCACGATTTTGAAAAGAGCAGAGCTGACTGGTTTCTCACAATGTGAGATATCCCGGGTATTTAATCACTAGAAAAATAATCACGTTGTTTGTCTGAGGTGTAACCATCCCTAAGACAGTCTGTCAGGAACGAGATCGCCGTCGTTCGACAAGGCTTGTACGGACAAAGAAAACTTCCTGTGTGCTTCAACACCGTCCAGCCGCGGACGGCGTTGAAACTTTGCCATGTCAGAGCGTTTAGCGTAGTACTCTCCTCCCTTGTTCGAATCTTTGCATGGGAATGTCTGTTTGTGATTGTCTTTAGGTGGGAGATGAATTTCATTGCCCGGTGTGAGACCACCAACCCGCTTATTAGAAACCTGAAATGGCTTGAAAGAGTTCAATGTTTCGTCTCTAGAGCAGAGTTCCTCGACTATGTAAAAAATAAATTAAAAAAATCCAAGATAAGATATAAAATTGATAAAAAAATCCTTAGCCCACCAACGGTACAAAATATACTATAAGTTTCAATTAACTTTTGGTTGGTGGGAGCAACATAAAAATTACCGAAGAATTTAGTAAAGACTGTTCGCAACCATATCTCACCGAATTATATGAAGGGGATTGAAGAAGATCGGTATTGGCAACCGCATGCCTATACGGAAACCACTGATTTCTGTGACGAATAGAAACGTTTGCCTACATTGGTGTCAAGAACACCGTGACTGGACACTGGAAGACTCGAGAAAAAGTCATATGGTCCGACTAGTAACAGTACACCTTGTTCTCTACGGTAGAAAACAACTGATATTGCTGGAAGGTTGAGTGTCCTCCGTGGAATATCTGAACATTGTTGCCGATCAAGTCCAAGCTGCAAATCTGACTTTTTTATACAGAGGGTGAAGGTTGTTTCATGGACGACAATTTTATTGTCCAGCGCAAGAATTGTCAGCAGTGGTTATGAAAGCATGACAGCGACTTCGTCTTCTGTGGCTACTACAAAGTCCGAATCTGAATCCCCTTGAGAATGTATAGGACATGTTAGAAAAACAGATCCGGAACAAAGTCCTGTTCCATCAAATCTGAGCCAGTTAAATGGACTGTGGTGAACGACTGGTATCTTGTAGACGGAGGTGCAATCCAACATCTTGTGGAATCTATTCCAAAGCTCATGTGTGTGTGTTGTGATTTGAGCTAGAAGAGGTTCAACATGCTATTAAAAGTTTCTAATTCAGTAGCCGCTATTTATATATATATATATTAGAAGACAAATAATTAAAAAAAAATTTTTTTTTCCTTTCATGCTTACAGGCAGTACTTTTATAATTGCAAAAAAATGTTTATGAATTAAGCACTTTCAAAATATTTATGAATAATCTAAAATCAAATATTTATAAATAATAAAATCATTAAAGGCTTCTAAATATATTGTAAAATGTTTTAAAGACAATAATTTAATTTAATAATTTTTAATAATTTAATAATTTAATTTTAAATTATTAAAATGATGACTGTGTTTCATAAATAAAATAATACCGAATAATATGATATTATTTGGTTTTAGCAACAGCAATAAAACCGGGTTTAAATACTGAGTCAGATGTGAGGATCAAAATCCTTCTCTGTCCTTAATTCAGCTGAATTAAGACAGTTAATTGAGTATTTCAGCCCATCCGTCTCTCTCTCTCTCTCTCTCTTTCTCTCTCTCTCTGTGTATGTATGTATGTATGTGCGCGCGCGCCCGCTTGTATGTGTATTTCAGCCCATCCATCTGTTGTGACCCGCACTTCTCAATTCAGCTGAATTGAGAAGTGCGAGTCACAACAGTGCGTTGTCTGATCGAAACTGTTGGCATCGGTTGAGAGGCTTCGATTTATGGCAAAAGTTATATTTCATTATATAATGAAAACGAATTTGAATAGGACTACAAGCATTTGTCTTGTGCGTAACTAATTGGCATTTTATTTTTTTTTAATTGAAGGTTGTAACTCGAAATGTAATTTACAATTTCCATAAAGGAACCATCAAAATTGATATGGTTGGCATGCCAAAGTATTCTTCTTCTTCTTGAGTATTCTGCAATTGAGCAGGTTCTTCTCTTAGTAGCAAAAACTTTCCTTCCACTCTTCTGTTCTGAGCCTTCTCTTTCAAGGTTGTGTCTCCATTCGGCATGTCATCCACCATTGTTTTCCTTCCTCTTCCTCTGGATCTTTTTCCGCCTATTTTTCCTTCGATGGCATCTCTAATGATTCCATTTCCTATGTCTGATCCAGTTTCCATTTCTTCTTTTTATCCTCTTTAACAGATTTCTTTCTTCTTCTACTCTTTTTAAGACCTCTTCATTAGTTATTTTATCTATCCATTTGATTTTTTCCATCCTTCTCCAAATCCACATCTCAAAGCTTTCCAAAATCTTAATTTCTTCTTTCTTCAATGTCCAATTTCAGCTGCATAGAGGGCAACACTCCACATATAACGTTTTATTAGTCTTTTCTTTAGGTTTCTATCCATTTTACTTCTGAATAAATTCCATTTTCTATTAAACACACCTCTTCCCATCGCTATTCTTGCTTTTATGTCACTTTTACATCTTCCATAATAGTAGCAAGAATAGTAGTAACAATATTTTATTACACTGTGTGTATGAATGATCGCTACGCTAACTGAAAGAAAATTGAATTCCTTTTTTCTCTTGTGGTTTCCGGTGCCAAATTTTTGATGAAAGGTTAAGATCAAAAGCGTTTAGATATAACTTGTAATCCATAAATATTTTAAGCGAAATATTTAAAAAATTAGAACAGACCTCAGAAGATGAATTAGACAGTACAGCCGCGGTGTGATTTTCGAAATAACGTTCGCTTCTCAAAAGTTCGGTGTAATTATTCACAAAATTTGGATTGAATTCTTGTTTCGAATGCCGAATGAGGATTCTGTGGGCGTTTACATAATAGTCTAACCAAATTGCTCTTGCGCTTCTGCTTGTAATTAACCGAAGGGCCCAATAAATTTCCCGTGAGAAGAGATGAAAGCTGTAAATATATTAATTGTGTTCTTTAATAGAATCGATTAATTCTAGTAGTGCGTTGAAATTAGTTAACATTTTTCCAAACGCTTTTCCAAAGTGCAAGTATGCATTCGATTCATAAACCTTAACCAGAATGTTTGTAATTTAGTTTTTAGATTGCAGTAACACTTCAATTACTCGGTTTTTTTATTCCAAGAGTGGAGTCATTATGGGGCTTTGTTTAGCTCTCGGTTGTTTTTAGAAGTTGTATGAAGTGGCCTATTGGCCTACATTAAAATGATAAAGAGGAAGACTCTCCATTAACAATACAGATAGATTTTTAAAATTTTAAATGCTAAATAATAATGATAATATTAAGAAAAAAATTTGAAGTGTGTTGTAATAATCGCAAAATATTGATGTTTCTTTGCAAAATACTGTATTGGGAATAATCTGGATCTAAGAGGATACAACTGGTGTATGTGTGTGGGGGGGAATCTCAGTGATCAATGATTCAATAAATGAATGGGTTTTTCGAATCCTTTCTCTTTGAATGCAGAGAACCACGTGATTAAACTTACCTCTTCCACGATGTAGCCATACGAAGACACCAGCACAGATTCCTGAAAGAAGAAAGAGCATTAAGTACGGGACAAGGAAGGCCTCGATGGGACTGGAACCTTTGTTCCAGCTGTTAAAGTCGAGAAAGATTTTCTGCTGCGTTAAATACGATCGTCGTCTTGCCCCTCCCTCATACGGGACTAAACATATCACGAGGCGAACGTTACAGTTACCGATCAATACTGAACAGAAATCCAGAGGATCATAAAAGATTGCATTTATGGAAAAAAAAGAGAAAAGTGCAGACTTGCCTGGAAATATTGGAAATCCTCATTAGAAAATTGTTACCAATCGTGGTGACATTTCGCAAATCATGAATTTTTTTCTTTCATTCTGACACGGGATAATTACCATGTAAGTCATTGCCAATAAATTGCGTGATTCCAATAATAGTAGTGCCATTTTTGTATCGAGATATTCTTGATCAATATAGGCCATGCGAGTCACTTCCGTATTCGGAGTTAAAAAGAAACCTTTTTAGTTGACTACCAGATGGCGTTTGACTCGTGTGATTTTGATATCAGTCTGTCTGTATAAAGAAGACTGAAGAAAGCAGTAGTACTTTATTGATAAATAAAGATATACGAACTCTTAGATAGAGAGAAAAAGAGATAGGGAGACGAACGGGGCACGCACGCACGCGCACGCGCACACACACACACACACACACACACACACACACACACACACACACACACACACACACACACACACACACACACACACACACACACACAAGCGGACGCGCGCGCACATACATACACAGAGAGAGAGAGAGAGAGAGACGGATGGGCTGAAATACACTCACACAAGCGGGTGCGCACGCACATACATACATACATACACACAGAGAGAGAGAGAGAGAGAGAGAGAGAGAGACGGATGGTCTGAAATACACACACGGAGAAAGAGTAAGATGAAGAGATAAGGGAGCAACACACAGTGGTACGAAAACATGAAACAGAGAGAAACAAACAGAGAGAGAATGAAAAAGACAGAGTGAAAGAAATTGACATATGAGAGGAGAAATAAATAATGAAAGACAGAAGAAAGCTGAGAAAAGGTAAACAGAAAGCCCAAGAGAGAGAGAGAGAGAGAGAGAGAGAGAAATTTGTTTGTTGATATCGTGAGTGGGATCCTAAGCATGCGTTCAGCTGACGCTTCCTCATCATTCATTTGCTTGACCCTTTTCACTTTTGCCGGGAGCCTCGCCTCTTTCTCAACTCTCTGAATTATTCATTCGCTCTATTAGGATTTCTTTCTCTCACAAAACATGAATCGGACCCACCCAAGCTATCGCTAAGCAGTTGTATGAATCGACGCCAGAATTTCGGCGTGCCAATCCTCGTTTATGACTATTAAGGGCACCATGCCCGTGGCCCGACACCATCTCATTAGCGAAGGGTGTTATTAGCGGTACCACTAAAGTATTCATGACTTTGTAAGGGCCATTATAAAATAACAGATGAACTGAGAACAGCTCAGGCGATATTATGTAATTGCCACACCTGCACTTGACCTTCAACGGGATCCACATGACGACAAACGATTTGTTTTCACATTAGTAGGGAAGGGCGACTCTGCGTCTGGAAGTGTTGGCATCTCTGCTAAAAGTTTGCTCAAATCAACACTATTACTTCACTAGGGAGTGCCTCGAATATCGAAGCATGCTTATGTTTATCCAAGCGAGTAACAAAAAAACAAATACCTCACAACTACAGATGAAGTTTACCTAAAAATGGGAGACTATTTTCGCTACTTCCCTAAATATTATACTTTATACATGTTCATAAAGATCCGAATAGTAAGAGAGATGCTTATTGTGCAGACATAGCGACAATATTCATTTGCTTTATCAACAAGTGCAGCTGCCACAGCGTAATTCAAAAATGCCATCAAAATCTCATATAAATTCAGCGAACAGAAATCTCTTTGGTCAAAAACACACAAAACAAAAAAGAGCCGTCGTTGGGGATTCATGAATGCCATTAGTTGCACGTTTTTCTATTAAATGGAAAGCGCCAAGCACAGAAATATCAAGCTGTTGAATTATTCGATGAAATAATCTCCAGTAGTTTTCTCTCGCTTTGAAGTTCAGAGATCACTAGACGGACTTAGTCTGGAGAGGGTTTGTTTAATTTAAAAACGTATTTCAGTGTACTTGAGTGTATGCAAGTAAAGCGCATAAAAATAGCTGGTGCGGTGACAGTGCGCTCGAGTGAATGAATGGCTGGTGAGTGCAAGAGTGCATGGTGCTGACGAATCATCCTGAAGAGAGTGGGAATGCAACTTGGAATATTTTACTTACTGTAGCTGTTAGAAGTCGAGTCGCCATGGTAACAAGACGCTCTGCTTCGGCGCGTGGAATACGTCCGAGAAGTTCACGTTGCGCTTTGTATCTGAGAAAAATATGAATACATACATACACTATGTGTGCGTGTGTGCGTGCTTGTCAATATAAATACACATACATATACAATTGCTATTCGTAAAAATATTGAGACTAATACTTCAGCAGATAAAATGGTTTATTTGCAGGACGAAATGAATATAACACATAAAAGGTCACAACATACCCAGAGAGAGAGAGAGAGAGAGAGAGAGAGAGATGTTGAGCAAATCCTTACTAGACATTGCTGGAACAATCCTTATATATGTAGGTTTAGCCAAAGTTTTAGATTACTTGTCAGTGATTTGTTTGAGGTTTTCATAGTGAAAACGGTAATGTCTATTTTTCTGGGATACTAGGAAACAGAAAGACTAAATTTGGCAAGTGGTGATTATTAATGCTGGTCTGGTTGAAAGTGATAACGAAACTAATTAGACACCCGATACTCAACTGAGAACTTTACTTTTTTGTTATGGTTAGTTATATGTGTGATATATATATCACTTCACCCATGTGATATATATCACATTGAATTATGGGTTTGGAGACGCTTACTAAGAATACCATGGACTGCAAAGCAAACCAATAAATCAGTGAGAGACAGAATAAAGCCAGATTGCTCCCTCGAAGCTATGATCATCCAGCAAAAATTGTCATACTTTGGACATATTATGCGAGCAAATGACAGTCTGGAGAAGATGATGATGCTTGCTAAAGTTGATGGGAGAAGAGAAAGACCAAGAATTAGATGGGTGAATGGAGTTACAGAAGCAACTGGAATGCGCTTGGAAATTCTGAAAGATATGTACAGGGACAGATCTGAATGGAGAATGTATGTTCATGGAGAAACCATCAGTCGAAAACGACTCGATGGAACATAACAACAACAATATCACCTCGTCTTTCTAATTAGATAGACATCAGTGCCTGTGAAAAATTTCACGTGGACCGAACACATAATTTTGGTTCCAACTCACACAGCACCTGTGTGAGTGGAACCAAAATTGTCTTTTTCAAAATACTGTCCTGAGATATTTACCCATTTTATTGAAAGTTGTAATAAAACCCCAGATATAATGTGTATATGACTTTTTTTTATTCATTTTAATGTGAAATGAGAGAAAAAAATCCTAACAATTCAAAATAAAATATCACTAAAAAGTTCGATGTCCTTTGGGATTAAAATAATAGGTAGGCCTTTGTACATCATTGCACGTCTACACAAGATAACAAAAGTATGAAAAGGGCAGAATAAAAATAAATAAATAAATCCGATAACACCTTTTATTCCCCAAAATTAGATGGAAGTTAAATTTCATCTCCCGGTGCGAGATCGCCATCCCGCTTATTGAAGGCCTGAAGTGCTTTAAAAAGTTCCATATTTCGTCTCTAGAGAAAAGTTTCCACACTGTCTAAATTTAAAAAATACAAAAAATATATAAAATTGATGCGAAATAGAAAAAAACTCTTAACACACCCAAAAGATACTATAGGTTTGAGCAACATAAAAAAGAGTAGCTGAAACCATGTAGCTCTAATTAACGTTTGAAGTCTAGTGAGCAGCGAGTCTCCATCTGCTTACCTGTAGCCAATCGTAAAATCGCAAGAATATCAGTGATTTTAATTGGTAATCGGGAAGGAGCGAACGGCAGACAACTGCTGCCATCTCATGTTCCCTAAGGGAAATGGCATACATATTATTATCTGGAAAAGTGCGAGATCTAGGGCCGATATTCTTGGGCTTACAAAATAAAATAATACATACATGCAACCCTTATAAAAACTTGAGTTTATGGGAGGAAAAAAAATCCACTTGCCATGCCAGAGATCGACTGAATGAGAACCTGATTGGAAAAAAAAGGCTCGGAAAAAGTTGCTCTTGTAGGAATCTAGAATCGTATTTAGAATGTTTTTCTTCGATCGGTAAGCTAAGCTTATCGATTCTAGAAAGACCATCCTAAATTAATTTAGCTCAATGGATGCAAACACCGTTTCTACAGGGCTACACAATCCTTAGGCGCAGAATAAATTACAATAAAAACATGAAAAATCTCAGAGTGAGTACTACAGAGTAAGGTGCGTATAAATTGATTCAACCTGACAGTTAAAAATCTCACTAAATATAATAAAACACGGAGCACATCTGAGGTTTTTTTTTTTTAATTTAAAAATTTTCTTACATAAGTAAGCACGCAACACTACAATCACTGTATTCATTCACTAACTTGGCACAAAAGAAACACAGAATGATTTCTTACCTCCAAGACAAGTTAGCCCCTTGTAAGCCGTTGGATAACTTCTGTAAGTAAATTGGCGCGAACGTCTGTCTGGACCACACTACCGACTGTGCCTGCAATACATAAACACTCGCTTTACTTTCACATAACGAAAAGTTCGCTCATCCAATTTTCCCACTGGCTGTGATCTCTGATATCCGCCAGATGATTTGAGCATTTAAAGTTTCAAGAATTGGATGAAAACGGCTCAAGAAATAAATGGGATGAGAGGAAGGAGGGGTGACTTCTCTGAAATATTTATAAACGCACAAAATGTTATCTGGAGAACTTTCTGTTCTATTTAGAGAGTGAAAAAAACACAGAACACAGTAAGCTTAATTCAATTTTAGATGCGTTGTTAAACCTGACTTCTAAATATTACGTGCTCTTTTCTCGTAATATGATTATTTGCACAAATCCGAGTATTAGCGCAAACAATTAACGCCTGTAAAGCATGCCGCTCTGTATAACAACAAAGCTATACAAAGAAAGTGTCCGCAATAACAAACAGCGCAACAGTTCTAATTCGCGAGCCATTAGCAGCAAATTTCATTTGGACCGAATTAAAATACCAAAACAAAAGTGAATCAGACAGACAGACAGACACACAGAGAGAAAGAGGACGCAAAAGGAAATGAGGTAACAAATTACATCAATGAATATTACATTGTTTTTTGTATGGATGTAGTTGTTGCCAGCTTAATAGTAAGATTAACTAAATTTATATATTTACAGCTTGGAAAGAAGTCGACAGACACCCCCATGGACAAGGTGCATCGTGCCATGTAGCGAATCATGTGTTTCTAGCCAGTATAAATTGGAGGAATATAATGCTCGCAAATCAGTGAAACGGCTGCGAGAAGGAAACGGAGGAGTTCGAAAGAGGCGTTGCAATAAGATGCCATATTGCAGGCCTCTGTTCGACAAATTGTTGACAAAGTGGCCATCCCAGGTCAATAATTAATGATATCATACTGAGATGGAAGCGCAGGAAGTCAACTGCAAGTGTTACTCGCAAAGGACGACCCACCATACTCACCGAAAGTGGATGTAAGGTGCTATGAACAATAACACGTAAAACCGCCATTCTTCGGCCGACACATTGAATGCGGAGTTCCAGGCATCGACTAGAACACTGATCTACACAAAAACATTGTGAATCGAGGCTCATAACCTGGGTTTCCATGGTAGGACTGCAATATGCCAGCTCTACATTACCGAACGAAGATGCAGCGTTGTTTTCAGATGCGCACAGAGATTGTACAGTGGGACTTAAAAGCTTAGAAAGGTGTGTTGTGGAGCGACGAATCACGTTACATCCTCTACGGAGCAAATGGACGTGTGTGGGTAGTGCAGATACCTGGTGAACGTCTCTTACAAGAGTATGTAATCCAAATTATGAAATTTGGAGGTAGCAGTGTGCTGGTATAGTCCTGTTTATCCTGCTTTGGCCTCAGACCTCTGTTTGTGGTGCCACAAACATTGAACTCTAACGAACATTGCACGTACATTCTATTGGTGGGAGTATGCCAGAAAAAACTGACGAGGCTGGGGATCTTGGAGTATAAGTAGATAGCAAGTTGAAGTTCAGGGGTCATGTAGCAAAGATTGCAACTACAACTCGAAAGATAATTGCAAGGAATGTTCATACGTAAAAATAAGGATGTTATTTTGCCTCTTTACAAGGCCTTGATAAGACCTCACTTGGACTATTATGGACAGGTCTGGTTTTCTGGTTTCCATTGAAATTCTGATATATTGGAGAGAGTACAAAGGAGAGGGTTAAAATGATATCAGTATTGTGGAATACAGATTATGAAGACAGACTGAGAATTTGTAGACTGCAGACACTAGCAAACAGGAGAAAGAGGGCTGATATAATTGAGACTTACAAACTTGTGAAAGAGTCATACAAGATTTCAATTGATGGAATTTTTCAATTTTTGGAAGGTGGGAAAGACAGATTGAGAATTTGTAGACTGCATCCACTAGCAAGCAGGAGAAAGAGGAGTAATATGATTGAGACCTACAAACTTCTGAAAGGATCATACAAGATTTCAATTGATGGAATTTTTCAATTTTTGGAAGGTGAGGAAAGGACGAGAGGGCATCCTTCGAAGCTGAGAATGAAGGCCGCCAAGAACGGTGTGAGGGCTAGATTTTTCTCTCAGAGGGTGGTGCGTGATTGGAATGGATTGCCATTGGATGTTGTGAGTGCAAACAGTGTGAATGAATTCAAGAATAAGTATGACTGCTGATGTGTGTAATATGTTGCCTCCTTCTATGAGTCTCTAACTCCCTGGAAGTCTCTCTTAATAATAATAATAATAATAATAATAATAATAATAATAATAATAATAATAATAATAATAATAATAATAAATTGCAGTCCACAAACGAGGGATCACAAAATAATGCACAATGATGATTATATTGGAGAGAGAAAAATATTGTAGAAGCTGTTGGTGTGAATGAACGACCATTTATCGACAGCCCTTCTGAAATGTCTTATTAGGACTACAATTGGACAGCTGTGGTAGATGAGGTTATTTGTTATTTTCTGTGTTTCGTCAAAGATAACCTTTCTTCAAGGCATATGTACTGGATGTCACGACGCTTTAACATGTTCCGTAAGTAGGACCTTTTTAAAACAATTAGATATTCAGTTAGGCAAAGTGATAACACGAGTCTTGTCGAAATATCCGATTTCCCAAAAATATTTTGCTTTCACTTACGGCACTGGTTCTGATCAGTGCACTAATGAAGTACAATTACTGCTTCCATCAGCTAACGTTTCTACAGTGATGTCCTTCTCATTCTGTCTTCAGCCCATTACATATTATCCTTCAGGAATCCCTAGAATATACTCACGGGTTTTACCTTGTTCTCAATGTTCATTAACACAGTTTTGGAAAGCTATCTAATTCCCAAGGGCATTGGTTTCAGCTCCTGGTTCTGGAAATGCTGTGGAGTGAGGCGCTAGCAGTCAATAAACTGGTAATTAACCAGTAACTACTGGTAATAAACTAGTAATAAACCGCTGATAATAAACCTCCAAGGTGATGTGTTAGACGTGTCCAAATTAATTACTGTAAGTGAATTCTTCAACAAATACAAGCAACTGAAGTAGACATTTTGATAACTCTGTCTTGTACGTTCTAACTGACAATAAAATTAAACATAAGCCCACTTTTTGGTGGGCTTATGCTAGGTTTCCAAACGCACTTAAACAGAGAATTTCAGGAAAATGACTGCGCACGTTTTTATAATACTTTTTACAAAACGTTTTTTTTTTTATCATTCTATGAAAATCCGGAATAGTCAACTTACATTATACTCTGTAGTCGTGATGGAACTACTGTTCGCTTGAACCCCTCTCTCTCTCTCTCTCTCTCTCTCTCTCTCTGTGTGTGTGTGCGTGCGTGCGTGCGTGCGTGCGTGCGTGTGTGTGTGTGTGTGTGTGTGTGTGTGTGTGTGTGTGTGTGTGTGTGTGTGTGTGTGTGTGAGAGAGAGAGAGAGAGAGAGAGAGAGAGAGAGAGAGAGAGAGTTGTTATTCATTAAAACATCCGATTAAGTTTAAGACCAAAATATTCAACAACTTTTTCATTTGCATCATTTAATTGAATGCGGGATCAACAGAGGGTCATCTGCAATCGCAGCGTCAGGTGGGTCATGAGATTTCTAGAAGACTCCCCCGCAACAATTTTGCAGCATAATTTATCAGTCTGCTAACATCCAATGATGACATACGAAGTGGAAATAACAGCTTTGTTGCAATATTTGGGTTATGTGGTGCATTAAAAGGATCCTTCCAAATTCTTGATAATATCCAAACGTAGGCACTTCGGATAATCGACGATCTCTCTCTCTCAGAGGTTCCTTGGAACACAATCTCACGGACAGTCTGTTTCTGCTTTGCATCTTTTTTACAGATGCAATGCTCGACAAAATTAACAGAACAAATTTTTTTTCATAAATATTGTAATTTTAAAAGACTCTCGAATATTTGATATAATAGATATTTTGGCCTGTAATTTGCAAGTATCAATTGAAATGTCCGCATTCAATGCAAATTACTCGCGACAATAAAAGAAGGGTTACGACCACAATGCCCCATGCCCTATTTTGGTTCACTCAGTGGGGCCACATCTCCAGTACTTTCAGACGGCAAGTCCTTATCGTTTAAATCAGGGCTATCCAAAACACGGCCCGCAGGCCTCAAGCAGCTCGCCTATAGGTTTTGATTTTCACGAGCGAAAAAATGAATTAATAATTTGAATGAAATGCGTATTAGATATTTTAATTCTATCACTAATCGATAATCTCGATGTTGGTAATTTTACTCGGTGTTTTTACATCACTATATACGCACATGTTTTTCAAATATTAGATGTGTCAAAGAAGCGTTCTTACACTGTTTTGTTCTAACGCGCCTGCTGCGGGAGCTCATGGGGAACGAGAACGCGCGATTAGTGTGCAATTAGTGTTGTTCGCTTGTTCAGCTATCGAGGTTGTGTCGCTGCTGCTCACTAAATTACTAGATACGCATTGGATGCGACCCTCGGATAAATCTTCTTTTTTTTTTTTTTTAAATGTGGCCCTCGGATTACCTAAGGTTGGACAGCCCTGGTTTAGATGATTTTTTTCAGACAGTGGATCATTGGACGATTGACGACTTGATGCCGGGCGAAGGTGGCTTGTTGGTTTAATGTGTCACGAAGTGTTGTTTTGGTACTATGGACGCAGTTTCAGAATAGGAATTATTACAAGAGCTGGCCAAGGTCACAGGCTCCAACAGCAAGATGGAATCCAACGATGTCATGTCACCAAATATCTCTTGAAGTTTCTGCGGCTACACACAGAAGAAAACATTTCCAACCAGACTGCATTAAGAAAGCTCAGTTTAAGAGCTTTCTTAAACTGAGAAACTGGCTTCCTTGCAGACTCTCGTAAGGAAGCCAGTAGTTTGACAGATGGGTTCAGTTCACTTATCTGGAGAGAAAGTGGAATGCCACACCATCCATCCATCCACCCAACATCAGAGAAAGGGAACGGTGTGAAAACAGTGTTCTTTACCATGTGTGGGGCGGATAATGATTAACGGTCGCACCGCTCTGCATATTTTTGATACGGATACGTCAAACTCCCCAATGTATATCACGAAGTGATCCTCGAGTCCAGGTGCGACTTTGTAGGGGAGCGGTTGATTCACATTTCATTGTGGGTAGCTAAAGATTTAATAATTTGGGAAGTTTGAGGAGAAACTATTTTCAAGGCCAGAAAATCATTTAAAACGACTGTGCAATCAGCAGTTTATGTGATATCAGAATGTTAATCGATTTTTACTTGTAATGACTATTTATTTGAAACATATGAGAGCGTCTCATGACCGAACCACACACCTGCATAAGTCGCGATACTTTAAAAGCCTTATTCAAAAATTTTCATGGATCGTAAGAAAATTTCCATCTTGGACGCAAACCCCCTTTGCAGTGATTCGGAATTGAGCACAATAAAAAGGGTATCTGAGATTTTAAGCCCTTTCTCTTCTACCTTTCCTCGGCCACGTAGCTTAAGGAGGTGATTAATGCCCGATATCAAATACGTTTTCTCGTGGGAAAAACAGACTAAAATTCAGACACCACACTGTCTGAATAAGTTAACTTGGGCAAGCAAACAGAACTATTTTTCATCGACGCTATTTTTCATGCCGTAGTAGAAAACAGTCTTGAATGTGGTCTGCAAAAAGAAAAATCGCAGTAATTTATAAAGCATGAAGATGATTTGGAATTTCCAATCTTTAACACGCTGCACAGTAATGCAAGCTTCGCAATCTTTCACGGCTGAATTCTTCTCCAACAGAAACACAGTCTCTTTGTATTTGCGGTATACAAATCATCCTCTAGATAATATCACTAGCAGCGCCTCACGTGACCGCTATGTGGAAAGTTAGATAATAAAATTACTCGAATACAGCAGATTTTAATCGCAATGCACGCAAATCACTTCTTTCATCCACTCGTAGATTTTCTTGCTCGCGAAAACATTTCTTAGTCTTAATAATCTCAATTGTTTCTCTCTCTCTCTCTCTCTCTCTCTCTCTGTCTATGAATCTTTTAAAATATGTTTCACTAATAAAAATTTATTTTTATTAGTAAATTAATTTATTTAAAATTAATTTTAAATCTTTCTCTCAATCTGAGGAAACCGACACAAGGAATTCGAAACCTTGTGATCAATAGCGAAGAATATTAGTGTCATTCGAGTAATCATGTTATTAATCTATCTGTCTGCATAAATCACCTCCAGTTTGACGAACACCCTTCGAAATAAAAAGTAAAAATAATCGTTAGTTGACTGTCGCTATAGCAGCCCACCTTCTCTAATACTCATAAAAGTTCCTCAGTTCAGCTTTGCGCTGAGCAGTGCGTTTGCGACTCGGGGATGAAAAAAAATCCACAGTCACTGTTAATGGTACGTAACATGAAAGAGGTCAGCTTCATTCATCAATGGAGCACAACCATTCAGTTCTTCTGGACGGCATTTGTTTTTCCTTATCTGATCTGCTGTTCTCCTCAGCATTCCTTTCCTGTATATTCAGCATCGTTACTGAAACTTCCTACTAGTTTTTTTTTCCTTTCTTTTCTTTCTTTTTCCAAACCGCTCCTTTATTCACAATGGCACGGGCACTTTCCTCTCGGTATAACTCAGTGATTTGCCGCAACTTCAACTTTTTTTTAAGATCCGAAATAAATGCAAGGGACATTTTGAGCAACATTCCTTCGTGACCTTTCCCACTTACAAACGTGATCTAGTCCATTACGAAGTGACAAGAGAAGTACCTCATGAGCACCGACGCTATTGTAAACATGTAGCGCTGTATTTCGCCAGGTATTATGGAGAAAGAAATGACTTGCGTGTCCGTAGCAACATGATTTGAACAGCTAGTCAATATTCATTATCGAAACTCTCTTCTTGAACAACCAATTGGAAGACAATGGCATATAGAAAAATGTGCTGACATGACCTTCGCTTTGATGTAATCTTCAAGGCCTACGTGGCATTCTTTAGTCGCGCGGGCTTGCTTAACCCGCCTCCCTCCATGCCTCCCCCCCATTATCTTGTGACTGGGTAGTGACAACTCCCCAGAAGATCGCTTACGGAAAGAGTTAAAAAAGCATCTGCCATCATTTGATTTTTCTTTTGCATCCCCAATTGTTTAGCCAACTAAAAAAATCTTTCAATGGGGAAATAATGTGTCCACAAACGAACTTCTGATGTCCCCTCCCATCCCTGTAAGACGATGCCATCGCAAGATGTTAAAGAACTCCGACAATTCAAAATTCATTATGAAATTTATTTAATTCATTTTATTTTATTAAAATATTTTTATAATATTTTTAATGGAAAAACAGCAAATTTCTTTGTTATCAATTAATCTACTGCTTTGTTCTTTATTTGCCACATTCCTCGAGTTATCAGCGGAAGCTTGCAGCCTTTAACATTTTTAAATAGGCTTTACAGTCCATGTTTATTATGGTAAAAAAAAAGATTGCTTGCTGTTTTTAGGTTTATCCAATCGATCAGAATGGTCCATTGTTTCTTGCGAATTTCGCGTCTATTGCCGGCCACATTTTTACGACGAGATCGTCAAAACGACAGCTTTCCTAACCACACCGTGGATGATCTTGTACTACACGTATTAATTATCAATAGAGATCAATCTGTGTCGGGTTATTAAGTCGGATGCCATATTGATTCTTGCACAAGAATGGTGCCAGTGTGCAAGCTATGCGCAAGCGCAAGACATATACTATATTAAATCTTACTGCTCTTAACCAAACAGAATATCGAAGACCACGACGTTCACCTTATTGACATTATCCAACTACATATAATAAAAAAGCCGTGGAGGTCAGTAGTACGATTCATCTTTCCCGAGACACTTGACAGGCTTCACCATCTTCTGTGTGAAGTGTATTTTCTTTTATCACAATAATGCACTTACTCTAAGTGACTTAATCACACTCATGTTTGCTTCTATTTATTTTCTCATTCATGCATGGTTTCTCTCTCTCTGAAAAAGAGAAAGACGGAAGCAAGAGAATATAATGATAAAAATTAAAGCGAGACGAATACAATGCACGTGTAATATATGAGAACATACTTTTGTAAACAAACCAAACGGCCGTCAATAAAGTCATTCTTCCAAATATTCCACTTGGATTCATTCTACGACTAAACGTCAAACTGGCTCCGTCCATGGGAATAATTTTCATATATTTTTTAAGTATCTGGAAGAGGTATTTATTTATGTACGCATGCGCCTTACAATTCCTTGCAGTTATATTTTAAATTTTCCGTAGCGTGCAATAGAATTAATCCGGCTTGGATGATCCAGTGGCTGAGGATTTGAATTCCTGGGTGAACATTTGCGATGGTTTAAACCACCACAAACTCGGCGTGGAAAGGGCAGCTGCGTCCCTACCATTCTTCTGCCGGCGACTTCATTCTTAAAATCCTATCGAGTGACCACACGGCCTCAGGTGGCGTCAAATGTGAATTGCTAAGTCTAACGTAATGTCCAGATTCCTTGTGTTTGAGTTTTTTGTACTTTACTTATTTATTCTTTGCTTTTACATATTTCTCTTGATATATTTTTAAATAATATAAAAACCGTTATATTCCGAAAGATGTAGAACATAACAATTTGAGACCACATTAAAAACTGTCATATTTTTCGTTGATCTTCTCGATTCTGTGTATATTCAGATTTTTTTTTTACACTATCTTCTTAATGAGTTCCAATATTTTAAAAATATGCTGTATTTATAACCTAAAATTTCAAACCTTCTCAAGAAAATACTTGGTGCCTAACACATTTTCGTATGCACGCATGTTACATGCCGCGGAACATCGCTAGCTTGCTGGCCACTTAGGGAGAAGTTTGAACTTCGATTAGTTTATTAGGATTACATCCAGTATTCATGCTAGATTTGTGCATTAGACATTAGTAGTAATTATTAATAACTTCTGTACAGGAATGTCAATTTAATTCAATAATAATTAGAGCATTGGCAACATAATTTAAGTTGGAATTATTTATTGATCTGAAGAGGGTCTTTTATGTTTAATTAATAATGCCTCCATCAGTATGTGGTTTAGCCAACTGTCGTATTATTTGCACGAGAAAGCCACTCGTATTCAAATTCATCTAAGGCAAAAGAAGTTTTATTAGACCGTTAGGTAAATTTGGTCCTGATTGATTTTCCCTTTCAGTTGTTTCCTACGTAGGTGACTTTGTAGGCATTACCCACCAAGTATTCCTGGTGATATTTTTACAGGGTAGTTCACCATTGCTTTCCCCAACCCCCTATTTTATCAGGGTTCTGGACCGGCATATGGCTGGGACGTATTCTTGACTGTAATCCATAGACCGGTTTGCCTGTTCTGGGGGACGAAAAACCCGACTTTCCTGGTGAAAAAACTCCTACTATGAGACCTGCTAACTCACCTTTAGTCGAAAGAGACCAGGTAAAAGTTCCACACGTCACAGACGGGAATCGAACCCAGGTCGTTCCGACCAAAGGGCTTCGTCTATACTGGCTGAGCTACGGAAGCTCAAATTTAGCCCAGCGTATACAATTCATTTTTTGTCGCCTGGCAGCTTAAGTTATTCTTCTGCAAACCTGTTTCTAAACACAAGCATGTTGCTGTCTTCTGCCGATGGTTGACAGAGGCTTAAGCATCTTACTCTGAAGGTATCTCTCGAAGGGTGGTTAGTAGTACGGATCTTAATGACAAGATGAAAATTTTAATATGGATATTTGAGGAGCATTATTTCGTAATACAAGGTATAAGCAAACAAAACAACTAAATCAAGTATATTTAATTGTGAAATGGTATAAATATTTCTCACTACTCCAATAAAGACATTTTTTTACTAAAACCAACCCGATTTTTATTAGTTTTGGATAGATACGGGTAACATTTAAAATTAGCCATTTTATAATACAGTTTTTGCATTTTTTTTCTAAAACGATGCTAAGAAAAATGTATTACAGCTGAGCATAATATTTTCTAATAAAAATATTCTTGTAGTCTAATATTATCACTCCATCTTGTAGTAACGTAGTTGGGGTAGTGGTCTGTTATGACCAAGTAACTTGGACTACACCAATCTAATTTCAGTAAGGATAGAGCGGTTAAATAATTCTCTCCCATATTCTGCCCTTTCTATCAATGTGTTTGCTGTCTGGTGGCACATCAATATTATCTGTTTCCTTATAGTAATTCTTCACAGGGGAAGTATTACTGTTATTACTATTATTGCAGCCACTGCTCTGGGCATCCGAGGCTGCTCTGAATCTTTTCGAGTGATGTTCCAGACATAATCACGTCTGTCTGCAATGTTTCTAGTAAACGCAGTCGCTGTCGTGTTGCAAATGCCGCTTACAAGTAAAAAAAAACTATTCTTAAATAAAGAACGAATCATATGCCGTATTTAATGAAATAAAATGCAAAAAACATATAAACAAGGTTACCGTAAATAATAATTTTGCTGCAGAACCAAAATATAAATTTCATCAAAATCCGTCCAGATAGTCTGTTAAAAGTAGCCTTGTTTATGGCCGTACCAGAAAAATGCTAAAATGATTAGCGTTCAGAAATTAGTGTCAAAACAACCCTCGTACGACACACATAAATCTTTTTTGATGTTCTTGAAATACTCCGAAACTGAAATGGAAGCAAAGAATCTAATTCTTACAATTTAATTCTTCGCCTTATTCGTCTACTTAATATTAATTTTAATATGATTATTATTTGCAATAGAAAAACCTTCCTCAATATACACTGCTTGGAAAGAAGTCAACGGACACAAGAGTGTTAGAAACAAACAGCAATGGAGCCCACCTT
Organism: Typopeltis vanoorti; assembly: GCF_054136105.1. Lineage (NCBI taxonomy): Eukaryota > Metazoa > Arthropoda > Arachnida > Uropygi > Thelyphonidae > Typopeltis > Typopeltis vanoorti. Next base: position 9,604,926 of record NC_143551.1, on the reverse strand, counting down.
AATAAGATATAGGACTTCCTTTCACTCCGATGACTGCAGCAATCCTAGGGGCCATATTCTACACAAGTGTACGATAGCAATCAATGGGAATTTTGGGCCATTCTTCCTGTAGGCATGTAATGAGTTCTTGGACAGTTGTGGGGTGAACGTCCCTTGACTTAACTCGACGCTTCAGTTCATCCCGCAGATGTTCAACAGGGTTGAGATCAGGGCCCTGTGGAGCAATTTGTGTGCTTACGTTCATGTGCACAAACCATACAGTTAGAGCAGCAATCTTAAGGCACAGTTCCTTGTCTTGCTAAAAGAGGCAATGGTCAGTTCTGTAGAAATGCCACAAAGTAGGAAGCATTGCATTGTTCAGAATGTTCAGGTACCTTTCAGAGTTAATGTTCGTGGTACCACAAACAGAAGTTTGAGGCTGGACCATACATCTCACCGCTACCTCCGAATTTCTCAGCTGTAATTATGCACTCTAGTAAGAGACGTTCACTGGGCATCGCCACATCCATACCCTTCCATATGCACAGTATAGGGCAGTGATGGAGAACCTTTTTATCCAGGTGTGTCAAACATCTTTTTTTTTTTTTTAAATATTGACGTTGTCGATGTGCCACTTGCACACATGCATTATAAATTTAACTACTTAATCATAGATGGTGACTTATACATATCATATTAGGCTATTTATTTAATAGGACATTGATATACAATCTATGAATTCATATTATACAATTAATTTAATAAACTGAAATTATTGAAATTAGTTTTATCATTAGAATACCAATATTTTTCAACATCCAAGGTGTGTCACCTAAAACGCTCAAGTGTATCGGTGCTGACACGCGTGTGATAGGTTCGCCATCACTAGTCTAGGGTGTAGCGTGATTCGTTCGCTCAATGATACAGTTTCGAAGCTTCCACGACCCACCATACACGCTCTTTGTATCACTGAAGACAACGCTGCATGTTCATTTAGGCAGTGGTGTGTTGGTAAATTTTTAACAACGGGCTCGCTTTATGAAAAATTTGATTCTTCACAAAGTTCTATTGTATCTTCAGATGTCTTTGTTTCTGCTTCTTCAAATTTTGTCCTTTTAATATTTAAGAAGTTTCGTTCTATTTCATTTTTTCAACTAACAGCTGTCCTCTTTTCGACCGCAAAACTCTAACCCTCGTTAAAATTATTTTAATTATTAAAAAAAAAAAAAAAGAAAAATCCGAAATAAAAACATATATTAAAGAAAATTTTCCTATATTACCTACAACTTACCTATTGTCAAATGAAATCCTGAACAAAAAAATAAAAAAAATGCAACACTAATATTACCACTCGTAGTCGATCAAACCACTAGAGACTGTAGCCGTCGCGACGAATTTTTCTATTTATCGATAGTGCAACAATGTTGCATTTCCAAGAACTAAATGTAGCAAGTTCTTGGAAATTCGCCGAAAAATAAGGCATTATTGTTTATTCAAATACCAGTACGGGAGTTTTGATAACGTGTTTGTGTTTTAATGAATACAGACATTGTTTAGTAAATAAAATCGTTTCCAAATTCCCGTTTGTAAATTGAGTTTGTGTTTTGTGAATTCTCCTTTATGCATTTATTTTTGATAATAATAATAATAATAATAATAATAATAATAATAATAATAATAATAATAATAATAATAATAAATGTAAGTGTTTATTATACAATTTCAAAAATATTTACGAGAAAAAGTAGATACTATCATTCATCATCTATCCTTTCATAAAGAATTTTAATAACCGGCTCGCCCGACTTAAAAACATTAACAACCGGCTCGCTAAATTTGAAAAATTTTAACAATCGGCCCCAACACACCACTGCGTTTAGGTAATGTGGGACTTGCATATTGTGGTTTGCTGTCATGGAAACCTATGTTGTGAGCCCCGGTTCTGGATGTTTGTGTGCAGATTCGTTTTCTAGTCGATTCCCGGAACTCCTCATTGAAAGTGTCCGCCGACGAAAGGCGGTTTTGTACATATTATCCTTCGTAGCGCCCTACGGTCACGTTTGGTGAGTGTGGCAGACGACCTACAATACTCACCGAACGGAGGAAGACAACTTGCAGGTTGGCTCCCTGCGCTTCCAATCAGTACGGTATCACTGACTGTTGACCAGGGATGGACCGATTTGTCAACAATTTGCAGAACAGATAGGCCTGCAACATGAATTCGTATCACAACGCCTCTTTCTAACCCTGTCAGCCATTTCACCCGGACACAGTTGCACTGACTTGGAGGCATCATATTTCTCCAATTTATACGTTACAAACACGAGACTCGTTACATCGCACAGCGCACCTTGTCCATGGTAGTGTCAGTTGTCTTCCTTCCAAGCAGTGCAGTTCTTAATTATATTTTGTGCAGTCTTATTAGAGTAAGAAGGAAGGCGATCCTTTGTGCTGCCAATGTGATTTTACTGTGTATTGTGAAGTCAGCATATGTTATCATTAATTCTTTTGGCAAACTTGCTTTATCTGTAGGTTTTATGCAAACATCTTTGGCAGTCAATATCTACTTTATTACATGTCATTTGAAACTCACATTTTAATACAGAAATATTTACATTTACTGCGACAAAGCAGGAAGCACTGCAGGAAGAATGGTCAAAAATTCCTTTTAATCGTTACCGTACGCTGGTGGCAAGTATGCCCGTAGGAATTCTACAATGATCGCAGTTTCTACATCTTAAGGTGGGCAGCACCGTGACTGTTTGTTTCTCACACTATGGTGTTCATTGACTTCTTTTCAGGCAGTGTATAAACCCAATACAAGAGAGGTCAGAAAATGTCTCGTGGAGAAAGAATGAATGTGTTACCATTTCTTGAAAAGCTTGTTGTTGTATTCATTAGGAGAACGATGAAGGTGAAGCTGTTCTAAAGAACAAAGGTAGACAGAATGAAAGAAGGTCATGAGAAGTTGCTTCGATAAGTTAGGTGAACTGTGGATGGAAGTTGACCGGCGTCTGCTCGGTTTTTAGAAGAAGAAGAAGAGGAATGATACTGGCGAGTTCAGTGAAGCGACACCCATGAAAATAAATATAAAAAGCCGCGAGTCAGAAAGAGAGAGGAATAAGTCTGTGAATGGAGGGAGATCATCTATTAAGTGGACTGTTTTCTTGTGAAAATACAATCTAGAATTATTAGGAAGGTTTTGGGCGCTCCATCACAGATCTGGGAACAATATTTTGAGTTCGAGCAGTGGGATTCATAAAGGTTTAGAAAATGAGTAGAAGCCAAGCGATGTTTTAAACAAATGCAACAACGAAAGAGAATACGAAGATGGAAGCTGAGGCTGTGGATGTGGTGTATTTATACCAGGATAAGATTGATATGAAAGTCAACCGAAAATGAGAAAACTGATTTTAACTCAAAATCAACATTGTCATCAGCATTAACAAAAGTAAGAGGGAGCGATGTATGCTTGTTTCTTCCGGAAAAGAATGGAGAGTGTTGGAATTATGGAGAAGATTTGAGATGGAAATTTCACTAGAAGAAATCCATCCATTATTACACACAGTGAACAAAATGGCAAAATCCAATCACATACGACAGGTGAACATCGTAAGATGGTAGCCTGGAAGAAAGGTCTCTTTCCAAACTTGTCGCGTGGATTGTTTTATTTTCGATCTGGGTAAAATATTTAGGAAGGACTTATTTGATATCTCAATATTGGAAGTCCTTTTAGATTTGATTGTAGGTTATTTACGAATTCTCGTTCTGCCACATTTATGAAGTGTTAATGTTATTTTATTTGCATACGGAATGTGTAAATCACTTCCGTTAAGCTGACCAGTTGACGTTTCTAACTCAGTTGGTAACGACGACGCCCTTTAGTTAGAAAGACCTGGATTCGCTTCCCGAATAGGACGTGAAGAACCTTCATAGGACTTTTCAACTTAAGGTGAGCTAGTCGGTCTCACGCATAGGTGGAAGTGCTTTTCATCCCCAAACCGGCCTGAAAAACACCGCAATTAACAGAATTTAGCCTCATTACCCGAACTAGCAGTAAAGTTGTAACCAATGGCTTGTGTAAAGCACTACAGAAGGACAGCAATGCGAGTTTCGTTTTCTTTTTCTTTCTTATTTCTTGATGAGAATCTCACTCATTAAAGGTCGCAACCATGTAATCCTTTTCTACTGTAGGTGGACTGAGGGTTAGCTAATCCTGAAATCCTCTTTCAGAGACTACTTCGGAAAACTGTTCAAAGTAGTTCCCGTCTGAAACGTCTCTACTTGGATGAAAGCGAAGTCCATGCAAGTGAACACTCCACAGGGATATCCAGATATAGGAACTGATGCTATTGAGTATTGTAGGTTTTGACTTACAACTTCTCATGGATGGGATTTCCGTTTAAATAAAAAAAAATAAACAAATAATAATAAAAAACTAACCAGGGACACTTTGAAAACCATCCAAGATATAACTAAAAACAAACATGTTAAGAAACTTGATAAGTTCGATTTTCTTTTTTTATTTATTTATTAAATCTTAATCTACATTTAAGGATAAAAAGTTATTGATTTCGACAACACACTTCGATGTTAATTAAACTCCGCCGTTTCTACTGTTTAATCTTGTACTTAACAGTTTAAAAAACAACTTGACTTTTTAACAGGATACGAGGGTGTGCTGAAGAGTGGTGATAATCACCAATCTTCTTATATATCCTAAAAGAAAAAGAACAAATTATAATTTGATGAAACATGGGGAGGAGGTTAAAGGGTTTAAAGATATGTTCTTTCTTGTGGTTATAACAGTCGCTTTAATATCATGTTGTTCTAGGTGTTTATCAGAACTTTTCAGTCTCCTCCTCGCGTAGTTCTGCTGCCACAAGTCGGGCAGATCTCGATTTGAATCCCATCTAGAATGTGAGGAGTCCTGATAACAACTTCTCGCCTGAGGGTGAATTTCCCGTGCGTAAGACAGCAGGACCATTTCCTCTCGGAGAACAGAGAAGTCGCCTAAAAGTACGTACGCAGTTAAGGACATAAGAATTGGTTTCATTTCTAAGTTTCTCTGGAAAAACCAGCTGTCACAAGCCTTAGTCTCCTTCTTTTCAACACTAAAACATGATTCAATCTAAAAAGTTAGCTTCGTATTAATCCCATTCAGAACATCATTTTATATATTTTAAGGAAAGGAACAATGAATTCTTAAAATTGTTTCGTTTATTTTATAATTTGTTTTCAGTCCGACATCTTTTCTTCAAACATTACACTTGACAAATATGTGCGCACATTCAGAAGAATCATAACAATATCGAGGTGAATGAGCTTCTGTTTATAAATACAGTTTTTAAAATCTGGGTGAAAAATGCACATTTACAAAAGGTATTCTTCCCAAAATAACTTGAAAGTTCTATTTAATTTCGAAAACTTTCACTTCTAGAAAGCAACCAAAAATTTGGAGATGATTTCTCCAAATCATCCACCCGTGGATATTGGACTAACACACACGCGTGTACATATCAGAGAAATGCAGGGGTTCAGTAAAAGAATTTGATTATGAGAATAATTTGTTTTTTCTTGATCTTAGGTTGGATTTCGTTGATTTAGCGGAAGATAAAGTAAGAAAACAAACTTTTGATAAATCTGTGGATGAAGAAAAGCTGTCCGAATACAGCTAATTAAAAGAGTGCAACTGAACAAAATCACTGAGTTTTAGGTTAGACTGTTCGATTAGAGATGATAATGGATGTTTACGATGTTCAAGAATGCCACAGAAGCGCTAAAAACGGAAACTACGCAATAAGATATTTTCAACTTCGCACTACTTCGTACTAACGAAGGAAATAGTAAGATTGGTAAAATTTCAACTCAAATTGCGATAAGTTTCATCATTTTAGCTTACTGAGAGCACTGGATCTCAATAAGGTAATGGTGATCCGGTGCTGAGATCTCAGATGATCTCAGCACTGGATCATAATCAAATTAGAAAGGGATACGTAAAATGGAATAGAAAAGAAGGCAAGAGATTAACGTAAGAGGCAAATCGGACGTTACTTCGATTCTGATTTAACGAATTCATTGCGAAGTTTCTGTCGGTTACTAATTCCAAATTGCTGCGACATCATCTTAAAATTAATTCAAAAGGTGCTTCACGTACCTCTTGCTATAAAACGTGTTGCAATATGATTCGATAGCATAAGAAGGCGTGTACAATAACTCTACTTACTGCTCTCCCGATCAATAAAAGCGATCTTACAAATATCCAAAACTGCAACAGTGTCTGCTTTTCTTGACCAGCAGATAATGAAGCAGATTAGAATCACGATTTCCTTTGGTTGAAAACACCTGAGTTCGAATCTCCCGTAGGTTGACGAATCTACATAAAAGGTTTTCAACGGAACGTCGGTTAGTCAATAGCAAACAGAAGTTGAAGGGCAGCTCCCAGAAATTCTGATTTCTCCTTCCGCGAAACAGATAAAAAGGACAGAGAACGCAATTAACAAATAAAATATGTTTATATTATTTGAATGTGGGATGGCTACTGGAGGAAGATTAGTGCAAAGCGGATGCGTGGTTGGGAGTGCATCCCGTATGAGTTCAACACATGGAGAAGCCGCGTATTCCATTGGGAAGACCCAATGCTGAATGAACACAGACAAACACCTATGGGAGGAAATGTAGGATCGCTATTAAATTTTCTCGACTCATACCAGCATTTCTCGGACAAACGTACCACCACTGACTTTCTCATTTTTGCCATGTTCATAGAATGTTCTTGGCAAGGTACAGAGGTGGTTTGCTATGAAAAACGTGGCACCTCTGGAAGCATGTGACTTTTTGCCAAGCAGTACAGTCTTGGTAAAGAAGAGGCTAGGTTTCTGTAATAGAGATGTATGCGCATATCTTTACTCTGGAATAATTCCCAGCAAAGAAATTATCCCATATTTAGATGGGTGGATGGAATTAAAGAAGCAACTGGAATGCGCTTGGAAATTCTGAAAGATATGGCCAGGAACAGATCTGAATGGAGAACGTATGTTTATAGGATCACCAGGAGTCGAAAACGATTCGATGGAACATAACAACATAATAACCACCATTGAGAGGCGTTTGAATAGCGTAACTCTATAAAAGAAATCACGATGTCTCCCAAAAAGGTAGCTGGAATGTTCATTTGGTGCAATGGCAACGATCCTGAAATTATGTTTCAGTTGTTAAAGTAATTCTCTGTTCGGTACAATAATGTTTTAGTAATTCTATTTTCATTGGCAAAACAATTCGGAATATATTTTTGTAATATTCCGAAAAACAATTTTCCGATTTTTTTCAGAATATTCTTCTGATATAACTGGGTTGTTCTTATTTGTAAAACAATTTGAAATGATACTAATATTTGTCCCTGTCTCAATATTTGTCCCAATGAAAATTTGGCATATAGGATCACTAATAAAATATGTCAATTTAATTAAACTATTTGAATAAAAAAAACTTTAAAAAATGATTAAAATGGTTCACAGGTCATAATGATAAAAAGTTCTTTTTGACCAAAAGAACTGTGGAAGAGATTGACTTCAATTTGGGTTTATATAGGTCAAATTTATTTGAAACTAAGTAAGAAAATACCGACAAGTTTCGCCAACTTAACTGTTTGGCTTCTTCAGGAAGAAGATTTGGAAGCCCCTCATAAGATCTTTAAGCACGCCAGAGTTAAATCTTGCTGCTAATTACAGAACGTTCCTACATAACAACAAGTGAGATCATACACGCTCCATGCGTGTGATGTACGCGTTCTTCTGTTTTTTTGTAAAAAAATACAATCGTATTCGAACACTTTTAGCGTTTAAGTTGTTTTACATCTATTTTTACCCTGAAGAAGCCAAACAGTTAAGTTGTCGAAACTTGTCGGTATTTTCTTACTTAGTTTCAAATACATTTGACCTATATAAACCCAAATTGAAGTCAATCTCTTCCATGGTTCACAGTTCAATTTTTTTTTTATAATGCATGCTATCATTGTAAAGAGATGAGAGTAGAAACGCACTTTTTTTGTGAATTATCAGACACTGTTTAGTGAATTCTTTACATTTCCTTATATAGCAAATGAAGAATAGCGTGTGAATGAAGGTTTCGTTTTTTTCCTCCCCATCAAACTTCGGTGAATTATAAATGCAGTAAATGACACGCTTTCGTATCACTGTGTCATAGCACTCGGCCAAAAATTATTTAATGTCATCTCTTCTTTATACGACTTCCGTGTTTCCAAGTTTCATGAAAGGTGACTGCATTTGAAAAGATGCAAAAGACATCGACTTCAATCAATGTCAAGGCGCCTCTGATATTGACATTGATGAAGAGGTCAAGGCGGTTGTGACGGAAAGCCTTTGAGTAGTCGCCAAAAGTATTTCAATGGAAAAATCTGCGTGGGTGTGTCGGAGGCGTGGGGAGACGATTTCTAGAAGAATTAATTTTTACTGTATTGTGCAATCCCTCAAAAATCACTTATGGACTTCCACAAGTATTCTTTTTTGTTACACAAAATTTAATACGGGTATTATATTAATGCAAATGTACTCATATATCAGTTACAGAAAACAAATCTACGCTACCCAGCTAATTCTGCATAGTATTCATGAAAGAAATGAAACATAAATTCCTGTCCATACTTATTTCTATTTTACACAGGATACCTGCACACTAATTAAGACTTTCTGAAAATGTCGAGCGTTTTCTGAACAAATATAAAAGAAATTTCAAGTGAATTTAAAATGCGAGTATAAATCTTTTGCACATAAAGAGTCTGGAGACCAGAAAGAATGAGCAGAGCAAAAAACTTCTTTCCATTTTTGTCTCTTTTATTCTTACGGATTCATTTTTTAAATGACAATCATTTTCTGTCCTCCAGAAATTAAAAAAAAAAATTAATTCAAAAACTACTTACCACTGTCCCTCCGCGGAGGAGATGACGAGCCAACACAGCACGGACCTCACGTTCGCGAGCAGACAAGTGTGGTTTCTGAAAGGACGAGAAGTAGGTGTAGTCAAACTGCACGAGGCATTCGAAACACTAAAAAGGAAAAAAGTTCAAGTGCAAAATCAAGCGAAGGCATGCGGGTTCATGCATCAGGCACCTCGTGGGGGGGGGGGGTGATGAACGTTGCAAAGGGGAGGAGAAAGAAGAAAAGAGAGCCACGGAACAACACGGAACACGAGCAGCAGCTTTTGTGGACTGCGCGGATCTGATAGCGGGAGAAATCTTCTGCCGATGCATACTGTACCTCATCCAGATAGGACAGTATCCTCTGCGCTTGCGCTGACTCCAGTAGATGGCGGATGCTGCGTTCGTGTAGATGGGGTGGCGGTGGGCAGAAAGTTTTCTGAAAAAAAAAAAGAACAAAAATAAGGGAGAATTCTGGAGGAAGCAAAATCAATCATTTGAATGCGAGTGCTTATTTGTTGCTCTTTGATAAGTTCCACAAAGCAAAGAGACTGTTGCAGTCTCAAAATAAAAGTAAAACGCTTCTAGTAAAAGCAAAAACTTTTAATCAGATGGTTCTAAGTAAAGCATCAAATGCATTAAATGAGAAGTACAACATTTGAATACAGCACTGGATATCCAAGTACAGGCAGAGGGAGTTATGGCTCACCCTAAAAGCTAAAGTATTTCCAACAAAAAAATGGACGAGAATTCAAGTGAGAAAATGGATACAGTGAACCTTGGAGAGATAAACGCAGATTATTTGAGCTTTGGGACGTGATTATCATAATACGTGTTTTACACACTACATGTTTCAGATTTAGAAGCTCTCAATTCCGAAAATATCACTTATAATTAATAAGGGTGTCATGAGAAGTCCCTAATTAAATTTTTTTTCTCGAATAAGAGAAGAATCAAACGTGCGAAAAGTTTTAGGAATAGTTATGAAATATTATGTTAAGGATTTTTTCTGTCGTAGTAAGTGAAAATGCGAAAATTTAAGAATCAACCATCACCATTTAATAATGCAGAAATCTGTTTTAATAAAATCAAAGATTCATTTAATACCCCAGAACAAATTCGTTTCTGTGGTTGGTGTTATTTACTTTCAATTCATCCTGTTGATAATCCGTATTATGAGAAGCAATTCCGTACGATTACTCTGCCATTTCTAAACTTCATCGTTGGGAACCCACATTCAAGTATTCTCCAGACATCCTCAAATACATTCGTCAGACCTGAAGAGAGTGTAGCGTTTATGTTATTCCTCGCACAAGTCGGGTTTTCACAGCTTAGTTGCTGTTCCTTGGTACATGTCAGCCGGTGACGTATGCATCATTCGTTGTTGACAACAAAGTCTGGGGAGTCTCAGCTCTTCGGTGAGATTTCATGAAATGCACATTGTAGAAACCCCTCCTGGATTGTTGTGGCTACTCGCGTCTCCAAACACAGATGTCTGTAAAGGAGGGAAGGGTGCGACGGCCAGGTGAGGTGAATCCTTCTGAAGGTTCTAAAGGAATTGCTTTCCACTCCTATTAGTTAGTATTCTAGGAGGCTTTCCTGGTGAGGGTCACCTATGAACTCGCATTTCTTCAGTACATTTCGAACTGCGAATTCGGGAATGCTTAATTGATGATTAGTAGCACTTCTACACGTTTCCCAAATGACATCCGACTACCATTCCCTCCGTAATCCTCTTGATGTATTCCATGTGCTCATCGTTTGGCATGAGAGATCGAAATGACTTCCGATTTTACCGCGGCTATCTACGCCACATAATTTGCTTTATACTTATGCGTAGTCCATTCCTTTATAACAATAGTGTGTAGTCCATTTTCTTATAATCGGTGAATATCTCATTACATTTGGCAGTGTGCACATCCTCTTAAGTATTGGAAACCAAGTATAATTGTTAACCATACAACAAACAAACACTAAAACGGTTCAGTCTGGAAAAGCGCTTTAAAATATCGGATGAATCTGGAGTAAATGATATGCATGTGTGCCGGTGTAATCAACTGCAACGTCCGCGCGGTTAGCCTAGTGGCTTTGGCTTCGCAACCATATGCCTGGGGAAGGAGTGTCCTAGGTTCGATTCCCGTCGGACACGAGAGGAGCTTAAGGATCTTCCTCAGTCATAGCCAAGTTAGTTGGTCTTGGACGTGGACAGCAGGGTTTTTTCCGCCAGTTTATCTGGGGCTTTTCATCCCGCAAACAGGCAAACCGATCTGAGAACACACGGATTACAGTCAGGAATGTTGACCCAGCCATAGATCTGATTCGTCAGCCTATGGCGGTTCCGGAGCCCGGATAAAATTTTGGGAGACTAGATGGTACCGTGAACTCCCGTAAAAAAGGGGGAACGCAGTATCATCACACGGAATTTATTTATTTATCAACTGCAACTACAGGCAGGGATGGGCCAGTGAAGTGGTCATCTCTCAAGGTGATCTCGAGTATGAAATTTTTATTTTTGTAGTAACAGATACATCTGATATTCATATACACTGCCCATCCAGAAATCAGAAGCAACCTATCCATTTCCGTTAAATTATTACTGAAGAATTAAAGACCACCCGACATTGCCACTTTTTTTGTCCTTGAGCTACAATAGAGTCTACTTAAGACAATCTAAATAGTATGCATTAAGATAAAAAAATAGAGCATAAAACGAAATCTTAGATTTTAGTAGTTACATTGAATTAAAAGAAGTTTGTGCCCATAAAAAGTGTCCAATTATAAAACAGCATAGACTGTTAAGTTTTCAGTCACTTCACCCATTACTTGCCTAACTTTCGATGGTCCTTTCAATCCATTACAAAGCAGAAGATCTCTTGTAAGAAACGAAAAGTGACTTTCTGTCATGGTTGTCTGTTTCCCTTTTTAAATGACTGCTGGGTTTTATTTAATTTCGTAAAAATACCTCAAAGAATTGTCCGAAGAGGGATGAACCTAGTTGATTACTAGTCAGACAAATCAGATTGACGCACACACACAAAGCCCTTTCGACTAAAGAATTTTAAGCAAAACCTTTGGTCATCGAACTCCAACTGTCTTAAGTAGACATTTCAAGTCTCAAAATAACAAAAATAAAAACCGCCTCAAGCGATCACATTTTATTACACTTTCCTTAAAACGTCCTCTAATACAACTTGACAGAAGATGTTCGAAGGCTGGCAAAGGTGCTGGAACTCATTGCAGAAGTAGAACTGAAGGAATATTTCTTATGCATCAATAATTATTAATTTTAGGTGGCTGTGTTTTCATTTACAAGTCCGTTATAACACATTTACATGCTGCTTAAGAATAATATTCAATAACTTTTATAACTTTAGCTTTTATTAGCAAACGGCATTTCCTTTCAAATTTCTAAGTAGTTGATAACTAGCTGAAGATTAAATTATCAGAGAAATATCCGTACGGCTTCATTTTGGCGATGTGAAATAGACAGAAATATGGGGTATTAAAGATCTAACCTTATTTTAAAGCCGAATATGTAGAAACTTTGAAATTGCCGAAACTTTGACCAGAGAGCTAATGAGAATACATCCTTGGGACTTGCCTCAGCTTGCACTAATTAAGATTAAACGATCAAGATTAAAATGTTTATTAATCCACTTCCATTGGATGGGGAAGCTGACATTTTGTAAAAAAAAAAATAATAGCTGTTGACGTGCAACAAATAAGAACAATCGAAAATCACGAATTTTTCAAGTTTCTGTAGTCATTTTTAATTTTATAATAAAGACATACGTTTTCCCTTTTAACTAGAAAAAAGGTCCAAGATATCCGAATTGCCTTTTCTGATTTGAATAGCCTTTGAAATAATTAAATTATATATATCTAGTAAGAAGAACAGAGAAATTCGAATTAAAAACTCCATCGGTCATTACAGTTTTATTCTCGTCAACTTCCGAAATGCTCACTTCGGAGTTCTTGTGCGCGCATTTCATGCTACCTGCACTCAACAGCGGGATTGTCGACTCGCATGCGGATCCTTTGGTAGCTTTATAAATATAAATAAACCAACAATACCTCTTTTCATCTCCCAAATGGAGTAGCTGGTACCTTTCATCCCTACCTGTTTTGCAAATCAGTAGGCATCGGACTCGACCTATTGCCATTGCCGAGGTTTAAGTACTTTGTGACGACTGCTAGATAAAAGACGATGTTCCAAATCATGATTCTACTGTTGCTATAGATTGCTACGATCTTTTGATGAGAAGTATTAAGACCTAATTTCTGGAGATATGACAATGACAAACTGTTCTGCTTGATTGCTTGAACAGAGAGCATATAGTTAGAAAAGGAGTTCTATAATGAATTGTCTGTGATATACAATGAAAGAACAACGGCGTTTCCTTTTATATTATTCCTATCGGTGTGTATGCTTTCAGAGCTTTCTTTCTCCTCGATAGATGCTTTCTTAACTGTGTGAGTCCACTCACTGTAGCCAAATGGATGTTCGTATATGTCTGGAAAGATATTGCAGTTTTCGCCTTATCTTAAGAATGTTTCATATATAGGAAAAATTCTTGTATTTACAAATACATCGGTATTAGATCGGGAATAGCACAAGCTGTCTCGAAATATATTGTCTTGTAACCTCTAACTATGTGTATGACTACATCCTTTGTGCTGCATACCTCGTGAACGGTGGAATGGCTGCAGTATACATTATCGTCAGCGTTTGTTGGGCAGTTTATCTTTACAGATTTTGCTAGAAGATTTTACTACTTGTAAGCTGTTGTCGGCGACATATGAGATGTGCTTGTTTAAGTTGAATTTCATGCCGAGTATTACTCCGGTTACCCACCTTTAGACTTTACAGTTTAGGAAGACCGCTAGAGGTTGATTTGATTGCTTACGAAATATAAAGCACCTTCAGACTTTGCACCGTTGAACACCTAACTTACCTTTCACGTGTAATTTTAAAGAATTCTTCATTACTCTAGCTACTATTTGTAATCCTCGACTCATGATCATTACATCAAAAGTCACAACTTTTGTTTCAACAGTCTAAGGAAGTCGAATAACAAGTCGTATTGGACTTGTTATTCGACTAGTCTTCAACTAGAACCTTTCGGACAGCTTGGTATGACTTGTTTCGTTACAATTCTAGTTTTCAATGTCATATCTCTCTCTTTATCTTTAATTTTCGGTTAAATAAGTTTTTTGGACATTCAAAATCTATTAAATGAATTTTGGCTGCCCACTATGCAATGCATCATCGAACGCTCATTCAATTTCTAGAATCATCAGTAGCAAGTCGGTTTTTTAACTTATTTATTTTTTCTTAAACTGAAAGCTGCCGTGTGTGAAATTTTTTTCACGATAGCGTCTACATTACTTAACTGTAGCCTAAATACATATTAATAGCGACTTAACAGGCTTATTGAAAAGATAAATTTCAGTCTTCGCTCCCTTAGAAGTTGTTCTAGTATCATCCTGCAGCGACATTTATGAGATTAAGTGTCCTGTATTTACTTCATTTCGTAAGATGTTCTATTTCCCATTTTGTTTTCACTATTTGTTCTTGAATCTATTGATTTTTAGTATTCATGGGATTTCATAATCTCAGGAGTATCTGTCTGTGGTTATTCTTTTTCTGTATGTTTTGTGAATTTCTTCATCTGCTGATTCGTCGTCATCAGGAATAAACTCATTTATTATAATGATTGCAGTTTCTGTTAAGCTTTTTAGCATAAAAGTCATTTTTGACTAGAAATCAAGGCCTGAGAAAAACTGCATATTAATGTTGCTTAGAAGATCTTTGAAAAGCGCGTATCAGTTCTTCTCCATAGCGGAATGATCGGTAGCTCGTTTTCTTTCTTTGCGAATAATTCATCTGCTTTTCTCTGGAGGAAGCTAGTTTTTAATCCGCTTCATTGCTAAGAGTGGTGTTATTTATTTGGCACCCGTTCAAATACCTTTCTTCTCAATACCAAACTGCCCCCTTTAATAGCATTACGCTCGGCTTGATGGCGAGAAAAACCTCCATTATCCTTCCCACTTATATCATCCACTCCATAATACTCTAACATTGACAGAATCAGGCGTGGCTGTCATTTTGAATTTCCCCAGATTTCTGTATTTCACGTATTAGCAAGCGTACTGAATCTTAGAAAGCATAAAATCAGTTTATCGTGCACTCTTTGTAAGATGAGCTTACCTAATCATAATTAGATTTTATAATATAGTTGATTTTTAGTATTTTATACAACGTGGGAGACTTCCTGGCCATTTTTGTCCTTGTTGATATATGTTCAAGTCTGCTATATAATTTAATTGTATGCATTATGCAATTAAGTATTTTGGTTCATCATTTTACATAACCATAATAAGTTTATAATATAGTTAAGTGCTCCAAATATAATGGAATTTCCATTTTAAAAAGAGCGTAGTAACATATGCAGATAGTAACTTTAGCAGACGACTGCTTAATTGCAACAAATTGATTTTAATGTCTTTTTTTGTTGTTGTTGGTATGAGTTACAATTTCCCTATTTACTTTAATAAAAAATATGCATATTTCTCTGTTCATAGTTTTATAATCACTTTAAACAAAGTAATGAAAAAAATAGCAGATATTTTACATTGTGCTCATTCCTTTAACGAAAAACGTAACGAAAAACGTTGAGCGATTCGCGTGACAATGCAGCGAGCGCCCTCACAGCTATGTAATTCTGCTTTGACGTCATTGATGAAATGCGCCGCTACATGTAGCAAGTAAATGCTGTTGTTATGGCTTAAGCGTGTTATGGAAAAATGCCTTTTTAGTTTACTTTTCGGATAAGTTTATTGCATTTTAGTACCGATATTAAAGTGTTAAGAGAGAGAACTGAAATTCCATCAGTACTTTAGATTAAATGAAACGCATTTTTGCAACTTTGGTGTCTATTACATTTCTTTATATTTAGTTCTTCAAAAACAAACATTGCAAGACAAAATGGTTGTCTTTAAATTTCCAAGTGTGCTTATCAAAGTTAGATCATCGCCAAAACCATCAGAAAACTCCAGCGTCACGAGAGGGGGTTAAATATTTAATATTGATGGCTATTGTTCTTCCCGCTTCGCTAGTCAGAAAGCCCATTAAGAACTGCTACGCCAGTTGTACTTCGTTTTGATGGACCACACATAAAGGAATCGGAGATGATGAACAACTGTTAGAATAAGTGGACGCCTTACTATCATTAAACCACGTGCAGATAAATAATGGTTGTTTTACATTCAGAGAAACCGGTAAGAAGTTTGCTGGTTCGCTTGCAGACTGTGGGCCACCGCGCAGCCTACGTTGGAAGTAACTGCACCTTCCTAAGTTTTGTAATTCGATTGGTTGCACTCGTAACCCGTTTATTATCTCATCACTGGGAACATTACTGTGCCCTGAGTTTTATTCAGGCGCAGTTCGTTTAATGTTTACAGTAGTCATCAAAAGATTAGGGTACTTATAGCGAATTTCGTAGAAAATATCTCGTGTTCACTTCCTACCCTCTCTCTCTCTCTCTCTGTGCGACTACTGATGGTGACGTAGGTCAAGCTATTTTAAGCAACACAGCACGCCCAAAACTGCCAAAATGTTCTTAAATTGGGTGTGGCTACAAATGTTATGTCATCGAGGCTATCTTTGGACTTAGTTTAGAAGAAATGGTTAGAGCGAAAACTTCATAAAAATTTTATTATCAGAAGGGAAAAAATCACCAGGAAGTATATGTAGTGTTCGCATATATCAAGATGAATGAAAAAATGATTTTAGGATTACACCTGAGTGTACGTGCGTGAGAGCGAGTGAGAGAGAGAGATTTTATTGGATTCATTTGTAGATATCAATATTTTAAACTTTAGCTCTATTATTCAAGTTTAATCCTTTTAATTTTTGGTGAGTAAAATTAACTCCTAGGCTGCGGGACCAACAAATGATTCAGGTCAAAGGCTAACTTTTTTTGTTATGGAAATGGCCAATGCAAATCGTGCAGACCTTAGATTTGATGTTATACCAATGAATATGGTAAGATTATGAGAACATCTGTTTGGAACTGAGGCCTCTTCTTGTTACGTCACTTAGAGCATTGAATGCAGAACGCGTGGACAGATACCCGCAGTGATTTGTGGCCATTTATCCAAGAGTATTATGTCTGGAGTCATAAGGATTCAGGATGGGCTAATTCTACACATGATTGATATTTAAACCTTACCGGGCTGGGTAAAGTTAGTGAAATATTCGACTAGCATTATCCTAATGAAACAGTTCACATTTTCTTTAAAATTCTAAAAATAACCTGAAGTTAGCTAGCATTTCCCTCCCTAAAGGACGACAATTGAACCAATCTCTTTTAACGCAAAAAAAAAAAAAAAAAACCCACTATCAGAGTGAACGTATTCAAAAGAACTGAAAGTTTCAATGCTGAGGTCACCGAAATAAATTATTCTATCATTCGTCGTGTATTCAGGGAACCTTGAATTCATTGGAATGTAGGAAAAGTTTCCTCCCTTAGTCATTATTAGTCACTCTTTGTACCAATACCTTTGAAGTTTGCAACTCGTTCTAAACCGAGAAGTTTACACCACCCTTTCCATAATGAAATGAGATTTCCTACAGTTGGTGCACGTTTTCTACTAAATAAAATGTTGTCGTCTTCTCATGTCACTGAGCGTTTTAGGACCACCATTTAGAAAGTCCATTTTATACCTCATTTAATCTGTTATTTGGTGAGGCAGTTAGTTTAGCATTCTGATTTGTTTGCTCAATCCAAAAGAACTGGTTGAACGTCATGTCATACTTTGAAAGAACGGATTATACTTTTATTCTGATTGTAAGCAAAGAAATTTGTCAAGTATAAGATTCTGAGGTGTTATGCACAGTTTATACTGGATTTTAGTATCTTCAAAATGTCTATGAAATGGTTAAACGTCGGTAATTTACAATTGGAATTGGTAAATGTGAAGTCGACTTACACAGTGCTGTCTAGTGTCGAATGAGGAGCCCACGCTACGCGTCAAAGAGATACCACCATCTGATGATAAAAGACACCTTATTAATGCGTAGTTTCTTGGGTTACAAGGTAATAACGCGCAATCACGATGCTTATTGAAACTGATGGCAACAATTATATTCATTAGAAATAACAAAAAGATTTAAAGAAACCAAAAGATTAAAATATATTAAAAAGTTATTACATTAAAATATCAATTGATCAGCCTTTTCCTGGTGGTAAAAAGATTTTTCTCTTTGTGTATGAACACAGTTTTGATCACGTGCGAAATATCATATGAAATTAGCCAATAACTAATAGAGATGATTTTCACCAAGACAAACATTTCACAATAAAAAACTGGATCTGGCAGTACACGCAGGCAAGGTGCAGCCTCACGCTGGCTGGTTGCCAGATTTCAGTTTTGGCGAGAACGCAAAGAAATTATTAATTGAAAATTATTAATTAAAAATTGGACACGTAAACATACCGAAGGATAAACTATAATCTCACATGTCAGAACTATAGACAATGCTCAACTACCTTAAGTATTAATGAACTGAAGTGGTTTTAAAAATTGATGCTGAAGAAACTCAGATTACAAGGCCGCTGGGTTATGTCTGTTAATGATACATTTGACCTCACAGACTTAAGTTTCTTCTGGCTGGTTAGCATGTTTGCGGGATAAAAAAACTGGCGTTTCACGTTCTTCATCTCGGAAACATGCTACCTCATATGAGACCGCTTTACTTACCTTCAACTGCAAACCATCTGAAGTGGATCGAAAGAGTTCTAAATATTTCTAGGGTAGAGTTTCCAGATTATTTAACCTTAGTCCATCAACAGCACTAATAATACAAAAACTGTACATTAAGTTAACAGCCTTTCGTCGGTGGGACTGACATAAATAATACCTTATTTTTGAAACAAATCATTAAAATCGACATGTTATTTCAAAATTTCAAATGTATATTCTTCTTCTGCTTAGCCTTAGTATTGTGACAATGTTCATTGCAACTCTTCCAGAAAATTACACTTGGTAATAATAATAATATTATTATTATTTTACACCTCCAGGGAGTCCAAAGACTCATCAAGGGAGGGAATCTACTCTACAACTCCATCTCCACTACTCAATCCACCAACTAACCACAACTACACTAGCGCCATCTATCGCCGACCACTACCATCACCATTGGTATTTCCACAGACAATCACAAACATCAATTCCCACGGCGGGATTCGAAACCGCAGTCTTTTGGCTGGAGAGCGGATAGGCTAACCACTCGGCCAAGCAGGCCGGCAAGAAAGGAGTTTCTTTTTCTGCTGCGTGTTAAGCTTACTGGTTTGCCAATGCAAAGTAAATTGACCTCTCTAAAACTTAATTAATGCTCTCGGATAGTTTATTCTGTCTGCATAATATACTGTAGTCGTTGAATTGCGCGTGTTTTTCTGGCCGGTTTGCCTGTTTTCCGGCCGGGAGTAAACCTTTCGAATTCCATATGAGAGTGGCTAATTAACCTTGAGTTGAACAGCTGTCGAACATGGCTAGACGAGAATCGAATCGGTCTGTCTGACCAAAGAGCATCAACGAAACCAACAGAGCGTAAGCACCAAGAAAGGAATTGAATGTCTTAAAATCTTAAGTTTCATTATTAGAATTATGTTCAGAATTAACATTTTTAGAATTAAATAGTTAACTGGAGGGCCACATCCTACTAGTCTAAATATATTTGCGAAATGGCCAGAGTTTGATTTGTGTGTGTGTGTGTGTGTGTGTGTGTGTGTGTGTGTGTGTGTGTGTGTGTGTGTGTGTGTGTGTGTGTGTGTGTGTGTGTGTGTGTGTGCGTGTGTGCGTGTGCGTGCGTGCGTGCGTGCTGGCCTGGTTGGCCGAGTGGTTAGCATATCCGCTCTTTAGCCAAGAGGCTGCGGGTTCGAATCGTGCGTAGGCATGGATGTTTGTAATTGTCTTCCACCTCCATACATTCATTCATCCAAGTATAAATACACTCTATCAATATGGACTGGATCACTATGGGAGTAATAGACCCAACCCTCCCGCAACGGGAGAGGCCTTCAGCCAGCAGTGGGTAGAAAACAGACTAATCATCATCATCTTATATGTATATTGTAGTCGAGTTTGTCAGTATATGTATATTGTCAAACTCAGATAATATATATGGTATCTGAATTTGTCAGCAGTGCGATAGAAATGAAAACGTAAAGAGAAACGGTGACATTTCGGTGTATTTTTTCACTCTTCAAGAGGAAGAATGAAAACAAAAATTACAGAATTGGTGGCTGGGGTTGTCTGAATAGGATCTGCTTAATTTGCCTTGTTTCAGAGATGTTGTAAAGCAGTTTTTCAAGGGCTGCTTTAAAATCTTTATTCTTTTTATCTTATTTTTAAAATGAATGCGGCCTAAGAATATTGAAATCGGACCCAAAATAAAACTTATATTTCCGTTTATACCACCAACACAGGGTAAGTTATGAAGAAGCAGTCAGGCTTACTTACCCTTCGAATTTCTGGAAGCCCAAATGATTTGACTTTGGAATTATCAAAATCATCTTCTCTTCTTTGGAACTCGGCGTAGTGCTTCCTGGAAAATGTAGCACGAGTTAGAGGATGCAACTGAAATAACATCTATTAAATTCATATAATCAAATTTAAAACCGGAATATCCCCAGCGAATGAATTTTTATCAAACCATACAAAACAACAAGAATATTTAATGATAATGAAGGAGATATAAATCTTTTGATGTTTAACTGCCAGTAAGCGAAACTCTAAGAACTCGGACTAAGATCTATGAGTTTCATTCCGAAAAACTATCGGCAAATCCAAGTATAAGTGACCACTTGGTAGTGCAACACCAAAGCAACTCGAATCAAAGGAGGAGCAAGCTCCCTCACTATCCTTGATATTTTCTCATAATGTAAAAACACAGCCCCTAGGGGATGTAATACTGTAATTACATCATGAGGAGAGGTCACTACCCAGACCGGTTTCAACCTTTTTTGAGGTCTCATCAGTGAGTAGGTAGGCCTGGAAGATATGTAAGTTCTTTTCACTTAAACCTTGTTATCTTCCAGGTCTACCTACTCACTGATGAGACCTCAAAAAAGGTTGAAACCGGTCTGGGTAGTGACCTCTCCTCATAATGTAATTACAGTATTACATCCCCTAGGGGCTGTGTTTTTACATTATGAGAAAATATCAAGGATAGTGAGGGAGCTTGCTCCTCCTTTGATTCGAGTTGCTTTGGTGTTGCACTACCAAGTGGTTACTTACACTTGGATTTGCCGATAGTTTTTCGGAATGAAACTCATAGATCTTAGTCCGAGTTCTTAGAGTTTCGCTTACTGGCAATTAAACATCAAAAGATTTATATCTTCTTCATTATTATTAAGGTTGCCAGAAAAATAGCCGTTTGGCTTTCAATCTATGTTATAACAAGAATATTTCTTTATGGAATTTAAAAATTTAATGGTCCAGTGCAGGACTGTGGATAACATGTAGTTACACAGTTTAAAACAATCACGTTTAGTGGTTGTTTTTAATTGTATTGCTGCACGCACGCACGCACACACACACACACGCACACACACACACACACACGCGCACACACACACACACACACACACACAGAGAGAGAGAGAGAGAGAGAGAGAGAGAGAGAGAGAGAGAGAGATTTAAAAATAATGTCAATGAATATTCTTTTAAAGCAGAATTCGTTCCATTAGTTTTATTTTATTGTTATTTTAATAATCAGGGACCTATATTTCAGAGATCAAACATAGTCCTTTCCATCCCCCTTGAAACTTTCAATATAATCTTCCAGTCTTTCGAGCCTGAGATGTGGTAATACCAATGATAATTGCTTTTGTAATGGCTGCTTCAATGTGGAAAAGTGAATATTTACGAAAGTTATATTAATCAAGTAACCAAACACAAATATACCGTCATTTGAATTTTTCAGTACTCTAAAATAATCGTTTACGCATTCCGACCATTTGCTCAATCTAAAATGTTTACCAACTGGAATCTTTCCAACTTTTCTCATTTCCAGCGCGAATGCTCAGCTACAGCATATAACTTGTGAATAATAAATTTCGCTCGAACATAATGGATGGTAGCGCCCCTACAGGTAGTTTAAGAAAGCTTCTTTATCATTACGGCATCACAATTTTATTCTGCTTTTTAGTCTACTGGAAGGTCAAAGAATCAATTCGTTGCTGTTTACTTAGATCGCTTTCAATAATTTTATATATAATTGATTGCTTTGTATTTACATGGCTATATTTCTGAAAAGCAAATAATAAATATAACATAAATGTCATCAAAGCGTCTTTTAACTTAGAAAACTACTTCTGTTGTGATATTATTTCACTGAATCGAAAGTCAAAGCTATTCTTTAACCGATGTCTATTAAATTAGTTTAAATATCAAACACCTTTGATGATACTATCCACAAGCTTTCATGCAGAAAATTGCGTTTTCGATTAGCGGCTCTTCCGTGTTTGTTTACTGATTATTATTATTATTATTATTATTATTATTATTATTATTATTAATAATCAGATTTGGTTTCGTATTTTCATTTAAGTTTAAAAATACGTCCTACCATGCTTCCACTCTTGATAATTGACTAGGAACTCGACAACCTTCATGGATTTTATTACTTTATAATTTAGATTTTTCTTGTGTTTGTTTACTGCAGGTGACTTGTTTTTGGTAATACTCGAATCGACCATTGTGTCCACCTATAGCATTTCTGGGCGATCGGAAGTTAAATATAACGTAGAGCATGCTCTGAAGACCGAATATTTTTGACTTTGGTTTCCAGTGGCTACAAACTCTACAGAATGAAATTTCCCCTTTATTTTTAAACCCTACAAACTCCCCACAGTGGGAAAGAGTTTTACAAAAACCCATCAGAAGTTGAGACTTGAATCCCAGTGTTGCTTGTGGCAAACCGAAATGTTGTCCACTCTCGGCAACCGATTTCTGACAAATCCAACCTTAAGATTAGATGGAGTGAGTTCACAGCCAATGCACACAACCGAGAAGTGATTACGCATCGAGTAACTAACCACTAATTTTAAGTAAACGAATTCGAGCAACTTTTTTATTCGATGATAATAAGCTGGTATCATCTCATCTCGTCTTCTTTGCCAACATCAGACTCGATGGGCTGGCGGCCAAATAATATGGGCTTTCTCGCACCCAAGGGTAAGAAAGGTAATCTTCTATCTCTTTTATCAACCATGTTTGCCATTTAATTGTGTTTTCCGCCTTTCCTTTTATTTTTTTAACTCGTGCGAGGGGAGGGGGAGTTCTTGAAGGAAAAAGTTCTGCAACCTTTGTTGTATGACTGGTTAACTGTGTAGTTGACAACTATTAGAATTCTATCAATTTTAGAAACTTCAATTTCTTCGCTCGAACGCATAAAAATACGGGATGCTGGATCCTTGATCACACTTTTAAAATGTTCAGCCTGAAGACATTCATTCCTCCTGTCAGTAATAACTGTAAAAACAGTAGTGAGGTCAAGGTTACCAGACTCCGAGACAAATCTTTTTCTGCCATCTGCGCACTGTCGCTAAAGTTCTGTCTGGCAACATTTCTAAACTTTTCCCGGAAAGGTTGAGATTTTAACGAGGAACCAAACCAATTTATCGTTTGTTTTTGTGTTCATAGCTTCAATCTCTACTAACAAGTTTTATCCTTCGCGCTGTCGTAATGAAGGCACGTTGCTTAACGCCCAAACTCGCACCCGTAATAGAAATAATAGGTGTTTTCGTACACCAGTTTTAAGGTTTACAGCTAAACGAAATCATAAGATATATATCGTGTAGAAGTTTTGGTATTTCTCAAACTATCCTATCTTAGTAGTGCATCATTCTTATGCATTTTAAGACTCAAGGAAGATGTTATTTTGCGTTTGGATCTCTAGAGCGTTTCAAGTAGAATAATGGGGACAAACTTCAACAGACAATTGGACAGTATGATTTATCTGTTTTATTGGCTCCTCAGCTGTGCTAACAATGAAATTAAAGCACTTCTTGGAGACATTACAAAGGAACCGATATGAAGAAAAAAAGAGAAACTGGCTCTTTTCGTAGATTTAATCGCAGAGTTAGAAATAAATCACAGACTTATTTAAATGTTTTGTGAAAATTTGAAAAAAAAAAAGAAAGAAAGAAAGAAAGAATAATAATGGTATGTACATGTTGAATTTCTTCTCCGGATGGAATAATCATTATTCATATAATGGCCTACCATAAAGATGTGCAACGAGCAGAGTCCGCAGGAAAACAAGAACCTTCTTACTAGTCAAGGATAGAAGGGGAAATAGGGTGAAATAGGAAGCGATCACTACTTAGTGGTGCACACATTATCGTTGAAAATAAAATATATGCGTTATGTATTAAATATGCTATTTTCTAACCCATCGAAGCTACTTCTGCGACTCATTATTCAAATGAACGATTTAAATAATGAAATAATTTGCGTTTGTTTAAACATCGAGTATTTCCCCAAACATCGAGTATTTCCCAAACTGTATTTCCACAAAAATGAACATTAACAGACTGCCTCACTGTTAAGTGGGTGGAAGTAATATAACATATACTAAATTTAGCTTTACTAACTCAACCTTGATATGGAAATTAAATGCGGACAGTAGAATTTACTTTATACACTTCAGACAGACAGTAGGTATCGCTGGATTTATTGTCCCGATGTGTTTACTGCCTGTCCATCGATGGCAATCCAGATAAATCCAAAATGGCCATCTGAGTAATGAAGACCATAAGATATACAGGGTGGCCATAAAATAACTTTCCCCCTTTGTAGGCATCTGTAGCTAAAACCAATAAACGGAATGAGACGAAATTGTATATTCAGACTTTTGAAGGCATGGGGAGATAATTTCCAAGAAAAAAAGATTTAGTACCAAAAGTCGCCAATAGGGGAAATTTTGGCGCTGGCGGAGCCGAAACCAGTCAGATATTTGCAGTAAACGCAGGCAAAAAGATTATGCAAATTTTATCGTGCGTACGTGACAGCAGAGCCACCAATTCCACTTAAAAAGGGATTAGGAATTCAGGCAGTTATTCGAATGACTGACGAATTGTGCTCAATATGCGTCCGATCATGCCTCAGTGTGCTTTACTTGTTAAGCTGTTTTATCTTAAACAGTGCAATGCCGTAGCGGCCCTTCGGGAATTTAGGCTTCATAACCTTCTAAATTAACCTAATAAAGAGAACAAAACGGGCTGTTATGAACATCCAATCCGACTCCTTAAGCTCAGATGTAGAGCATGTCGCACACTGGATGCAATTTGTTGTACACAAGAAAGGTCAGTACTTTGAAAATCGTGTATGTGGTCCAGGGGGACCCTGATTCTGATGAATAAAACATTACTTCCTGTGAGTTAAATCACTACATTGATTTCTGTTCTCTCGCAAGTTGTTTAGTTTAATTATTATTATTCTTATTATCATTGTAACGCGCCACATATTCAGCTGGAATGAGTGAGGGGGCTGTCGCTTACACCGTGGAAATATTATTATTCCTTTATCTGCCTTTAATGTAATTATCTGCTTGTTTTCTCCGACAGCGGCAAAATTTCCCCTATCGGCGAATTTGGTACTAAATCTTTTTTTCACGGAAATCATCTCCCCATGCCTTCAAAAATGTCAATATAAATTTGCTCTCATTCCGTTTATTGGTTTTAGCTACAGATGCCTCCAAAGAGGGAAATTTATTTTATGGCCACCGTGTATTATATGAAACAACACGAGAGTCTCGTTGTGCCGTCTGTTATAGTAGTTGGAATTTTAACATGCAGTTTACAAAGTGCGTAAAAATTTAGTGACCGGTTAATATTTTTGTAATAACTGAAAATGTTTGACCAAAGTGGAAGATCCTTTCTTTGTAGCTCAACTTGAAACTAAAAATAAGGATAGTTTGGATATGTGGAGATTATTTTAGAAAATAAATAAATAAATGAAGTAACTGCATACAAACAATGGGAAACAACAACAAGGATATTTCAATACCTGAAGTAGAACTATTAGAAACTTGAAATGTAAAAAGTCAGGCAGGCGTAGAAAATATTCGAAATATTAAATTACTAAGGAGGTTTCTCTACTGAATGTGCTAGGTAAGATTTATGTAGCCATAAATGAAGATGGAGAAAGGGAGACGAAAATTGTAGAATGGCAAATTGTTTAGGATAATAAAGATTGTGAGTATCAGATTCTTACTCAGTGGCGGAGAAATCACGGGAGTATAGCGAGTTTTCTATTCTAGCACGTTTTTAAATAGAAATCCTTATTGTGATCTTGAACGAGGTGACGAGATAAGTGCTATTAGGGAAACTGTTGCAAACAATAAACTTTGTATGTTGGAAATCTTCCTTGCAATTTATCACGTGGGAAACATTAAAAAAGGAGATCAAGCCTGATATCGAAATTGAGACTATTAAAGCAAGTGTTTCACAGGCTAGTAGCGAAGTTAAAAACTTGTAGTATTATTTGACTAGAAAATCAGTGACGAACATCTTTAAAATGAAGAAAACAAACATCATCAGTCGCATTTAAATTGCATCACGTATAACGCATTAGAAGAATTATTTTGCTGTTTAATCATTGATGTGTTTCAAGTAGAATACAAGTATAGTTGTATAAATAAACACACAGCATGTCAAATAATATACTGACACATAAAGCGTTTAAACTGAATTTAATTATTCATTATTCTGGGAACAAACATTGGTGTTTGATCCTGATGATAATTGCTCAAATAGGGATTCGGGTTGGTGCTGGAGTAGAGGTGGTTGGCCCTTACTTAATGTTTTTCAGAGTTCTGGAATGCGCCTGTTTAATTCTTCATACAATAAGTGAAATATAACAAAATTCATTTTGAATAAAATAATTTTTGATTAAAATATATTCAGTAAGGTATATTGTTGTTCATCAAACTTCCTATAGCTGGAATGAATTATATTGAAAAGGAGGATCCAGCCATAGTTTATACCATTTAGGAAAGTCTCTTTTAAGTTTCTTTGTGAATTTGGTTATTCAATATGGCTGGATCCAATAATATCATCCATTTCGATATCTTCCCTTATGCCAAACTGAAGCCTTTTGTAACTGGAATACATTAATTTATTTTGTAGGGAGATTAAAGATATCAGAGTGGTGGTTAAGGTGCGACCATCACCATGATACTATTTCCATTTGTCTTGTTTGTAGTGTCCCGAGAATTAGAAATGGATATCACATGTGCAATACATAAAGAAATCAAAAGGCAGAAAATATTTCCACCGAAATCATCAAGCGACTACCAGTATAAACGTACCTCTTTTTACGAAGCCGAGATCTGTATGTGGAATGCATGCTGCTCATGTCATCCTTTCTGAAATCCGTCGGCAGTGAAATACAATGCTCACCAGTTTAAAAGCACCCAAGGGACTTCGGTCTGGCCATCTCTTCTTCGCTCAGTCACAAGTGCCACACGGAGTACGTTATGAGGAGCCAGTTCTATCGTACGACAGTTTCATGGGATCCAATCTGCAAACTTTCTATTCGCTGCAGATAAAATTCGATTTGCGGGCAGTCTAGCAGCGAGTTGCTAATTGGAATCATCTATTTTGGTGAGGGATATTTCATTAAGCGCCAAAGACGGCAGCGCTATCAGCAAGCTACGATAATTTTCATTAATATTCATTCCTGCTTTGATATCGAACCTATTAACGCTACTGTCATTCTCTATATATGGCACTTTATGGAGGATGATACTCGTCCTTGAGAGGGGGGGGGAATAGCGGCCCCTTTCTTGATTAAACATGCATTAAGATAAACGCATTTCGGCTTCGCCTTCCGTGACTGAACAGAAAGAGACCCTCGCTTTAGTTCATCTTCGAGTATTTCTTCTTAAACGGTCGCTATCTCTATTAGAAAAAGATAAATGATTGACAACGCAAGAGTTTGTAATTATTTTCAAGCTTTTTTCGGATCATTATAACTGCTCAAACTTTGCATTCTCTATTGGGATCGCAAGTGGGAAGTTAATTCGTTTTGGCATGCTCCGTTCATGTTTGTAAATTCCGCACGGCGATTATTCAACGGTGATGGTCACTGATCTGGAAATGATGGCTTAACCGCCTGGAGCCTCTTGAAACAACAGCGCCATCTGCTGATTGTTAACGAATATTTCATGGCGGTTTAGGATGTACTTACAAGCGAAGCTAATAAGGGGGGGGGGTATTATAAAAAATATATAATCGTATTTAATTTTATGTTTATTTCTTAGAAATTTTATAATAAAGTTATTACAATAATTCTATTATAATAAATTTAATTTTGTAATAATGCATTGCAAGAAATTTAATTTTTTATAGTTTTTTTATAAACTAGCTGTTCAGAATTTATGTGAGCCAAATCGTCGGACGCTTCTTTATTCCCCTAAAAGGAATAGGCAGAGCTCTTTTACCCTAAATTACTTTTGGAAATCGGTAGGCAGCTGGCTTCCAACTTTTTTTGAGCTGATGGTCTCATCATCATAATCTCCCATGTTTCTAATTGTGCGTATGTGTGAGAAGCCGTATTTATTTAACTTCAAGGATGTTGTTGAGCTATGGCAAATTCCAAAATCTGGTTTAAATTTAATTGTCCATCTACATAATAAAGCAGTTTTTCTTTCCTTTTACTGACTACGATGATCCAAAACGATTAATGTTCATCGAGGCAGTTAGCAGTTTATTCGGTTTGCAATTGGCAGGATCATCGAGATCGTGTAAATGCCAGGATGATCTAGAGTGCAACAGAAACTTCCAAAACAAATGATTATCAGTATATGATGTAAGCCAGTTTTTCCAAACTGGCTTGCCCGTTTAGGGGGATGAAAAATTCGAATTTCTAGAGGGGGAAAATTCTTACTGCCGTATGACACCGTCATCTCACCTTCGATTGAAAAGCCCTTATAAAGGTTCTTCGTGTCATAGACAAGACTTAAAACTCAGGTCTTTTTAGGCAAAGGTCATCGATGCAAAACGAACTACGGACTTTCCTAGTCAGGAGAGGATAAAATGTCAGCGGAAGTGCAAAACTAATTTTTACTTTTAGGTCGTAATTATTGGAAGTGACAGTCTAAAAGAATGCTTTTCTTTCTAAGTTTGATCACATGATGCGGATCCACTTGAAATACTCATGCACAGTTTTCTAATGCACCTGATTATTCAGTTATGAATGACAGTAACTTCCTTTTGAGGAAGTTGATGCAGCTGTCAGCTTTGTTTCTTTCGGGGAAATGTATTCAAGAACCCCTTAACTCGAAATAGAATTCCAAACTATCTAGAAAGGAGAGAATTCCGGCTGTGTTTATCCTGTTAACCATGAATGGTCAGTAAGATACATACAGATTGAACTTCGTGTCTTTCCAAAACATTGCATTGTTCCAGTGATTGCACTCATCGTGTTCATTTGCTCATTCCAATCACTGGAATAGTGCAATGTACTATGAAGAAGCAGAAAAAATTGTAAATCTTCGCCAGGCAGCCGAACTGAGACGTCAATCAGATCAACACAAGGAAGGCTATCGTTAGCCATCGGTTAGCAGACAGCAAATTGAAAATGAACGACCTGCCTTCCTAGCAAAAAGATAGCTAACAATAGCCCTCCTTTCTGTGAATCCGATACCAACAACCACACAGTCTCTTTCTTCTACTTCAGGTTTTCCTCTTCTATCCACTTCTCTTATCTCACTCTTTTTCATAAAGAGCAGCATAATTCGGCATTGTAGAATTATGGCAATGCATTTTTTTTTTGCTAATATATCAGGGTGACTTTTTTTCTTCTCAAGTTCTCAAGAAGAGCAAACATAACACTCTCTTTGTGTGAACATGCTGGCATCGTTAACAGTGCCAGCATACTCACAAATAAATCCGAGAATAACTTCACCATTTACATCATTCGAGAGATGAAAATGGTGAAGAAACAACAAATCAAATTAGGCGAACAAGGGAGTACACGGAATGCCGGGAGAGCTATTCGAAGTATACTTGCACAATACGAGTTTTTTTTGACACGCGTTATCTTGCTGGAAGAGTCCAGAAGCATTGAGCCACCTTGTTACCATGTACGCCAATACCTAGTCCGAGATTTGCAGGTGCGAATTAGCAGTCAAAGTGTGTTAAATGCGGATGGACCTCAGTGATATCCATGAGAACAACACCCCCATGCCACAATACTGCGACCACTGGCTTGCTTCAGGACAACCTGATTGGCCAGAAACAGACAGAGTGGTCGTAATATTTTGGTTAATGGGTGAATATTATGATCCACAATAGTGAGAGTTCTACAGTCGTTTTTTTATATTCTGGGTTAAAAAAATCTACGTTTCCAGGATAAAAGATCTTTCTTATCTCTTCCAAAGATCGACTAACTCCAAATCGACCGAAAACATAGAAAAAGCGTAGAAAACGTTCCTAATCAGCAGCAAAATGATCTTTCCTCCGGCAGCCTAACGCCATTTCACCAGAGTTACTGGCAGCATGAATTAATTAAAGTATCACTAATGATTAATGACTAATTAAAGTATCATTAATGAGTGCTATGACACATATGATACTTTAAATATGGCTACTCGGGTTTGCTAAAGAAAGGTTTTCTCTCTTTAAAATGTTTCTCTTAAAAACAGATCTGAAGTTTGAAACTTCCAATTTCAGGCTTCATTTTGAAATGAGACTAATCTTGCGATGAGTTTTTTTCCCTCCTGCTTGTACGCTTTGTTGTTGTTGTTGTGGCTTGTTTGTTATTGTTCGCAGAACGAACGAAATTGTATGCAGAAACAGCCCTTGACTCGTCGCTCTGATCAGTGGTCCACTTATGATGGTCCAGGTTTCATTTTTTTCTTATCCTACATCAATTTATTCTAACTCGTGATCTGGAGTGAATACAGGTTCGCCGTGCATGGAACTACACTCGAGCAACACCCTACATTCAAGCCACCTATAAAAGCCCATCAATTATGTCCCGATATTCTGGCACGCCACTCGATGCTATCGTACAGGTTTGCAGTACAGTGCATATTTTTTTAAATTTTCTCTTGACTTCACTGAAATTACATTTGCAAATGGCAAACTGCCACACAATTCGAACCAACAAAGAACTAAGCATTCATGTCGGTGATTTAAGCCTGACTCTGTAATCTGGATACAAATAAATTATTTATAAAACTCTAAAATTATATAGCGTAAACAGGCCATGATAGAGAATACATATGTTGTGTATATAAATCGTGAGTTAGCAGTTAGTTGTTGTTGTTGTAGTTAATGAAGGAGTTATTCGATGATGTACACGTCGATTTCCTTGGCCGATGAAAAAGGTAAAGAATATACAAAAATATTATTTAATGTAAAAGTGAGGTAAACTGCAAAAGATCACGCTATCTCCACTGTTATTTGCTATCTATATCGATTACATTGTGAAGGAAAGCGGCATCAAATCTGATATTAAAATAGATAGGTCAATCTCCGCTCTTTACGCAATACTGTTCACTCCTGAATGGAAATCTACTCTAAGCATGCACTGTTATGTTAATAATATATTAAGGAGTTCAATCATTTCACGTTTTCGGTTGTACGTTCAACGTCTTGAGGACATCATATCAGCCAATATATCATCCATACTTAGAAACGTCACATCATAGAGTTTCATATCTTTTTGTATAATTTAGACGCAAATAGAGTCCGATCTTAAACTAACAGTGTGATGTCTGAGCAAATTTAATAAATGCAGAGGACATCCAGTTTCATCAAACTTTTTGTACGTATAAATGCATGTGGGCCACTCCGCCTGATTGGCGGAGTGCCCACATGCATTAATTAACCAACAATTAATTAATGCATGTGCTACTAATTAACCAACAGGTTCTGATCTCAAGACTCTCATGTATGACTCCCATTACGACTGCTGGGTGACCAAAGTAAATACTTGAAAAGTTCCATGTTTGGTTTCAAGAACAAAGTTTCTGGTTTATGTTCAAGATAATAAGCAAATAAAATAAAATAAAATAAAAATAATTCGGACCACCCTCGGTAGTAATATATGTACTATAGGTTTACAACCTTCCGTAAGGTGGAATTCCCATAAAAAGAAAAAACGAGGTGCTTCTACATTGTTGCATGCAACGGTACATAAAAGAGCAACAAGCATGAGATGTAGTAATGTTTAATAGTTAATAAATATATTATTATTATTAATAATATGTTGTTAAGTGCAGGTTGTTTAAAACACGGGACTTTAGACTCATGCACTATTTTGCGCCCATTGGAGAATCAGTAAGTACTTGTTTCCTGTAAAGGGTGAACTGATGAGTCTTCGTTGGACAAATGACTACCCAATGATCCAGCACATGCAAGGCGCTCAGTGATGTTGGACCACTCCTCGAGCTGATCTGATTTCAGGGTCATTGTCATTGTACTTGGTGTTTCTTATAAAATATATGCTTTCACTTTCCCTTCTTTGTGCAGATCGTTTCTCATTTGTTATCTCCTTTTCAGCACCTGCCACTTTTTTCTTTTTTTTTTTTAATACTTCCTGAACAGTTTCGTGAAGCAAGCAAAATGACCAAACATGGTGGGCGTAACAGAAATATTTTTTTTCCTCTTTTTTTGTTGTTGTAGTTAATGAAAGATATTATTCGCGGATGGACACGTGGATTTTCCCTGCCCACGTGCGAATACAAAGAACGTCGCTTTGGAAACCGACATTAAATTATTTAATTAAATCGCTCTGCTGCTACTGTTGCTTAGCAACGCGACTGACAGCCATCGCAATGTTTGCGCTACGATGGGAGGAGTTAGGTGGCGCTTTTCGGCTCTCGAAAACATTTCACAACATTTCTTACCTTCCTTCTTGCGTTACTAGTTAATGACCAATATTGCAAAAAAAAATTTCATATTTTTACAAAAGGGGATCGGAACGTTTCGTGCGTCTTTCTTCGACTGATGTTTTTAGCGTTCATGACAAAATCTCATAAATAAGAGAAAAGTGATTATCCATGATGACGTCAGTAAGGATTTGAGTGATGCTTTATTGCCTTTTTATGTGAATAAAGAGACTCGCTTCTTAAAATCCTCTCAAATGCCAGGATGTACAAATGAAGAGCTGCATAATAATAGATGACGTCTTATTTGTTGTTTCATCTTGTTTAAGCACTATTTTAATGACGTCTTCGACTGATTACTTTATCCAAGTCACGCTTACCATCGTGCAATACAAAACACTCCCTACTGACATCATTTTGTATCTTCTTTTGCAAATAATTGTCAATTACTGGCATTTATCGTGAATTTCATTAAGCACGAATCCTTTTCAGAATAATAACAACTCGGTGTTTGTTGCAGTTTTAAAAAATGTTACGCTTAGCATTCAGGTGCTGCTACCTGGTAGGAATATTTAGAAATCCGAAAAAATTCAAAAGAAAGAAATATTATAAAGAAATTTAATGTTTTAAATCCACGAATTTAATTCTCTTATGTAGAGAAAATAAATGTCAAGAAATGTTTCAAGAAAAATATGTCAAGAAAATAAAATTAAAGAAAATAAACAATTTTCAGAAATTAAGAGGAAAGTTGACAGCTTATCATATAACCGAAATTCATATCTTTTGAAAATATTACGGTGGAACAAACATATCATGCAAACCTAATATATGAAAAACAATGAATCGCTGCGTAGGTTAGTGGTAACTGTAATCTCGCTACCTAGCGAAAGAAAGACATAGTTTCAATTTCAACTGTTGAGTAAATTTTTTTTCAAAAAAGAAAAAGGATTTTTTTTCCTCCTTGAATTTTTAACCTTGCAAGTTAGAAAAACGACAGTAGATGGAGCATATTCAACCACATACAGCCAATACTGGTTAGGATTAGGAACACGATATGGTATGTGTGCTTGCTGTATTCTCTTGCCTTTCGATAGATCCGCTAGTAGATAATGCACTCAACCGAGGTTATGTTGAAAGATTCAGTCTAGATTTCCAAAGCCTAGGTTGAACGAATTCTTCCAACTCCATTTATGGAAAGAAATGTATTACTAATTTTCATTTCATATACATTTTTATACTATTTTTTAAAAAATAGTATACAAATTCATATAAAATGAAATACCCACTAACGGTCTTGGCAAGAAAGGTCAAGTATAAAAAATAACAAAGAACAATGATTGCATTTCCTAAAAGCGATCAAACCGGGGTTACGAGAAGCTACATGTCATATCAGAATAAAAAAGAACTTGGTGCATATGGTTTTGCGAAGGGCGATACCAAACCTAAAATAAATTGTGGTCAAAACCTAAGTATAGTCACATCATGCCTTATTTTATGAAACCAAGCACGTAATGTTCTTAACAAAAGGTGTACTGTTGTAGAAATTAGTTGGACACCCATGTTTCTCTTGGGTTTCACAGGTGTTACACTCGGTGATAACCTAAGTCGAGTCTCACAGGCATAACACGAGGCTGCATGCTTAATGACTGTAATTTAGTAATTGAGTATGTAGTACCAAAAAAAAAAAAAAAAAACAGAGTGGTCGAGAGTTAACTGACTTTTATCATTGACTAAAAACTCAAGAATCAGTCGTCATGAAGACCGCGCTGACGGAAATACATGGCAGAGTGAGGAAGAAGATTATATGTTCTTCTCGTCTTGCATCAATTAGTTATCTACAGGGCATCTACAACTGTAGAGGTTTGTGCCAGAATATTGCATATCGAACTCCATAATTTCGGTCCATGAGAGAGCTCTTACGTACGAGTCAAACATCACATCCCTCAACAAGGCTTAGATTCGATCTGGTATGGCACAAAGCTCGTCTTCATGTCAAAATGCACCAGGGAAAATCAGTAATAAGAATGATTATTCATGATAGAACCGCTTCATATTGGATGGACACGTCTTGTTATGATTTCTGCCACAAGAGTATTATTTATCCTAGGGCACTTATGCAACGGCGGCAGAGAAATACAAACGGAAGCAGTAATTTATGATGGCATGCAGCAAAATTCCAGTGAGGAAACTGGCAACCCAACTGATTGCATAGTGTGAAAGGAGGACCACTACATGGTGGACGTCGAGACCCTGAAAATGTCAAGAGCCACTGCATCTTTCATTTTGCTTTTCCGTCGTACGTGTCAAAAATGACGCCGACAAGGAGATTCGATTAAATTGAGAGTGATACAATCCGTACGGAATGTAATTAATTAATTGGCGGTTTCCATTTCCTCAACTTAACTCTTACTTACGTTCTCTAATATTTTGAAGTGAATTGAGGCGAGAGTGATCCGTCATCACTTTGTTACAGTTTTTTTTTTTATTTTTATAGGCGCAAAGACGATTTGGTTGCATGCCGGATGGTAGACTTTTTTTTTCCGACCATGGGAAATACTCAGTACTGTTTACGGTATCATAGGAGGTAACCGTCTCTGTCTTCCGTATAGAAATTGGAGGAGAAGAATATTACCAGGGGAAGGTAGCTTTCTCCTTAAGCAATGTTACATCTAGATGGGCGGAAATACCCACTAACGGTCTTGGCAAGAATGGTCAAGTTACGACTACCATTTATACAACAGGAGTTTGATCTTTTCTGTGCATTTCTTGTAGGCTGACAGCAAAGCTAGAGTCTGTATTGAGTCACTGCTGGTATGTTTTTTTTTAATTTTTGCCTTCATTTCAGAAGAATGAGCTCAATTAGATAAGGTGTTTGGATAAAGAGAATGGAAATAGAAATCTGAATATTATTATTATTTTTAGGAGACCTGAGTTCGTCAAGAGCGGCTACACCATGAACTCTTAATTACTTAAAAATGCTCTAGAAATTCAGTTCATCCCAGTTCTCATCATCGCAGTAACCAATGAAATGAGTCTGAGAGCCCCTGCTGAGGAAGTTTCTCTAGTAGAGGAAACCCACATCGTTTGCTACTTTGAGGTAAGTGACATTTTATTTGGAAGAATAACCGGATGAAAAAAGTTCAATAAGCAGTAGTGGAGATTATCTTGTATGTATACTGGTGGTTAAATCCCTATTTTGGTTATATTATTATTGCATATTTTTTATATGAATCCTACCTGGATAGGAAACCTGTAAAAAAAAGCCAGTAAACATATAATGAATTAATACCGTGGGTAGTCTAATAGTTGGGTAATCTACAAATCCTGGTCATTGACAAAACATGGCCTTCTTCAAGCCACTTCAGGCCTCCAGTAAACAGTGTAGATCTTACACAGGACGACGAATCCATCTACCACCTAAAGACTCACAAAACATTCATGGCAGAGAAGGGATTCGAACCAGTATTCTGTTGGTTGATGTGCTGGCATGCATCCATTTGGGA
Organism: Typopeltis vanoorti; assembly: GCF_054136105.1. Classification (NCBI taxonomy): domain Eukaryota; kingdom Metazoa; phylum Arthropoda; class Arachnida; order Uropygi; family Thelyphonidae; genus Typopeltis; species Typopeltis vanoorti. The sequence goes on along the minus strand of NC_143551.1, from coordinate 9,568,595 downwards.
AACCAGTGACAATATTAAACAGTTTTGAAATGCTTTTCTCTACGTATTAATGAGTGCTGCATGTAAAACAAGCAGACAGAATACTTAATGTTTCGAAATTTGTTACTTGAACGCGGTAAGTGGGAAACGAAATCAAGAAAACCACGTGATTGAATAGTGTGCCTACAGATACGGAAGATAACGAGGCGTTCTTAAATTGATGTGAGACTATTTTGGTCTGGATTTTGGTCTTCCATCTGCCACTCACCCACTTCACTCGAGACCTCTTCCCGTATGATACCAATAAAAAAAAAAATATATAAAACATGAAGGTACGTCTTCATTTTCTTCAGATTAGAACGTGGGCGATATTTAAAGCACTCTCACAAGTTGTAATTTTGCCTTAAATATCGCCGGTATTCTAATCTAAAAAATTCAGAAATGTTCTAAGAAAATATAGCATTCTCTTAAAAAGCTACATTTTTCAAACCCCTGGCTAAAATGCGATATTATTTAAGCACAATGCCTTAAGAGTGATAGGCGAGTACACAAATAGCAAAACTGTGCATAAGTAAAAAAGAAAAAAGAAAACACTAACAAAATTCATATTTGAACAACAGATCCAATTTATACTTTTACACCATTTGACCACGTAATTCTTATCTTAAATCGCTAAAATTCGTTTAATCGCTGCATAGACAAATAATGCAGCATTTTTTTTTTTTTTTGGAAAATATTTTTTCAACAACACATGTTCTCTTGTGTAAAGTGCCATTGACGATGGAAATGAGTTTGATCGCTGATGTAAGCATATGATCATACATTGAATACCCCAAACCCTTCCCACTATCTTGTATTAATTCTGAATATTCCAGTCCGAAAGAAACCTACTTATATATTACTTTTGGAGTTGGCAGGAAAAAAAAAAAAACGTCTCAGAGGGCGCTGTCACACAAGAAATCTCACGGAGAGAAGGCTATTTGTTTTACGCTCATTAATATCAATATTAAGAAGTAGAGAACTATTAAGGGATTTTCTGGTTTACATTACTGATCTTTGGCGTAAGGGACAACACAGAATGCTGATCTGCATTCAGCGTAATTGTCTAAATTATTCAGTGGTGGGCTTATCAGTTTTGCTTTCGTACCTTTTAATTAGAAATGAGAGTGAATAAAAAATCACATTGAAATAAGAAATCGATAAATAATAATTCTACTTACAGTTGGCGGGAAACCTCGCGGATAACTTGCTCGGAGGTCATGACTTCGATTTTCCAACGAAATCCCAGGGAAGACACACTTACGGCCCGCAGCTCCCACACTCCTGGAAGTTAGACGCCAATCGCTCACCGTTGCGATTTTTGACTTCCGCCTTCCGCCAGGTCACACAAATATGACACTTGACCAGCTTTCTCCGAAGCTTTACCAACATGACGCTGGTAGGACGAGGAGGCGATATTTTTCAGATCGCTTTTAAGCCCAAGCCTGCTCGGAAGCAGCAGAAACCACGTGAGTCATTATGGAAAACGGCACGAGACTCGTAGGCCACCCCTGGAATGCTCCTTCGCTGAAAAGGGTCGGCAGACCAATCTGGCGTGACGGAAAGTAGAAGCACACACTCGGAAAACCAAACGACTGGGTATCTATAGCAACAATCTAGTGGACAAAGCCACAAAGCAGGTCGGTATGAGGAGGGGGGGGGAAGTGTCACGCGACTTCAATCCTTTTGCTAATGGGATATCATGCGCCAGTCATTCCGACACTCCGTGTGTGTGTGTGTGTTGCTTTACAACAGAACAGTTTATTTTGATTATTTTCTCCTCACCCAATTTCTTTGAATTTGATGTAAAAAGTGTTCTTGTTTTGTTTGTGAGTTTGCATTTTTTCCCCGCTTTTTTTGGAAATTGAGTTTCCGTGAAATATTTTTATAAAAAAATCCGATCACTGCCGATGTTCTTCTGAGTCCTGGAACTTCATGAGAGGGAAATGTGCATACTGCAGTATACTGACCATATTAAATCACTTTGAGTTTAAATGACGTTGTACCAACTAGTAATATAAACTGAGACAACCTCAGTGTCTCCAACCACTGATATAAAAATGGCTTTTCAGCTCTGAAGCTGAAAATAGTATGCTTTGTTACTATATATATATATATATATATATATATATATATATATATATATATATATATATATATATATATATATATATATATATATATTATTATTATATATATATATATATATATATATATATATATATATATTATTATTTATATATATATTATTATTATTTATATATATATAAATAATAATAATATATATATATATATATATATATATATATATATATATATATTATTATTTATATATATATATTATTATTATTTATATATATATATATATATATATATATATATATATATATATATAGAGAGAGAGAGAGAGAGAGAGAGAGAGAGAGTTGCGGTTGAATAAGATTGTGGAATACTGACTTTGAAGACAAGTTGAGAGAATATAAATTGCAGACTCCAGTAAATAGACGGAGGAGGGCGATATGATTGATACATAAATTGTAAAGAAGTGCATTTCCAGATAGATACCCATGATATTTATCAAAGGGTTGAAGGAGGGAAAGGATGGAGACAGGAGGTCATTCTTGGAAGTTGTATAAAGGCGTGGTGCGTACGAGAGTGCGGCATGACTTTTTTGGATGAAGAGTGGTTGGTGTGTGGAATTTATTGCCAAATGAGATGGTGAGTGCGCAAACATTAAACCAATTTAAGATGAAGTGTGATGAACATTATCTTTTTAAAAATGCATCTTACTATTGTCTCCCTTAATGAGTCTTGACTATGCGAGGCGTTTGTATAATAATAATAATAATAATAATAATAATATTTTTACTGATATCAAAATATTTACATATATATACAATAATCATCTTAAGTGACATTCCAACATTTTGTTATTTTACAAAATAACAACTAAGTGCTGCAGATTGTGGTTCATTTTCCACATTAGATTTGTATAAAAACAAACAAAAAAACAATTATTTTCATTATTAAAATTATGATTATATATTATGCGTTAATAACACATATTGCTGTGGGCTTTTTAACAATGAAATTCATACTAATTTTCCTTTTTTTTCTGTATAATGTATTAATAATACTTGCGGTGTGTTCGTAGACACTTGGAGTCTAAGTAGATAGGAAGTTGAAGTTCAGGAGCCATGTGGCAAAGATTGCAAATACAACTCAAAAGATAATTGCAATGCTGAAACGAACGTTCACATGTAAAGATAAGGATGTTATTTTGGCTCTTTACAAGGCCTTGATAAGACCTCACTTAGACTATTGTGCCCATATCTGGTCTTTTGGTTTCCGTTGTAATTCTGATATATTGGAGAGAGTGTGCAAAGGAGAGTGTTAAAAATGATATCGGGATTGTGGAGTACTGATTATGAAGACAGGTTGAGAATTTGTAGATTGCAGACACCAGCAAACAGGAGAAAGAGGGGTGATATGATTGAGACTCACAAACTTCTGAAAGGGACATACAAGATTTCAATTGATGGAATTTTTCAATTTTTGGAAGGTGGGGAGAGGACGAGAGGGCATCCTTCGAAGCTGAGAATGAAGGCCGCCAAGAACGGTGTGAGGGCTAGATTTTTCTCTCAGATGGTGGTGCGTGATTGGAATGGATTGCCCTTGGATGTTGTGAATGCAAGCAGTGTGAATGAATTCAAGAATATGTATGATTGCTGGTGTGTGTAGTATGTGGCCTCCCTCGATGAGTCTCTGACTCCCTGGAGGTCTCTTAATAATAATCATAAATAAATAATAAATAAATAACAATAAATTATATATATTTTACAATTTTTGCTTTAATATATAATAAAAAATAATTTATTAATTGTAATAAATTATTCCACCAACTACAAAAAGAAACGTAACTACTTTCATAATTTACACGAATCTACTTTCATCTACTGCCGACCACCACCACTAATATTTTCACAGATGATCACAAACATCCATGCCCACGGCGTGATTCTAACCCACTTTTGATGAAGATGCTAACCACTTGGCCAACCAGGCCGGCATGTCTAAGATTGCATCCTCGAAGCTTTCTATTAAGTTTATCTGAGGATGACATCGGTTAGTTATTGTTTATTGGTTTGACTGCTGTGTTGGAAGCAGGCTGATGTTTGATAGGTCTGATATTCGCTATTGCCGTAGGATAAGAGGATAAGAAATTCATTCACAGATGCACGCGCGGACGTAACCGCTTTTGTGTGTGTGTGTGTGTGTGTGTGTGTGTGTGTGTGTGTGTGTGTGTGTGTGTGTGTGTGTGTGTGTGTGTGTGTGTGTGTGTGTGTGTGTGTGTGTGTGTGTGTGTGTGTGTGTGTGTGTGTGTGTGTGTGTGTGTATATAAAGTTTTCATTCATTTCGTATAATCTGTAAGAAGCATAATTTAATATAGAACTGATGCGTACGTAAATGCAAGATTTTTATAAGCCTCGCATGTATTCATTAGATTATTAAAGCAAGCATTATCGAATTAGTTTTAAGCACTACATTTGCACTTAATTGTTCTGACTATCCTTCCCTCCGTCCTCTGCAGCCCAGTCGATAGCAACAAAGCCATTCGGAAGACTCCGATCCGATTTGCCGTAGTACAAGAAAAACATTTCTTAGAGGTTTGTCTCTAAAGTGAGATCTCTAGTGTCACGCGAAGGTGACACTTTTCCTCTTAAGGCAAAGATGCAAACTATCTAGAGAACATCATATGAATTATTTATTTATTTTCTATTTTTGTCCATCAGTTTCACACACAAGAGGGTTTCAGAATCCATCAGCCCGTGTGTATGGTCAGAGATTACGAGAGAAAGAGAGAGAGAGAGAGAGAGAAATCGGTTAATATCTTAATCTAGCACTAATTGATTTATAAAATGTATATATTTATTATTATAAGCGAATTATCAATATCCTCATAGAAGTTCCCACGACTTTCTGATCACATTTCTGTACTTTTTTTGTATTTTTTTAATATTATTATTATTATTTTATTATTATTATAACTGTAAAAAAAACTATTATAGAAACAAATTAACACCAGCTCAGAACGACATAAAGGAAACCTGCACAAGATAAGAAATGCTTGACAATACACGCAAAACCACTGCATCAGAAACAATAAAACACAGCTTTGCTGGTGAGCCCAAATCCCTCAAACAGTTGGCAAACCTTTATCAGCACTTCGCAAACTCTGTCCAAAACCTGCAAGAAGCATTCTCTCCTCACACAAATAAACATTCTCCACTAGGACCAGGAGCAACCGAGTCAGTGTGGTTCCCCACAGTAACAAAAGAATAACTGTTACTTGCAATTCATCAAATTAACCCTAACGAAGGACCAGGAATAGATAGACGGAATCAGATCAAAAGACATAAAAAAAAAAAAAACCTCAACTAACCTATGTCCAATTATACTAAAACTGTTAAATAAAATCTTCCAAACGGGCACATACCTGAAAGAGTAAAGACTGCATTAATCGCTCCCGTACATAAACATGGAAAATGAAACATAATAAGTAACAACAGATCCATCGTCATATTGTCTGTAATCAACTAAATCATGGAGCACTTTGGGTACTGCAAACTCTCCACATACATTGAAAAATTCCAAATAATCCTCAATAACACAATACAATTTTCAAAAAATAAAAAATAAAATAAATAATAATAAAAAATAAAGGAACAGCAACATTCTGATAAAAACAGAATAGTATTAGTCGTTTTTATTGACATAACAAAAGTGTTTGACACACAAAACTTTGTTGAACAAACTAATACATATCGAATTGGAGGTCGTCTACTCCAGTGGTTTAAAGCATACATGGGAAACAGAAAGTATAACAATGAAGTACTGGTAAACTGTGGAGTATCACAAGAAGTTGTTCTTTCTCCCATTTTGTTTAACATATACACACGATATTAGCCAGATTTCCCTAAAGAGTAAAATCTTTCAATACGCAGACGACACTGCCATAATATCAATTCTCAACAACGCAAATCTCGCTTACACGAAAATGCAACACGACATAAAACAACTGGCTGATTGAAAATGGCATATATTCAGGATTATATATATATATATATATATATATATATAACCCTGAATAAACAGCTAATGATATTTAACAAACCTCAGGCCCTACCCGTGGAAACTAAATATCTCACTATCCGATATCCACAATCACAATCTCAATCCCAAATACTACCACTTCGATGCTAATGAAAGGTGGAATAGCCATACAAATTACCTACACAACAAACTCAGAATAATAGCAAGCAAACTCTATCGATTAAAAGCCATTGCTCCGAAGCACATAAAAATACTGATCTATAAAGCATTATGTGAAAACATTTTAAGATACGCAATTACATCATGCAATCTGCGCAGATTACATACTTAACAGATTACAATCGTTGCAAAATAAAATTATCAGGGGCGTGCCGGCAATATGTGCAATGTGTGCGACGCACCCAGGCGCCAAAGATTTCAGGCGAGGAGGAAATACTTTAAAAAAATATTATTCATTAATTATATCAAAATAAATTACATTTTTGTTTAAATTTTAATTATATTTTATAGATGTATCTTAAACAAATTATTTATAATCACTTATTTGTTATTATTCCTTAAGATCTTGTTTAATTGTGATCCTAGTTCTAATAAGTAGTTTAGCGTAAACAAGTAAAAACTTGAAATTGCACGAGTGATGGTCGTTTGAATTTGTTTAATCTTGTTCACACTCGCATTTGCTCTGAACATATATAAGAAAATCTGCTGCAGTTTTTAACTTTATTCTATATTCTGCTGTTATCAGCAGAATATAGGCAACTTCTTGCAATGTACCTGAATCGTCATGAGAAAAATTTAACTCATTTGAACAATTACAAAAAATGGACAGAATTAATAACATCCTTAAAAAACAAAACTTGTATTGATCAATTGATCATTTGCAGCAAACCGTTTTAGATGATGAAAGGAAACGTTGGTATGAAGTTATAAAAAGAATAATTTTTAGGCAAACAAAATCTAGCTCTTCGTGGTAAAAGTAATAAACTTTACGATCGCAACAATGGCAATTTTTTAAAATGCACTGAGATGTTAGAAAAGTTTGATCCTTGTATATCGGAACACACACACGCGACGTATAGCTAATGATCCTGACTAAAAATATGCACTCCTATTTAGGAAATAAAATTCACTTTATGGCATCAAGTATTAAAAATGAAGTGTTTTTTTATTGGGGGAGTATAGGGGCGCCAACTAAAGTTTTGCACACAGGCACCGGACACTACTGGCGCACCCCTGAAAATGGTAAAACTGATATTCTGGAAACAAAGAGGATAGTCCAATCATATAACCGCAGCTATATGATTGGATACAATCTACTGCTAAAATTTCAGCAGTATATTGCACACAATATACTGCTGAAAACAATTAGGGAATGATTTTGTTTCCTTGTAAATTAAAGAGTTATAAAAATAATTTACAAATGTAGCAAAATTTGTAATAAATATCGATTATTTAAACAATATCTCATCAATTACACCCTATCCATAAGTAAGAAATATTTATATTCATGTATAAAGTTATATTGGGTACTTTATACATGATAACTAAATAAAAGAAACTAAAATATCTTCTAATTGTTTTGAGCAGAGTATTTAAGATGAAACACTTATGCCACTAAGCAGTCATGCTGAAACACTACTTAAGCCCAACCTACAGAGTAACAAGACCACAGTCAACAAACTGCCTAACATATAAGTACAATAATCACTACGGAAAAGCCACCCGAAATTTCTACCTACCTGACATGATCAACAAATCGCCATTCGACGATAAAAACCCAGGGACCTACAGAGAGCTGAAACAGGCGCTATATAAATATTACTAAAATTAAGGGGATATTAAATCCCACATAGTTTTAAAACCGAAAAAACTATGTGGGTTTTAAAACTATGTGGGATTTAATATCCCCTTAATTTTAGTAATGTTTTCATTGCCGAAATGAAGCTTATTAGCTCTTTATACTTAAGTAGCTATATAAATATCATAGCAAGAATGAAAATTAGAAGGAAATCACACACACACACACACACACACAGTGCATGCAGTAGTAGTCCGTGGGCGCGTGTACACGCTTCTACACGTTAACTGAAAAAAAAATTATATGTATATATATCTTCATATATATGTTTCCAAGCACATATAAACAGTCCTGGCCGTTTGGAAGGTTAAATCTTAACCTGGCTTAACTGAAACAAACCACGAAACCACCGCCATCTATTATCTTCCTCAGATAAGATGTACAGACGTTTCTAGGAAGAAAGCACAAATTCAACCAAAACATGTTTCCCAACGTTTTTTGGATCCTGCTCCATCTCAACGCCTCAAAAGATTTTGATGCCCCCCCCCTCTTGCATAATTGTCAGCAAAGTTCTGAAAAAGTAAAATATAAATATGTACATTATTTAAATTTAGGGGACATTAAATCCCACATTGTTTAAAAACCGAATAAGAAACTCAAAGATTGGAATCGGAGAGTTTCATGCCGAATCTAGTAAACAATAAAAATATCGGCGACCACTAGCGTGAGCTAATGCACGTAGTCCAAACTCGGGCAAATCGCAGCAAAGGTGGTAAAGTTCTGATCGCTATTCTTGGTATTTTCCATAATGTAAAAACACATTTCTTAGGAAATGTATGCTGTTATTACATTATGGATTTACATTATAAATTTTATATTACTGGGTAATGACCTCCCACCATAATGTAATAACAGCATACATTTCCTAAGAAATGTGTTTTTACATTATGGAAAATACTAAGAATAGCGATCAGAACTTTATCACCTTTGCTGCGAGTTGCCCGAGTTTGTACTACGTACTTGGACTACGTGCATTAATTAGCTCACGCTAGTAGTCGCCGACTATATTGGGATGAAACTCTGATTCCAATCTTTGAGTTTCTTATTCGGCTTTAAAACAATGTGGAATTTAATATCCCCTTAATTTAAATAATGTTTATATCGCCGAAATGAAGCCTATTGGCTCTTTATATTGGCTCTTTATACTTAAGTATAAATATGTACTTTAAATAAAAAAAGGATCATCAGTAAAACTGTTTTTAATTTGACTTTCTTCAATGAATATAAATTTTATATTACACTTTGTATATTATGAAACATAAATCGAACTGAACTCGGGAAAATAAAATCCAAGTTAATGCGATCCTTGAGCTTGATGTCTGCTGCAAAGATGTACTAATTTGAGGTACTAATTTATTTGAGGTACTAATTTAGTCATTTTCAATCTCAAATCCCCATGGTTTGTGATATCCAGATGATTTCTTTTTTTTTTCAGTAGCAAGTTATTTACAGAACTAAAGCCACATTCGACTAAATATGACGACGGGAAGGACAATAGTAATTTTTTTTTTTTTTTTGTAAAACTAGCTAAGTTTTGCTGCGATGATCCGGAGTTTGGTATGTAGATATTCTATATGTTTTCTCCATTTGAGGTGGCAATCTATGTAGAGACCAAGGTATTTTGCATGTGTTACACGTTTGATTTCGGAACATTAATAGGTTTTTTTGTTGTTAATGCAGCGGTATGTGTGACAATGTATCGATAGTGGGGCGAGACGCATGATTCTTGGGTTGTGTATTATCAACATCTGTGTTTTGGTGCCGTTGATTAGAATTGCGTTTTGATAGAAGTATGTTGTGATTTCATTTAGGTCTTGTTGTGTTTTGCAGAGAGCCGTGTTGATGTCTGTGTGGATCGATAGCAGTGCGGTGTCATCTGCGTACTGAAATATTTGACTTCTTATGGCGATGTTTCGAACATCGTTAATGTATATGTTGAATAGTGTGGGTGATAATATGGCACCTTGAGGAACACCGCGTTGTATTTGTATACCCCGGATGTGTCATGTACCTATTTTTGTTACTTGTGTTCTGTTTGAGAGGTAGTTCCTGAACCATGTGTGCAGTGTTCCTCTACTCATCAAACTATTGAGTATAGTTTGATGAGTAGTATGTCACGTTCAATAGTATCAAATGCTTGTTAAGTCAAGCAGTATAAGGACGGCGTACTTGTTTTTGTCGAGAGCTTTGTTCATTGTGTCGGCGATGTCTTCTACTAAAGTGATGGTGCTTTTTGTTTTCTGAAAGAAGCCGTATTGATTTTGTGAGATGATGTTGTACTTCTGTAAACAGTTCTCTAGTCTGGTGTGTGTTATGCCATTTTTTCTGGAATTTTTGAGATGACTAGTGTAGCTATTGGTCTGTAGTTCTGAGTATCGTTTCTTTTACCGTGTTTGTATATTGGCGTAATTACTGCAGTTTTTAGTTGTTGTGGAATAATGCCTGTGTCGAATATTATGTTCACGAGTCTCAAAAGTATTGGATTTATTTGTTCAAAGTGTGTTATAAGGTCTGTGAGTCTTATTTTGTCTATTCCTGAAGTGGTCTTTAGTTTTAGTTGTAAGAGTGCTTCTTTCCGTTCCTGTTTTGTTACTGGTGGAAAATGCATAGTTTGTTGTTGACTTTGTGTCGGTAGTTTTTTGTTGATCATTGATATATATATTTTTTTTTTGAGTTGTGTGATAATGTTTGTGAAGGCATGGTTGAATGAGCCTGCTAGTTCCTCTTGGTTTGTGTCCTGACCGAAACGTTTTGCAATAAAAGCTTGTGCTAAAGTTTTCTTTTTTATTTTCGAGTTACTAATTCGTTGAGTGTATCCTATGTATTTCTCCATGTTGTCGTTATATTCCATGAATTTTTGGAATTATAGTACTGTCTTTTTTCCCTACGAAATTTTGTTGTTAGTTGATTTCTTGTGTTTTTGTATAAGGTTTGTAAATGTGTGTTCTGGATGACTTTTTTAGTTTTTTTTTTTTCTATAGATTTTCTTTTACAGTAATACTATTTAGTATGTCGCCATTTATCCATGGATTGTTGTCTGTTTGTTGCCTCGTTTGTGTAGGCTTTGTTGCTTTTTTGTATATTTCTGTGAACTTTAGTTGGAATTTTAAGTAGGCAATTCCAGTCTGCATTTTTTACATAGTTATCGACAACGCTCTTTAATATGATCGAGTTTTGTCGTCTTTTGTGGTGGTGGAAAGGGGGGTTGGTAACTTAATAAAACGAACTTGAGACAAAGTAGTGATCGGCAATTTTCACGTTAATTACTGATGATGTATATGTTTGGATGAGAGCCCGTATGTTGATATGATCAATGCATTTGTTGTGTTAGTGAATTGCTGAGTGTTTCTTCTCTTGTTGAGGAGTTAATGGTAGGGTTTATGTTGTAATGACTTAGTATATCAAGATATGTGTTAGTGGTTGAAGAAACGTGGTCAAGAGTATTTATGTTATGTCTCCTATTAGGATGACCTTTGTGTTGTACGCGGTTCGATGCCGCTTAGCCATGTTTCTAACTCGTGAAGAAAACTAAGTGGATTATTATCTGGGGGTCTGTATATTGTGTTTATTGTGTATTTGATACTATTGTGGCTATTTGTGATTTCCAAAATTACTGTTTCCGCATGTTTGAAATGAGTTTGTTTTTCAGTCACGTCGTATTTTTCTTTGATAAGTGCCATGATGCCACCTCCTCTTTTGTTTGGTCTACATAAGTTGTAGGTTTGATAATTATTAATGTTGTATGCGTAAATTTCTGTGTCGTTTATTGCAACTTCGGTCAGTATTAGCGCATCTATGTTTGTCGTCGTGTAGTTGAGCAGTGTTATCAATGTAAGCCAGTGCTTTTTTATACTTCTTATGGTTGTGTGTACGATAGTGAAGTCGGTATTGGTGGAAATGTTGTCTAACCATTTCTTCAAAGAGTCAAAGACCTTGAGATTTATATTGTCTGATTGGATATGTTCGCCTATGTTTGAGATCTCCATTATATAGTTTTAAAGTGATTTCTAATCTTGTTCTTAAGGATGTGAAGAGTTAGTGTTTTATATTGGTAGGCTGTGTAGGTCGGATTCTCTTGTAATTATGTAAGCTCGAGTGTTTTCATTCTTTCCCACAAATATCTATGAATCCTTAGTCCACAGGAACTTGTAGTGTTTCTCTATTTTTATCTTCCTTGCATGGTATAAAAGATTTGTAAAGTATGGAGTCCAGTGTTCAGTTATATAGATTGGTGTTAGGAGTTTCTTGTCAGTTAGGATCGATGTTGTTGGCCTTGTTTTCTTGCTTGCTGCAAGAATGGAGTCTCTCAGACTTCTGCTGGTAAAACGAGCGATGATTGGTGGCGGTCTCTCTTTATTTTTTTGTGAGCCTCGATTAATAGAGGAATGTCTGTGGTTGCGACTTGAATGCAAATTTTGCTGCCGATCAGTTGCATTATGTTTCTTAAATCTTCTGTCTTTTCTTTTGTTAACCATTTCTTCAAAGAAATGGTTAACAAAAAATGGTTAACTCCTCAATTTGAAGTTGTTGTTTTTTTCTTTCTGTTTGTAGCATGAGTTCCATTTGACACTTGAGTGTGTTTACCTCTTTCCACAATTCTTCATTTTCTCGCTTAAGTGTTTCTTGTGTTTTTATCGCTACCGTTAATTTTGTCTTTATTTCTCGCACGGTTCCTAACATTTCTTCAGGGGTCACATTATTAAACTGTATGTAATGTTCATACTCCTGAAATTTTTTGTTGATTTGTTCCATGTGTTTATGTAGCAAATCTTTAACCATAAGTTTGAAAGAGTCTAAGTTGTCTGTAATGTTAGGATCAGGAAGGGACTTACTTTGATGTGCGTCGTTGCTTTTCTTTGGTGTCTGTTCTTTGTTAATAATAATAATAATAATAATAATAATAATAATAATAATAATATTATTATTATTATTATTATTATTATTATTATTATTATTATTATTATTATATTTTACATATAATCTTGAAATTTCATTTTGTTTTGTATACATCTGATATATGTGAATTTTTATATGTAATGAATGATAAATATTACTATTTGTTATTTTTTGTTTATTTTGTATATATTATTTCAAAATAAAATTTAGGATTTATTTTAATTTCAAAACTGTATTTTATTCATTTCGTAAATGCATTAATGGCAATGAAATGTATTGGAATGTAGAAAATATAGTTAAAAATTTAATAGGAGTGTATTATTATTATTAGGAGTGCGATATTAAAGATATAAAGTGCTTATTACTTTTTTTAGTACTTTTGGGATTGCATATTTCATACTCACTTTTTTGCAAAAGTAAGCATCTTGTAAGCACATATTGATTATCAGATTTTAATTACAGCAGTTCCCGTAAAGCAGTATTTCCCAACGTTTTTTGGATCATGTCCCACCTCAACGCCTCAAAGATTTTGATGTCCTTCCTCGCCGACAATGGTGAGTGCTTTGAGTATATCAAAGCACCCCCCCCAAATATTCAAATTTCTCACCCCCCCCCCTTGTGGGGCGTACGCCACACGTTAAGAAACACTGTTGTAGAGGTATAACTGTCTAAGTGGGAAGATGTTTACTAGACGTAGGGCACAGCTGAGCTCATTTTAATGTCTCTGTATTTATTGATGATTGGAATGCTTATTAATTTATTTTCTAAAGAGAAATCGGTGAGACTTTACTGTGATGAGTTCAGCATCAGCTTAGAATATTCTGCTATCATAAAATTTGTACCCGCGAGAAATATAATGTTCTTTTAAAAAAAGATTCAACTTTAACAAAGTTGAACTTTTTTAAAAGAATAAGTATAAACCTTACTTCTCTGTGATTACTCCTCTGTGAGTGCTAGATTGTGTTGTTGTTAATTTTTAACTCTAAATAAGTCAAAGTATTTACGTTTTCTATCTCGATGCCGTTGCAATTTAGGATACTTTTTATTTACGTTTCCGACAGGAACACAATAATATTTTTTTTTTTTAAAACTGTAACAACATTTTATTTGTCAGCATACAGATTATTTACATATATACAATAAAGTATACTATTACATTTTCTGATCAGTACAATATGGAGAGTACAGTGATTTTTTTTAAATATAAATGTACATAATTTTTTTTTCAATATCAATATCATAGCTTATTATTATACCTATTTACATATACACTTTTTTTATATATATCAGTATCTTCATTATTATTATACACCGCACTGACTGTTTTATTACATAATCTGCACGGGTTACGTGTAAATGAATGAGGCGGATTAATTCCACGTACTTCAAAGCTTAGGTTAGCTTTTATGAAGAGAGTGGGATTAGCCTTCACTATTTATGTTGTTACTGTTTATGGATGGGATGTAGGCATTGGATGCTGGTGATTTGTGATGTGTATATTAGTGTTAATGGTATACTAACTTTGTTGGTATATTTTCCAGAGTTCGTGTTTTAATGTTCTGTAGTTATCTATGTGTTTTAAATTTCTTGGTACGTTGTTGAGTTGCGTGGGAATCTGATGTGATCTCACAAAAGGACCGTATGAGTTGTTGAAGGGTGTAAGGATGTAGAGAGTTGTTGTAAGTCGTGTTATACGATATGTGTCTCTGTTGTTTCGACAGGTGATGTTGAAGTAATTCCTTGTTAATGTCATGTAGTGTTTCAATTTTAATGCTCAGGATTCTGTGTGTCGCCATGTGCTGGTCGGATATTGGTTGTTGCGTAAGGTGTAAGGTGTCCAAATCACTGTTGACACAATTTTCCTATGTGATATTTCTAATTTTGTTAGGTGGCTGTTTGATGTGTTTGCATAGACTGTTATACCGTATCTGAGCAGGGATTCGAAGATACTGTGATATAGGAGTTTTTTTTATGTTAGATGGAATAATGTCTTTTACTTGGAAGATTTTGCTATATAATAATAATAATAATAATAATAATAATAATAATAATAATAATAATAATAATAATAATAATAATAATAATAAAATACTCGTTTCACTAATTGCTGTGTTTCACACTTTGAAAATTATAAGTTTTGTTTTTTCAGCATCGAGAGTAAGTTTCGTAGAATGGAACCAGAATGTTACCATTTTCAAATTTGCATTTGCCATATTTTGCATTCCATTTAAAGAATCTGCAGTGAAGAGTAATACAATAATAATGAGTGCTAACTATACTTGGTAACTGACGTTCACAATAGTTATGCAGATTATAAACAAAACGGATTCATTCACATCACGTTGGTGAGAACACTGTAATTTAGCTGTAGGAAACGAATACATATTTTGTTTATTTTTACTGTTTTCTGATCTAGATGTTAAACAGCTTTAAAACCTGCCAAAAGCCTTTTGCCAGGTTTTAAAGAAAATAAGGCTTTTTCTGAATTCAAACTGGTTTTGGAGAAGTTTTTATCTTTTTAAATATTTTATTAATCTAGTTTTGTAGCACTTTCTCTAATATTTTTGATAAAACTGAAAGAACAGACAGTCTATGATTTTAATAAGACCATTTTTGCATCCAATTTTAAACTAAAATTATCCAGCTGGCTATTTTAAATTCTGTTGGACGCGTGCCAGCTTAAGAGTGATAAATTAAAAATATAAACACCAACGGATCTTTAAATATATTTGACATCCTCTCACAAATGATGATATTTCTACTGTCGTCGTCCGCAGTCGGAGCGTATTGAAGTTTCATAATAATATTTCGATTTCAATCTCGCATGAGAGAAAACAAAATCAAAAAAGTATATGCAACTCCATTTCTTTCAGCATTGCAACTTACTAATAGGTTACTAGCATTATTTTAATTTTTTTTGCCTTGACTATGACGAAACGTTTAGGAATGGTAGAGTTCTGTCGTTATTTTAATATAATGGCTATTTTCCTTGCTAAGTCCCGAAAGTATTTGTTCTCGGACATTTTTAACGAGTTTATGGATAAATTTTTATTACTTTTTCCTTCCACATTTTAAAAGTGCATTACTTAGTTCTTGTAGTATCTGAAGATATGCCTGTGGTATTCATGGCAAATATGTTTTTTAAGTCAAATCTGTTCGAATCATTGATCATCAGTGGAATCAAAACCAGAAGACTGGAAGGATTGGTGTGAAGTTTCCGTGTGGCTTCAACATGTTACGAGTTTCTTTTCTTAAATCACTTAGTGGGGTTTGAGGATTTTTGATGGAATGAAAGAGGAGAAGCTTTTTTTTTTTTTTTTTTCAGATTGTGATTAAACGTTGGGAATCCGCTGCTCATATATTGCCGTTCGTAGTAATGTGGACGTCAGTTCAGCGGAAGAATGTCTATAAAAGAAGAAACTTTTTAGACGTCATCCACGTGTCTTGTAAAAAGTGGCGGCTCGTGGCTTGAAATCGTGGGATGCTGCAACTTTCGAAATATACATATACACTGTAAGTACAGTGTATACGTGTTTGGATAAAATTTCAAAGTTATGGTAAAAATTTAAAAAAAATTAAACATGAAAAAATATTGTTTATTATCGATGAAATTAAACAGTTTAGTATAATTCAAAATTACTTAAAAATAAAATCCATTATCATAACCTCAATAATGTTCTAAAATAAAAACTATAACAAATGTTATGCCTTTAATTGTAATCTCCAGATAAGCACTACGAACACTCTACTACTGGCGCAAACTGCATATAAACAACAGTGGAACTGCGCGACACACAGTGTCGCATTACGCTAATAGCTCCTATCTCACTATGACGTGCATATGCTTGCGCGCGTAGCAATATGACACTGTGGTAAACACAGTGCTGCTAGTGTCCTTCGCCCTCCTAAGTGCTACAAGATGGATTTTTATCATTTTTTATACGAAATAAGAGAATGGTATAAGAATTGTTTATGATAAAATTAAATATCACAAGAAAATATAATAAATTATTAAATATATTTATATATCGATAAAAATTGGGGGTGCTGCAGTTCCGTAGTGTTTATGCACGAGCCCCCCCTACTCGTAACATGAGCTGCCTTGTCGTAATGTAAACAAAAAAATAAGGTCCAGCCATTTCTGAAATTTTATAAAAGTATTATCTTTATATCTCCACTATCTTTGCGAATTTCTTTCTTTTTTTTTCTTCTTTTCTTTCCTTTATCTATGTAAGGGATGGAGCTCTTGTCCAATTCAATATTACGGTGAGGATGGGAAAAGTGAAAAGCTACTTAGAGGATAACTTCAATGCCCGCAACATCAAAGAATCTACTGTGGTTATCCACTTACACGGAACTCTCAACAGAAACCGAGGAATGGTTCCATTTGATATTTGGAAGTCGCTTATTAGATCTTTCCGCACGTCAGACTTTAAATTTTCTACCAACTATCGCTCACAATTACTGAACTATGACTGCTGACCGTGCCAGCTTCAACATTCCACTTTTTTTTTTGTGTGTGTGTGTGTGTGTAAAAGTTTCCTACATGTTCTGTTTATTAGTTATGTAATCGGCCATGTTGGCCCCATCAATCTATTATTGTTTTGTTCTTCCACATCCAGAAGACATCACTAGCACATTGCGAAACTAGTCGGCACAATCGTACAATCATACAACCAATGTCAGTTATTTTACATCACGTTTATTTTTGGTCGAAAATTCTCCATATTCAATACTTTATTAGACTGCAACTTTTAAGCCGATACTTTTAGGTGTATTAATTTTAAAATTTACTTCACTACGACATCGAGTAAATAAATGATTTCAGTGAAAAAAAAATCATGGTTCACGTAACGCTCAGAAACTTGCTCTTAAAATTTGAATTTGGATAAGATTTTTACATCTTTACACGACGTGCATGCAAGGAAGTACATATTTAAGTCCTATTTATATATACATGCATGCATAAAGACTTCTAATATTTTTCATTAGAAATTCTGCATTCTGATGTTCCTGAATTTGTTTAAAGTCTATTGCAGAACTTTGTAAAATAATTTCAAGATGTTTGTCTTTAAGTAAGTTTAGAAATTTATCTGCATTTTCTATAACGTTTAGCGGCCAAATAAAGACGCACTTGGGGCTGTGGGTTTGTCCAGTGAGCTGCAGATTAGGTGTGTCTGTAATATTCTAATTCCTTCATGGAGTAACTGGACTTTTGGTAAACGTCTTTTGCTACCCCCTCATCATGTCGTAAACATACAATATTTAACATGCAGTTGGCAAGATTATTAGCGGTCGAAAAAAGCAAACATGAAAATTAAAATTGGTTCTGCGAATCGTTACCTTTTAGACTTTCCAAAATTAACAAGCACTTGATGGAGGTAACCATTAGTGTATAGAACTTCCGGGGTTCTTCATAATGTAAAGCAAAGAGAAATTGTGATTCTAAAAGTTCTTGGCACGTATGTTAGTTTTATCTTAGTTGAATGAATACAAAATCTGTTCACGTATAATTTCCATACACATATCTGCTAAGTAACCACGCAACCATAATTGAGAAAAAAAAAAGTTATTCAGGGGTTAAAAAAAATACAATGTACGTGACACATCAATAATAACATGCGCTTCTCAGAAAATATTATTATAGAGGGCGCAACGAAATATAGCAAACTATTATAAACATTGGGCTGAAAATTTTGCAGACGACTAACAACATGAGGTTTTTCGAAGAAACTGAGCTTTGAAAATGCAGTGAGATATTTAGACTGCGTGTTCAAATATTTATAGGAAATGTAATATTTACCGACCTATTTTTGAATGTCTAATATGCTTGGTTACCGAAAGCGTGGAAATATATGTGAGTTTATTCGCTTTACAAAGTTCTGATTGATTATTTCATTTGTGCGTTTTGCTAAACAAAATCCTCAGCAATGTAGGACGCTTTTATTGATTTTCTTAATGCGTTCATCTTCTGTATATGCCTGTACAAAAACAGCAACGTAACTAACTTTGGGTGTTCCGCTAAGATTCTCTTGCGTGCTTAGAGTTGTTATTTGTCAGCACAGCCTTCTGATGAAAGCGATTGATTGCGAGGCGAAAAAAATATAATAATAAAAACAAAAACAAAGGCATTCATTTTTATACGAAAACATAAGCAGAATATTAGGGGATTTTTATGAAAAATTTCAAGTCAAAATAAAAATGCTTAATTTATTAAGCTATTGACGGCAAATCTTCGTTTCAAGAGATGCTAAAAATGAAACATAAAATTAATGTACTAGTTTTTATAAACAATTTATCCTTCATTTGTGCCTATGTATTCATTATGTCTGCACCTACTTCAAGGACAGTAAATAGCCAAATTAATGTTTATATTGTCGATTCGAGATTACTTAAGCGAGTAGAGGTTGGGAATGGGAAGTGTCTATCTATTGGCTGGAGATGACCTCTACAGGGGTTAACAGCTGATTATTTAGAGCCAAGAAAAGAGCACTTAATTTCCTCTAAACTATTTCTAAGAAATGAAGAAACATCGGAAGACTTCACGCTTGTACTTTATAGATTTAAACGTGCCAAGATAAGCATGCTCACTCAAACTGGCCGTGATTCGAGGCCAAATAGAAATTATCAGTGCAACCAACTTTGCTGATCCGATATGGAGTCTCATGAAATAATTATTTCCCTTCGTCCGTTGGCCAGGCTTTCCAAAAGCCACGTCACCAGTAAGCTAAGCACAAATATCAAAAATAATATTGGAGTCTGAAATTAAAAAAAACAAAAAAAACAAACTTACATTTGTTTTGTATTGTCGTGAATGTCTTCTTTTCAACGAAATAAACGTTTATTACAAGTGGAAAAGAAAATTTAATTTAAACATTTTCAATATTTAAATATTTTCCGCCATGTGGCGTTGCTGTTCCGTAGCTCAGTCACTTGGAAGGCTGGACATTTTAATTTCATTGGGTTCTAATCACACGTACAACGTAAGGAACGTTTGTAAGAGAAGACTTTTCAACTGAAGGTGAATTAGTCGAAGATGACAGTAGTTTCCGTTCTGCCAAATAGGAAAAACCAGACAGGGAGCATGAATTCGACAGACATAATACAGTGGCTTCATAGCTCTAAGCCAAGCTTTAGGTCTGCTCCATGCAGGCCTAAAGCTAATTGGACAGTATGGGCCTCCAGAGCAATTTAAAATTGTAAAAGATTTTGCTGAACAAAACATTAAAATTTTCTTATAATTAGTTTCTTTTGTAAAAGTATAATCAATAAACACATTATTTAATTTTTAACATTGGTTAATAGCATATTATCCTGATACCTAATTTATATTAAATTAGGGCTCCAGCAAAATTATCCCAGTTGGCGCCCTAAATCCAGTAAACATTTCGAACTTTGATTTTACTTTAATAAATGCTTATTCTAAAGCCTGATTTGATTTCATTTTACATTTTCTTAAAATTCCATTTAAAATTCCTTAACAATTTCACTTAGGTGAGGTTCGTGAGTACAGTTGGTAAAACTTATTTTGATTTATGATCTTTCAGTGCAGAGGGAAACATACTCCTTTTCAAACCGACATACTCCTTTTCCCCAATCCATGATCTCCTTACTGTTAACTTACAACACTGGCAAAGGTGTACTTATTTTAGAGGGAATGGGGTGGGGGTTACTGAGTTCATTGACAAAAAGGTGCTGTTGATGTTCAGCGAAACAATAACTTTGAGTGAATCCCCAATATTTTCAACTCCACAAATCAGCACGAATATATTTAAGTCCTAACAAATGCTTCCAATCAGTTAAAATATTTCTCCCTTTATAAAGGATATTTATCTCGCTGCTTACGCACAGATGGACAGCTTTAGTTCACAAAACATTTCTATATAAATGTTTCCGTTTTGTAATTTTTAAGTTTTCTGCAGCCAAGCCATATTAGGAAGAGCACACGAAACCTGCTTAACTCAGGAAACACGTGGAAAGATACGAACGAAATTCAATATTGTCCACAGTAGGCAAATAACACACTTGACCTTTTTTGCCGTCACTGGAGTGGCGCTGTGGATCCAAAGGTCTCTGATGGAAGATTTAGCACATCACATGACTACAGAAAACGGGGCGAATGCTTATAGGACGGGAAACAGGGGGTGAGGGAGGGGGAATGCCAACTACATAAAAGCAATCGCTCGTTTCATATCTTTCCCGGGAATCTGATAGAGAGCATCCCGTCCGGGTAGTGATGGTAAGAGGCAGCATCCTGTAGAATAGAATAATTACCTTCCTATTTAACACTTCGCTAAGTTTTTAAAAAGATGAAGGTGCTTAGTATTGTAATGTTCCTGTGTTCTTGGTTTCTGACGTTTGGGTACTCTACAACGAGTCTCTTTATGCGTGAAGATACTGTGAAATATCGGTACTTCGAAGGTAAGTCATGGTTCGATTATCAAAATAAAATGTCAGGAAGTAACAGGGAATGATTTAATTCATGAGTCATATGGCTGTATTGTGCAAGAGAAATAACCTCATGTAATTTCTGAGACTCTTCTCCCCTCATCTCCTGGTTACTTTGTATTATGCTGTATTCTTTGATATTAAATAATCAAATAAATTAAAATAATATTCGGTAAATGTTTAGTTGACTTCCTTCTAATTCTCAGAATCCGGATTTTGGGGAGGGGGATGTCCTAACCCCAACATCGCGGAAGTTTCTATGGTAGATGTAGAAATCATGAATATCAGGAAAAGGAACCACCAGATTCTGTAGTTCCTACTACTGGTCAATGATAATAGAAGTTATCATAACTTAAATCAAAGCAGGGTTTTCTCAGCTCCCCACCTTACTTATAGACAAGAAATATGAATCCTTTATTCTTTTATACCACAAACTCTCTCTCTCTCTCTCTCTCTCTCTTTCTCTCTCTCCTCTTCTAAGAAGAAATTGGAAATCCTGTAGCTACAATTCTTCCAAACATGTTTGAGAGAACGCGTCCAGAGCTGAGTTACAGAATGGACGTGTACCGAGCCATGGAATGGCCTCACATTGAGCTTGTTCACCCAAAGGAATAACAATTTTATTTTCACAACTCGCAAGGTTTATCACATACACAAAATATTTACAATTACACAATCAAAATGTTATTACTACATTTTCATGTCACTAAAAATTCAGTACAATAATAATAATAATAATAATAATAATAATAATAATAATAATAATGGATTTTACAATTTCACATGCAAATTTGAAAAGCTCTATTTAAATGAGCTGGATCATTTTCATTTTAATAATATTCATTATGGATTAGGATATAACTTAACTGAATGCAATCTCTAAGCTTGTGTTAAGTTTATCTGCGGATGACTTTGATCAGGTGTTGCTGTTTTGTCAATAGTTCAGATATATACAACTGTATCAGCATAGAAACACACACACACACACACACACACACACACACACACACACACACACACACACACACACACACACACACACACACACACACACACACACACACACACACACACACACACACACACACACACACACACACACACACACACACACACACACACACACACACACACACACACACACACACACACACACACACACACACAAATACCTAGGAATGTAATGGTGCATCAATGAACTGAAAAGCTTGAGCTCGTATAGTGTTTTGCATTAAGTCTGAAGGTTATGCAGAGTGAGTATTTTCGTAGTGTACAATTGTTTAGCGTATAATTTGAAAGGTTTTTGATCTAGTTGGTTGTTTGATGTCTTCTTATACGATACGTGGTTCTAGCCATTTAGTTAAGAGATGTCACTGGTGTTTGGCTTTTAACATTTTATACGATGTCAATAAATATATCAACACAGATAAAGTCGGCGTCATCTATTTGCTCCCAAAACATCAACTTTATCATTTTCATACTGCATTTTATAACTTTATCCTTGCGTGAAACCACCACTCCCTCTTATTAGAAGTGGCTTGAAAAAGTTCCATATTTAGCCTTCTAGAACCCGGTTTTCGGACTATGTAAAAAATAAATAAAAAAATACAAGACATATATAAAATTAATAAAAATATGGGTAAATAATAATAATCTTTAGCCCATCGATAATAGGAATGTACTATATGTTTACAAAGAACCTTTCGTGGGTAAGAGAATATAAAAAATAAATTATGTAGAAGTATGATTATTATGTAGGTGTAGATTATAAAGTATGTAGGAGCTAGATCTTTCAATCCGTATAACTTCCTTGCTATTATTTATCTGGAATTTACATTGTAAGGGTTTTATGTGGCTATTCCAATTCATATCTGCTTCAAGATAAATTTTAAGGTATTATTACATCCTGTCTGAGGATTGCAGGAAGCATCCGTAGGTCAGTCGGTATAGGTGGTGCCCTTTGGTGTGAAAGATCTAAGTTCGAATCCCAAGCGAAGAATCTTTATTCAGGATTCTTCAAGTGACGGTAATCAGTTTCATACGGATGTGGAAGAGTTTTGCTCCGAAAACTCGAATGTTTCATCCGGCAAACTGGTCCTGTGAATACGCATATCTACAGAAATAAAATGCCAACAGAGAGATGCAGCAGAAGAATGTAAATGTGGCTGCATTAAATTGCCCAAAGCCGCTAATTAGGCAACTCAACTGTTTCTGAAACGTATGAGAATTGGATGGAAGGAAGTATGGTAGGTTTAGTGAATTTTGATTTTGTCTTGCCGCAGTTTTGGTGAATGAAGTTTACTGTATGTTTGCTTGGGCAGCGCTTACGTCAATATGAATGGATACCATAGCTGTTTCATCTGCGAATATCTTTCTTCTGAGAGTAGCTGATTAACATCGTGCGAGTAGATGCTGAAGAAGTGAAAGAGAAAAAAACAGAACAGTTACCTGTGGAACTCGATACGTTATTGATAACTCTGCACTGCTGAATGATCCGATACATGTAATTTCTTTTCTGTTTTTGAGGCAGCTTTTGAACCACGTGTGTACTGAGTCACCTCATTCAACATGTCTAAGCTTTTCTAGAAGTGTTTCATGTTTTAGTGTGACAAATTCTTTCGACAGTTCAATAAAGACGATTGCGAATATTTTGTTTTTATCTAAGGCAGTGTTGATTAAATCTGTAAAATCTTCCAAGAAAGTTGTTGCCTTACATCTCTGGAAACCGTATTGTGTTTTTGGAATTATTTGAAACTTTTCCGTATATGTAATGAAATTTGCTAAGACCAATCGGCTGTATTATTTGCTTGAGAACTGGAAATATCGTAATGGGTCTGTAGCAGCTGCCGATTGACAATATCTGTTACTCCTCTGTTATAATTGCTCAGTACATACTTGTATTTAAATTATCCTTCTTTTGTGAAGAAGAAGAAAAAAAAAGAAAGAAAACTTGCATAATCTTATCATTCTTGCATGATATTTGACTTAGAATATTATGATTTAATTTTAACTGCGATGTCACTGATTTTATCTTCATATATCAGAAACAGATGGGCATGTTTCGTTGCTTAAAATGTATGTTAGATTCCAGGCAGGAATTATTAAGAAATCGGTAAAAAAATCTGTCAAGAAGATTGTGGAAATGCAGTATATCTCCATGTACTGCATCTCCATATTGCATATTGGCATCGCCATATTGATAAAACTTGGCATTTCGGATTGTTACTAAATTGTATCAAACACCATTTTATTTGTTTTAAATCAAATAGTTTTCAAGCATATAAATTATATGCTACTTGGATTGTTATTTATATGTCTTTATATAGGCTCTGGATTGTATTGTTTTAATGAAAGGTACACATACTCGCCACTGCATTAGAAACTTTTATTTAATACCGTGTTGGACTGTCGATATCCTCTTCAATTCCCTGCACATAGTTCGATGACATACTCGTATGTGTCAGGAACAGCCTTCATTCAATGTTTCGATCAATCGCTGCACACAGGAAGTTCTGTTTGTCCATGCAAGTCTCCTCAGACGACGGCGATCTCCTTCCTGGAGATCACCGTCGTAGTCACGATTTTGAAAACAGCAGAGCTAACCGGTTTCTTAAAAGGTGAGATATCCTGTGTGCTTAATCAATGGAAAAATAACCGACATTGACTGTTTTAGGACCGACAAGCAATGTCGGTTATTTTTCCATTGATTAAGCACACAGGATATCTCACCTTTTAAGAAACCTGTCAGCTCTGCTGCTTTCAAAATCGTGACTGCAGCCAGACGGGCATCCACAATAAACCTTTAACGAACTTCGAAGGATCCTTTTTTGTATACGTTTCATCTGCATAAAGGTTTCTAATTTAGTGGCTTGTGTGTGTGTGTATATTATAATGTGACGGAATCTCTGAAACCTGCCTCTTTCTACTCATTTTTTTTTGTTTGTTTCAGAAAGGCTTTCAAGTAGTATGATATGAGTTTCCAGATTAAATTATTTTTTTATTTCGATAATTTCATAAGAATATTAGATCATTCTTTGAGAAAATCTTTTCGATCCTCGACTAACAAGCCTCTTCTTTTCCATAACACATTATGCAGCCATAGAAATATAACCTTCGAACTTGAAAACAATATCGACTCAACGCGTGATAGATTCCCCTAGATCCCAGTCACGAACAGTTCATTTTCACCTCATCAAATAAATGCTCGATTAGGCTCATTTCCGATGACTAAACAACTTAATAAAATACGATCAAAACACTCTCAGAATTTGGAGAATCTAAAAGGGATATTATCGGTAGCACTTCGCTTTTTTTGTTTATTTATTTGTTTGTTTATTTTTATGTGACTCTGGTCCACCGAAGGTTTTTATTGTAAACCTATGGTGCAATCGTATCATGTGGCTAGACTAAGGATTTTTCTATTTCATTAATTTTATATATATTTGTATTTTTATATATCATCCGGTAACTCTACGCTAGTGATCAAACACTGAACTTTTTCAAGCCACTTCAGGCCTCCATTAAACTGGATGGTGATCTCACACTGAGCGATGGAATTCATCCCCCACCCAACACGATCAAAAACTTCCATATCCACTACGGGATTTTAACCCGCAGCTTGTTAGTTGGAGAGCAGATACGCTAGCCACTCGGACAAGAATTTGTGTCGGCAACTTGAGCCAAGAAACCGAATACCACCAGCGGTCTACAGCGTTTCCAATTGGTAAACTGACAGCTATACCATGACCAACCACAAATATACAAAACAATGACAGCTGTACCACCTGTCATTGTTTCTACAATGTTGTAGAGACATCGACAAGAAAGCAAGCACTTCAGCTAGCTATAGAAATGTGGACACTGCGACGAATTCACAAGAATGATTCAGGATTGTTTACGTAAAAAATCCCACTAGTGCGTGCCATGAAGGGAAATTGGACCAAAAGGGAACTAAAGACATTCTTGTGAAGATAGCCAAGTAGATTGCGTGATTGCTGTGTGTGTGTGTGTGTGTGTGTGTGTGTGTGTGTGTGTGTGTGTGTGTGTGTGTGTGTGTGTGTGTGTGTGTGTGTGTGTGTGTGTGTGTGTGTGTGTGTGTGTGTGTGTGTGTGTGTGTGTGTGTGTGTGTGTGTGTGTGTGTGTGTGTGTGTGTGTGTGTGTGTGTGTGTGTGTGTAAGAGAGAGAGAGAGAGAGAGAGAGAGAAACATTTTGAGGGGAAAGCTGAAAACACTATTTGATCTGAAGAATAGCATAAGAGAAGATATCGAAGCCATTGCACAAAAAGATTTGTGCTTAGTGAAGCGCCACTCGATGAGAGGATAGAGTAACTTCCTCTATCCTCGGTGAGGAGAGGATAGAGGAAGTTAGTAACTTAATAACTCTTATATTAATAACAGTTATTAATATAAGAAACAGTCTAGAGCAGGGATTTCCAAACCGCCGCCCTGGACTGTTAGTAATGTGTCTCCATAAGATCTTAAACTTTAAACATTATTATGTGATGCGAAAATATGCTGTCTTTCTTTCCGTTTTAATACAAGACTTTGAGAATAGGTTTCAAGATTTTCTGAAAAAAATTGCCAATTCTTTTGTATATTTGCAACTCCATTTTCAGTCGATATAAATACATTACCTTCGAATTTTCAAATGGAATGTATAGAGTCGCAATCAGATATTCAGCTCAAAGAGAAATTTGATCATGTCTCTTTGCTAGAATTTTATGAGTTATCTTCCCAGAGAAAAGTATCCTTCGCTTCACAATCACGCTTATTCATGTCATCGCTTTTTGATAGTACGTACATTTGTGAACAACTATTTTAAAGAATGAAGCATACGAAGAGTCAAGTTAGATCAAACATTTTTGACGAGAACCTTGAGAGCTCACTACGAATTGCAACCACATTCATAGAATCAGACTGATGCATTGGTTTCACGTAAACAAGGCCAAATATCTCACTAGTTCTGTATTAATGGTGCCCTCTTTTTTTAAGGTTATAATCAAAAAATTTAAATAATAAAGGAAGTTGTTTTGTTACTTATATACATTGTTTATATTATACATTTTATACGCGGCCTATGACGATCCCTCTTCAGTCAATGTGGCCCAGGCAAGCCCAAAAGTTGGATACTCATGGTCTAATACATTAAAACAATTCAGATTCAAGGTTATAACAATAACAATATAAAAAGGGCTGAGAACCCGCTCTAGATATTTGTGTGGGAGTCAACACCACCATCGTACCGCACTAAAAATCATGGAGATCGCACTATTATGTGGTCATCGCGTTGAATTTAATTTGCTCACGCATAATCTTCGTACTTGCCTAACGAATTTAGCAACGAATATTCCAAGACAAAGCCGTGAATTCGATAAGAAGAGATTAACGTACTAAACTATAGCCACTCAGTGTCTGTGGGTGGATCTGTTAGGTCATGGATTTAACAAACTAATGCGTCTATAATTATTACATTGAAATTCATTTCCGTTCTTGTCAACAGGAAGATTAACTTGTGGTTTATGTCTTCTTAAGAGCTGCAATATACACCAAAGTAACGACTGCGATACTGATCGAGAGGCTTTATTAAGTTAAACTTTCAGACAGTATCAGAGAAAAAGTTTCAGAATGCTTTCTGCGAGTCGGAAAAATAGCTTAAAACAAACGAAGTCAGAAGGCTGACCACCGTTTGGTTGGTAAGAGCTGGATTCGAATGACAGCAGAATGAGATTAACATTTAAAAGAGCTTTTCAACTTTGTGTGTGTGTGTGTGTGTGTGTGTGTGTGTGTGTGTGTGTGTGTGTGTGTGTGTGTGTGTGTGTGTGTGTGTGTGTGTGTGTGTGTGTGTGTGTGTGTGTGTGTGTGTGTGTGTTCGGCGAAATTCAATGCATCATTTCCTTAGTTTTTTACATAAGCTGGAATGACTAACAGTTGGAACAATAATGGAAGCCAATGATGTAGACTTTAGCGTTTGGCCCGAATTTATCTGATTTCAAGCTATTGAAGTGCTTCGTTTGTGAACTGATGATAAACGGGAATTGCACGACTTTTACCAAGAAATACTCCGACTTTGAATGGTCACTTGAGTCGAGCTATTTATCAGATGAAAAAAAGCACATCTCAACAAGTGGTCGAACTTAGAATATGGTGCGAATATCTGTATGACGATCTTCCTATTCAGACGAAAACTCCAGAGGAATTTTAGACAGCGAATATATATATATATATACATTCTAAGGATACCAAGTAATTTTATAAACTTGTTTTTTTTACTCCTTCTCCCAAGTAAGCAAAACAGTTAAGTTTGTGCCTGAACGTAGTTCAAGTCTTAAAGGTAGTGCAACACCGCCAGGGCAACTCGTTGTAAAAGTGGTTAAAGCTCTGATCACTATTCTTAGTATTTCCCATAATGTAAAACACATCTCACTAGAAGATGTATACTGTTATACATTATGGGTGTGCGGGAGGTAACTACCCAGACCGGCTTCAACCTTTTTTTGAGGTCTCCTCGGTGAGTAGCTAGACCCTGAAATACCAAGGTTTTTAGTAATACAGAGCCTTATTTTAACCTTTTTCAAAAAAAGGTTTGGCTAGTGACCCCCCCCACCCATAATGTATAACAGTATACATCTTCTAGTGAGATGTGTTTTACATTATGGGAAATACTAAGAATAGTGATCACATCTTTATCCACCTTTACAACGAGTTGCCCTGGTTTTGCACTACCTTTTAGACTTGAACTACGTTCAGGCGCAAACTTAATTGTTTTGCTTACTTGGGAAGAGTAAAAAAACCAAGTTAATAAAATTACTTGGTATCCTTAATATATATTATCCCCAAGGTAAAAAAAAAATTTCACACACACACACACATATATATATATATACGATCATTACGCCCAATTGTCGAAGGTATCAATTCTCCTAAGTACAATCTTTCAAAATATCTTGCCAAATACCTAAAAAGTTTTTCAGACTGATCACCATCCTTTATCAAGAAAACTACATAATTGGTTACATACATCAAGGATATTACAGTTAATGAAGATGACAACATAGCTAGCTTGGACATAACTTCTTTGTTCACTAATGTCCTAACCGATGAAGTCCTAACATTACTCAAGGACAAGTTATCCAAAAAATTCTTTTGGAAATTCTAGGAAATAGCATCATATAATTCAAGCAGTTTCTTTATTACTTGAATTATATGACGTTGAATTATTTAAACTGAATTTTGTGTTGTTATTCGGCTATCGTTTTTATTCAGCTCCTGATGATTAAATTCAGAAAAAAGAAATTCTTAATCGCTTCTAGCTTTGCCACGTACTTCAGGAACATTCAGAAATATTGCTACTTTTATCTAAGCTGATCGTAACTAAGACTGTAAAGATCTCTGTGGATTTCATGGAATGTATTGGTGAATACTGTATAAGTGGAACAGTAGTCATACTTGGTGTACATTGTTTTTTCGGAGAAGATGCATTCTTTCGCTTTTCTCATGCACGTAGAGTCCTGGTGGATAATTTCAGTTTAGAAATAAAGACCAGCAAATGAGTTTTGCATCCTTCCTAAAACCTAAGTAATCATAGGCAGTATCCAGTGCACAAAAAGATGACTTTTTATGGATTCATGTTTGATTTTGTTACTAAGCCAGTCCGAATGAGTTTCAGTTCCAACTGGTAGTCTGTGGTAACACCATCACGTCTTTCTTTCAAATACAGTTCATTTATTTTGGACAAAAAAAGATGCAGACTTCCTCATATGAATGTTGAACAACTGAAGCTCTATCTGATGACAAACTTCCCAGTGAGACATATCTCTTGAAGTGTGAAATTTTTATGTTCCTGATTTCCTTTTTTTTTTTTAAATTTGAACTTCCATTATAAATTACTAAAAGCGAGTTTTAATAAGATAAGTTATTAAATTTAGCTAACTTCACATTCTGGAAACATTATAATTACATTTTTCATCAGTTACTTGAAATAGTCGCTAGAATTATTAGCAGCCAATTACAATAAACAGTTATTCATCCCATCCACGCACTGTTTTTACACCAGTCTTTGCTCCCTCCCTCTCTCTCTTCTTCTTTGTTTCTGTTGCTTCTTTCTTTTCTTGCTGATCTCATTTATTGCCCCTTCAGTTTTGTATGGCTAAAAATATTCTGTGGGAGATTGTCAACGATTAACAAACAGCCCAATGACTAAGATCCAACTCACGTCGAAATAGTACACGAATACAATGGTTTGTTCATGATAAATGTCTAACTTATGTTGGTCTTTCAAGTAACTATAATTTTTTTTAATCTAATTTACAGCTTATTGTATTACAACTGTTTACATTAATATCAACTCGGTTGATATTAATGTAATCAATATCAGAATAGGCTAACGTTTTTTTTTTTTTTTTTTTTAGAAAATATTGGCCGCAGTTACTATTACGATATATTGTACATTGTTCAGCTTTATAGAATAAATAAATCTCTTCCAAGTTGTGATCTGGACTAATTTGTAAGTTGACAGCAATAAAGAAATTTTATTGCTGTGAACGTAGGAGGCCTTTCAGATTAATATGATAGAACGAAGCTTATTTTCTTTCATAGAGGAAATGAAACTCAGTTGCGAAAACATGTGACCTCGGAGGAATCAGTCGGAATGCAAGTATCCTCATCTGCATTCCTATTCAAGATGACCTCCAAACCAGATCAGAAAAACACGTCAATTAAGTTCCAGTTTGCACTAGTTGCAGAGACCGTTCAAGCGATTCAACCCTTCCCTCTGAACTGTTAGCGAATGCTTCGTCTGCTGACAGCAGAATAATCTAACTGCAACTGGGATGAGAGCAATGGTTCAAGGTCAGAAGGGGCCGATCTCATTAACAAGGACGCATTAGAACACGCTCTAGATAAAGAGACAAAGAAAAGAACGTGACTGGATCAAGTGGTTGGATTTATGAGGCTGTTTTCTTCCAATGCTGTTAGTGTGTGGAAATAGACTGATTCGATAAACGGTTGCTATGTGAGTTGACAGGTGGAGTATTAAGGGGCCTAAATTTGTCATTCTATTCCCTCTCCCCTTAACCAAATTTAACTTGATCGACATGTTTGTAATGCATCGAAGAGTATCTGAATCGGGTTTTCCTTGTTAATAGATCTGAAATTATCCAAATAAAATGATATTTTTAGTAGTAAGTGAGTGATGAGAGCAAATCATCGAGTTAACATTAATATTCACAATTGAATCAAACCCACAGTTATATTTATGTGTACAAAACTGCACCGGGCAAATGGTTTACGATTTTTATTCAATTAATCTGCAAGTAATTCTGGATTAATCTGAATTTAATTTAAATTTCTTAAAATATATTTCTTCAATTTTATAAAATTGATTTGATATACACTTTGATTAAATTATAGCACGAACATTTTTGGTTCCTTGAATTCGTGAAATAAGGCATACCACTCAATGAAATACAAATCGTCTACTTTTCCGTATGGCTTGTAATCCACGTAGAGTTTTGAGGTTTAACACTGGCCCTCGAGCAAATCAAAAGGCGCGTGAATTATGCGACCGGCAAAATCCATAAAATGAAGTTGCTATCTTGTTGTCCCATTAACATTCAATCATCTCAAGAGAGAATCGACATTTTTCTTTATTCTGCACGAATATTATTCTTTCTTTCATTCTTTTCATGGAGGTGTGATCAGTACAGTATCCGGAAAATATCTGGCTGTGATTATGCTACTAATAATCAAAGTGCAGGATAAGAATTAAAATAAATCGTTTTATATACGAGGGTGGTCTGTAAAGTTCCCTGCCTCGACCATAGATGGCAACACTATCAGCAAGATTTTTTTTTCTAAGTTGGTACATCTGTCATAAGCATCCATGTGAAATTGCAAGTCATCAATTAGTGAAATTCCATCAATTAGTTTGTTTTATACAGCTGTCTGAAGCAAAAGTGTTGTCTGCATTCCTTGAAATGGATAAAATTGAGTATCGTGCCGTTATAAAATTCTTTGTAAAAGAAGCCCGCTGGTCGGCATTTTTCTTCGAATCCAGAGGTGGTTGCAGCTGTAGAGGGGTATTTTGCAGATCTTACTGAGAACTAGTAAGATCAGGGACGGGATAATGGCGCTGGAACATCGCTGGGAAAAATGTATTAGTCTTAAGGGAGATTATGTTGAAAAATAAAAATATTTTTGAAATTATAAATTCGTGTTTTCACTGTTAGGCCGAGAACTTTTCGGACCACCCTCGTAAGTGTGGTAGGGAGAGATGAACCAGTGAAAATTCTGGAGCACGATGAGAAAGGAACAGACTTACTAAATTAAGCAAAAATGTACCAAAAAGTGTTACCAAAATCTCAATATAATAAACTTGTTTCCATTAAAATATTTACATATTTCGCAACTTGCATCCTGCGAAAGAAAACAAAGTTACAAATAAAGGAACAGCACGAGTTTTCCTTGTAGTCTGAGCAACAAAAAAAGCTCTCTCTCTCTCTCTCCCTCTCTCTCTCTAGTGTAATTATCATTTAATGGTGACATTTTGCGTCTGCTTCGATAGCTCATTGCAATCAAGAAGTAATGGTGAAGGCTGCTTCTTCTTGATTGCGAAAGGTTGTGAATTCAAAAGCCACTGGCGTTTGTGAAGCTTACTGTAAATAAGTGTCGGTTCCCTAGTTTCTAAGTTTGTTTGTTTTTTTAATTAAAAAAAGCTAGGAACTGGATACTTCTAAGGCTTTCTGGAGTGCTAGTAAAGAATGCAAAAATTACAGTTTTTATTGCGATGAATACATATATCATAAAACACAGAAATATGAAGGTTACATTTTTACGTGATTTCCAACACGAGAGGTTACAAAACCTGAAGCATATTAGTGCCATGCGTGGCAAGATATTACGAAAATGTTTTTTTTTCGTAATATTTTTTTCACAAAACGCATCATTTGCAGATGATGGGTGCGTTTGCATTGTTTATGTCTTCGTGAGACAATAAGATGGCATCGCATTATTAGCATCATTTTCAGATGGAAGATGGAGGATGACTGGAAGTGCATGTAGGCTCAGAGCGAACCCAATCGCTTCATGTTAAAGCTACCGCCGAAAGAAATTTATCTTGAGTTAGAAACACCCATCATTATCTTCCTCCTGAAAAATATTCAAAGCAACGCCATCAGAAAATAAAAAAAAATCAATGTTCTGTGGACTTTCTTTGCTCAGTTTTTAAGGGGAAATGAAAGCTGAACGTCACAGTAACACAGTAACCGCTTGGATGAAAGAAATCGTCAGAAATGCCTGGAATGTTGCATGAAGATGCAGCATTCCAACACTTTACTACACTTTTAACGCAAGTGGTTACATTATAAGCTTCTGAACGGTCTTCCGCGTGGTCTCGTAATCTAGTCCATAATCGCCGGCCTGGTTGGCTGAGTGGTTAGCGTATCCTATCCTGCTCTCCAATCAAAAGGCTGCCGGTTCGAAGCCGTGGGCATGGATGTTTGTGATTATCTGTGAAAAATACTAGTGGTCGTAGTGGACAGTAGATGGTGTTCGTGTAGATGATGCGGTAGACGGATGAGGTTGAGTGGTGGAGACGGAGAGTTGTAGAGTAGAAGCCCTCCCTCGATGAGTCTTGGACTCCCTGGAGGTATTGACAAATATAATAATAATAATAATAATAATAATAATAATAATAATAATAATAATAATAATAATAATAATAACCTTCGAACCACTGAAAGAACTTGAAAAAGATTTGCAACAGAACCGAAGACGCACCGTTTTGACATCTATTTCTCTGTTGTCAGGACTTTAGTTTGGAACAAACCATTCTTCGTAATTTGAAATTAGTAGGAAGGCGACTAAGGACATAAGACCATTATGTTATATCTATTATTTTTGGTGGATGAAAACTTCATTCATATCAGTATAAAACTAGTTAATTCGCGTTTTAAGGAAAAGTAATTATAAAATAAAATATAGAAATCAAATCTCACGCGATGAGCACGGAGATACACATACCAGACACCGAATTAGACCTTCCAGCAATATCAATGGACCCGTTCCGTACAACAGAGCATGTCCTACACCATGACCCCACTTCCAGACCTTGAGCTGTGTTGACAAAGAAAGCTAGGTTCATTGTTTCATGAGTACTCCTGCCAAACTCTCTGCCAACCATAAGTAGGAAGAGAGTTTGGCGGGGGCACTCATGAACAGAACAGGATGATGTACAGTAGCTCATCGGACCATACAATATTTTCCAGTCTTCCAGTGTCCAGTCACGGTATTCTAGATACCACTGATTTCCACATGCTTATAAGGAAATCAGTGGTTTCCGCATAGGCATGTGACTTCCAATATCAAACCTCTTCGCTTCCCTGCGCATAGTTCGGTGAGATATGTTTTGGTAACAGCCTTCGTTAAATGCTTCGTCAATTGCTGCACACAGGAAGTTCTGTTTGTTCGTACCAGCCTTCTCAGGCGACGGCGATCTCGTTCCTGACAAGTGGACAAGCAATACGGGTTATTTTTCCACTGATTAAACACCCTGGATATCTCGCTTTTGAGAAACCAGTCAGTTCTGCTGTTTTTAAAATCGTGGCGCCAGCCAGAGATGGGCATTCATAATAAGTCCTTTAGCGAACTCAAAAAGTTCCTTTTTTTCCCTATTGTGATTAACAATATTGACAATTACTGACCAGCAGTATTCTTAAATAGTTGCCTAGGGCACGTGATTACGCAAAGTATTTTGCATGTGTGCTCCATAAGTGACGTTTATGTGCATCTGCATAAAGCTTTCTAATTTAGCAGCTGGTAGATGTACCTTTAGTCGGTCTGGCTGCTTGAGTGGGTAGCATGTCCACTTCCCAGGCTGTGGGTTCGAATCCCATGTAGGTATGGATGTTTGTTATGTCCTCTCCCAATGTGGACGAAGTCACCCCGGGAGTAGCAGACCCAAAACCTCCCACAATGAGAGAGGTCTTCACCCGCTAGTGGATAGAAAAAATGGGTTAATATTCATTTTTTATTTTATTTATGTGTACATTTACAATAATTATAAATCTGAAGCCAAATATTACGTGACAGCGCTACGAAGATGCTGTTTAAGGATTAGACGAATCAATCTTGAAATAAGATTACTTCCGGATTAAATTATTTTTCATTAAATATATACTTGAAATACAATTATTTGTACGTTTAATTATGCAACTTACAATGAATATTGCTGGTAAATAAAGTGGAAATATTTAGAGATATTCATTTCACTGTAGTTATATTTTTCATATAAATTAAACAAATTCTCTGAAGTAAATTAGTTAATAACACTAAAAAGAGTTTCTATCATCTGAAAGAGAATCTCTAAGTACTACTACTACTTGGGTGGGAATTCTGATTTTTTACACTACGTCACTGTAAGGTTGGTGTTATGTTAAACTTATTTTATTTGATCAAATATTGGCAAGCGAGTGTCTAATTATTGTTATCTCTAAGCGTAATTAATATTTTATATCCACGCATTATTTGTAAACAATGAAAGAAGTTCGCTTTAATACATTACTTATTAAAAATGAATTTCATTTTGTCATTCAATTTCAGATTACCTTAAGAACCTCAACATTAAAGAAAAAGCCAGGATTACTGCAGACTTAATTGTTTACGATATTACATCAACTGGGGATGGAGACACTGCAGGCGACACATTCATGACCACGCCAAAATCCATTATACCTGATATGTTCAAAAAAAGTAAGTGACTAATTCAGCAACACTTAAGAACTTTACCTGAGTGCACTGGAAAAGGTGCTGCCATCTATTGATCATCTCTCGACCTTCTTAAATCTTATTAGCTAGCTATTGGGAATTTGAGATTTGATTTATTTAAACGACATTTATTTTATTTCATTTTATTTTTTTACTTCCAGAAACCGATAGAAGAACAAATGTTGCTTGCTGTAAGCTCGGGAAGATGGCAGGAGACAAAGGCTACCACTGTTTCGCTGATTTCTACGCTGCCAGAATTATGCTACGAAACAGAAATCGCGCTCATAATCGCAAAATGGCGTTTTATGGACACGAAAAAGTACCCCACTATGGGGATAAATTAATGAAAACCTTCGAATACTGTGTGGCTGGTAGAGCCAGTGTCTTTCATAAATGCTGCCATCGTTCAGCTATGGAAAGGAGGACACCTCATTACGATTCTGCTCAGAAATGGCAATTTGAGCATAAGATCCAGAAATGACCAGAAGTAGCATGTGAAAATGGTACACTATTTAATTTCTGACTTAAGGAATGTAATATTTTATCTAAATTCACCTCGATTTCATTTTATAATGTTAGTATCAGTACAAGCATTTCATTTGTTGTTGCATGTACATAATCCATTGCATAATACATCTTTTTTTTCCCCTTCACTTTAACGATAAACATTTATTCTGTTGTTCTAGAGGTCGCTCGTTGTAATACGAACAAAATCTTCTGCTTATTTTAGTCCTAACAGATGTACCATTTCATACATTGTGTAACTGTCTTTTAACGACTATATTCTAACATAAAAGTTATACTAGCGTTCTTCTCATCCCATAGGAGTTCTGCATTAGAATAATCTCATAATATTTCATTATTTTTTCACCTACTTTTAAATATTAGTTTGAATAATATTAGCTTGGTTTGCATAGTCAATAATCTTTTTATTGTTTTCTATAATCTTCTCAGGTTTATTTCTCTAAGAGCAGAGACTTTGGTAGTTTACAGCTTATTTTGCTATTTCTAGTATGCATTTTTAAACTGCAAATATTAGAGAACTCCATATATAATCATATTTCTTCTTCGGACATACTAATCTAAGCATTTACCTATTTCATTTTCGTTGTTTTCTTTCGTTCTGTCTGTCTTATTTTCGAGTTTCGCACGTGTATGAAACAGTCATGTCCATCATTGTAAAATAATAATTAAAAAAAAAAAAAACGGAAATCCAAAACACTGGAGGTATATTGCTAAACAAAAATTTAGTACAAAAACTTTTTTTTTATTTTGAACCTTCACTTCCCACTTCTATTAATAAAGCTCCAAATTCACCATCACAATAAAGTACAATAGTTCTTTTTTTTTTTTTTTTTTTTTTTGTAAATAAATGCATGAATATTTTTAAAATAAATTCCCGATGAAGTCTTGCCTTTTAGCATTTACAGATCCATTTATCTGTTCTGCATCGTTCTACAATAAGTTTCCCTCTTACACCAGATTTCAGCCTTCCTTAGATAATTTTCTATCGTTTTGTCTCAAAATTTAAACTCAAAGCAAATATTTCATGCTGCTAATTTTTATTGTTTTCAATGAATTTATCGTGTTACGCTGGATAGAAGCAATGCTTGAATCGAGATCGAATACCATCACTGTTTAGAAATGTGTTAATTGCAATAATTAATGATTTTATTTTCTGAGAGTGTCGTGGCTAATGAAATATTTTGACGGTTTCATTTTTTGAAAGTAATTAACAGCTTATCAAGCAAGTACCATTCATTTCACAGATTTTTTGCTCGCAATGCTCCACACATTATAAAATGTTCGCAAGGGCATGCAGTTGTCTGATCCACGTGAAGATTTTTGTTCTCCGATACGGTCAGATGTTCTTGATTATGTGACACGCTGTACGAACGGTGCAGATTATTGTAAAAATAAATATCTAGATTAACCGCCATCTTGTCTATTATTCCAGAATTTAAAATATATATTCTAAACAGTTTATATTCAACACAGCAGTTCTGTAGAGAAGAATATTTAATAGTCATGATATAATGGATGCTTACATAAATCAACAAACATTACTACTTTAAATGGAGTGTACGACGTCTGAACATAAAAAGCAAAAAACATAAACATTTTTTTTTAAAAATTGAACCGGAAAAATCCAATTAAAGCAGGTTCTTTCTTTCATCTAGACTCTTCCGTACTTCGCTATCGTTAAAAGTTCTCTTATCGCATTTCGTTTAATTGAGGCGACATCATTAAACTTTTGCCTACCAGGGGTCGCTTAAGTCACACGGAAGTGTCCTGTCCTTCGAGAAGAATGTCTTAACATTGCCTTGCAGCACAATTTGGACAGAGTATGGAGAAGTGTTGTCCGGTTATTGTTCTCACATGGTTCACATTATCCTTCCATTGCCCACTTTTGCGTTCATTTCTGGTATTTTATTTCATTGATATGATTCAAAATGCTTTCTAATAGAAAGTGGCCAGTTGTTTGAATTTGTGGAATACTGTTTGGAGCAGTACATAGGACCAGAATCAAAACTGGATATCCGATGAATGGATATTTCAACATGACAGGGCACTCATCTGAAATTTTGCTGTGATTTTTGCAAACATTCACTGTACTAAGGTGATGTCTTCATACTCACTGGCATTGAATCCGCATTGTCTTTTTGTTTCCTTAGCTTAACTGAATCTTCGGAGGCAAAATAATTTAATGTTGCAACCTTTATGGGGCTCTATTTAACTCGTTAATACTGCAGCCAATCTCGGTACTCTTTTTAATATCTCATCCCGAGCTCACAGCTCAAGAGAAAAAAATAAAAAAATACGGTACCAAATATGACTCGGATTATTGTTAACATGGAAACATTAATGATATTTGATTATTGGCGTCCATATACTTTTCGGGTTTTTGCTCTGCATTCGCGTCTTTGCTTTCGGCCCAAAGTGCGGCATTTTTGCAATGTCTGTAGGAATTCCACACGATAATTACAGCATTTATGGAAGCTTGTTTTGTGATGGAGACATTTTGCCATCCTCATAGCGATTTCTTTGTACCTTTTAGCCAAAGCATCTCCACTGTTTCTCCCACGAAGTTTTAATTTCCCTTGATGGATGTGATTACTTGTTCTTGCGATAGCGTGGATGTCGAAGGTACACTGCATTCCTTCTCTAGCCACCCTTTCTCCGGTTTTGCAACACTTCCAGGACTCCAGTCTGTCCGTGGCGAGTGTTCCATTGACGTTTTGAAGGTGGGTCTGTCGTTCCTCTGAAATTCTTGGATTAAATGACTCCCTCTGTCTAGGCGATTGGTATCGATCTGGTCTTTGAAGAGCATCTGTTGGGAATCAAAAGATAATTAAATATGATTTATGGCTGAAAAAATGTTAGAAATGTCAGATTACATTCAACATTTCATGATGAATGGAGATATTATAAAAGGTCAGAAGTCGAAACTGTATAAGCAGTTGCAAATTCCATGTTATCCTGGTTTTCATGTATTTATGAACGGATTTGAATGGTCGAGATAAATTATTAGTATGATTATATTTTGTTTGGTTAAACTTTAACTCGTCTTTTGCGTTGATAGCTAAACATTTACCAATTGAAAAAATTGCAATCACCTGAATACATTTTGTTCGTTTTCAAAAAAAAAAAAAAAAAAACATCTAACAACTTTTATTACCTTATAGGGAGTAGACAATGCCTTTTAATCCTATCTAGCTTTTGGAGACTGAGTGGGCAGTTCAATATCCACTGGTAGTCAATCAGAGATAGCTGGCCCATGACTATCACTAATTATAAGCGGCAACCGATCAACGACCAGCAAACAAGTGCTGCCATCTCTCAGTACTTAAGCCAGCAGGATGTTATTGTCTGAGATTGTGTGGGCTCTACGGTCGATTTTCTTGAGTTCATAGGACGAAAAACCCGCGTGCCCGTGCTGGAGATCGACTAACTCGGGAAGCGGTGAAAGAAAGGTTCGGAAAAAGTTCCTTCAGTCGGCTACTAGAATTGAACTTCTTCAGGCAGCCTAGCACAGTGGATGCAAAAGCCACTTCCACTGATTTGTTCTTTATTTTCATTTCTCCATGTAAATAGAACATTTTGTATTAAACTTGGGAAACCATCAATGGAATGTTGAGAAAATAAGAAATAGATTTAGCGACTATCGCTTCATTCCTTGACACTGTTTTGAAGTAATTTGAAATTATATTAAACGTTGCGAAGATCTTCCAGGATCTTTCTGTCTTGCAGAATAGAAAACTTCCATATTTCGAACAGTCAATCAACGTGACAAAACCTAGAAGAAGATCTCAAACTATCAACACTGTTGATTGTTTCATGTGGTAGCCTCTAGACCAGTTAAAATACAATTCTTCCCAAGAAAGAAGTGTAATCCGAAGATCGCATGATTTTTTACGAATGAAAAAAGTCAAAGATTACATTCGACAAACTGAAAACAAAAAAAAAGTTTTGTTTTCTTAGTTCAGTGATAAATTTTGCTGTATGCCTAAATCATGATGACAATAAACGAATAAATTAGTTTGCGAATGCCAACAGGCCTTCGCACGCGCGTGTGTACAGATAACCATTTTCGAAGTGGAAAACAAATGAAGTACGATCACGTACTCTCTCCCGACACAAATATTTTCCACAGTCGCTACAAACATTTGCTCCATTCGAAACCACCCAGTTGGTCATTGCAAAGAAGTGAATCTATCCATTCGAATTACCGAGGCTTGTTTATTATTATAAGTTGGCCGAGTGGTTAGCGTATCTGCTCTCCAGCCAAAAGGCTGCGGGTTTGAATCCTGCCTTGGGCATGGATGTTTGTGATTGTCTGCGAAAATATTAGGTGGGTAGGAGATGGCGTTGGTGTAGATGATGAGGTTCGCTCTAGTTAGTGGATTGAGTGGTGCCCTCCTCCGATGAGTCTTTGGACTCCCTGGAGGTGTCACGTAATAATAATAATTATTATTATATTAGTAACAACCGCAAAGTTAGCAGTCAACAGCATAATGTTTAGAGACAAAGTGCCATCTGCTATTAAATATTTCGATATTATTATTTATTTTTATTTTATTTTATTTTATTTAGCTCAGTGGATGTGGCGTTTGCCAACCACGGCGCTTGGCCGCACGAAGGAAGACTTGGTTTCGAGTCTAGTCTCGGCGACTAGAGGAAATTTTTCTAAGCCGTTTTTCGACCGGTTCCCGAGTTAGTCGATCTCTGGCACGGGCAAGCAGGTTTTTCCTCCCGGAAACTCGGGTTTTTCGTCCTGTAAACTCAAGAAAATCGACCGTAGAACCCACATTATTTCAGACATTAAATATATTGCATTAGAGTTAGGGAGATGGTGGCACTTGTTGAGCCGTCTCTCTTCACTGAGTACCGCTTAATTAGTGATAGCCTTGGGGCATCTGTCTCTGATTGGGTACCAGTGGAGATTGAACTGCCCACTCAGTCTCCAAAAGTTAGATAGGGCTAAATGGCCTCGCCTACTCCCGTATACGGGAATAAAAAGGCGTTAGCTGATTTTTTTTATTTATTTATTTTTTTTTTTTTTGCGTGATACCTCAAATTAATGACAAAATTTCGTGAACTTTCTGAAAAATTTTTTTTAAAAAATTAAAAAACAATGAAAAAATTTGAGCCTGTGTAGCTCAGTGGATGTGGCGTTTGTTTGCACACCGCCGCGCTTGGCCGCACGAAGGAAGACTTGGTTTCGAGTCTAGTCGGCGACTAGAGGAAATTTTTCTAAGCCGTTTTTCGACCGGTTCCCGAGTTAGTCGATCTCTGGCATGGGCAAGCAGATTTTTCCTCCCAGAAACTCGGGTTTTTCGTCCTGTAAATTCAAGAAAATCGACCGTAGAACCCACATTATTTCAGACATTAAATATATTGTGTTAGGGTTAGGGACCACGAGATGGCGGCACATTTGAGCCGTCTCTCTCTTCACTGCGTACCGCTTAATTAGTGATAGCCTTGGGCCATCTGTCTCTGATTGGGTACCAGTGGAGATTGAACTGCCCACTCAGTCTCCAAAAGTTAGATAGGGCTAAATGGCCTCGCCTACTCCC
The DNA here is from genome assembly GCF_054136105.1 of Typopeltis vanoorti. Taxonomy (NCBI): domain Eukaryota; kingdom Metazoa; phylum Arthropoda; class Arachnida; order Uropygi; family Thelyphonidae; genus Typopeltis; species Typopeltis vanoorti. The sequence continues at coordinate 9,526,425 of NC_143551.1, read as the reverse complement.
GTATACGGGAATAAAAAGGCATTAGCTGATTTTTTTTTTTTTAAAAAAACAATGAAAATTCTATTAAAAGTTTTCTAAAATCGAATAATATCTTGTTATACATTTCAAATCATGGATTTCATTGTAAAATTCATTTTCTAATAAAAGTTACCAAGAAAAGGTTGTAAACTCGAGCACTTCAGTAAGTTCTTAATTTCGGATTATGATTATGAATTTGGATGCGGAATAACCTCGATGTCTCTTAGATATTTAGAAGTGAATCGTCATCTTCGGTTAATTTTATGTTCAAAGGATTTGGGTACTTCTGGTCTAGTGGAATCACAGTCAAGCAGTTCTTTTGTGGGATGCGATTCTGAACGAACACATTAAAACAGGATTCTAAAGATAACGTTTTCAAAGAATGCAGCTCTGATTTTATATATCATAATAATAAATAAATAAATAAATAATAATAATAATAATAATAATAATAATAATAATAATAATAATAATAATAATAATAATAAAACGGGCTGTGGATGTAGCAGTGCATTCGCTGTGTCCACCTTTGGCCTGCGCTGTAATATCAATCGCTACAGAATCTCATTGTTCGCATTTCACAGAACACCTACGCACTGGCAAAGAGGAATGATATATATACATATATATATATATTAATAGGAGGAGGTCACGGCCGGTCGTTCACCATTTCCATTTTAATGGATGCAAACAGCGGTTCGAATAAAGTCGTGTGTAGTTTTAGGACAACTCCAGTGGGTGTTTTATCCGGTTATTGTTCTCACTTGATTCACATCACCTAAACCTTGTTAATGCATATGGTATATGCATTAACAAGAACTGTCTTAACAAACATCACTAGAAGTCTCTCGACTTTGGACTGTGCTGAATTCTTACTCAAATACTGTTTCGCTCTAAATTTTTGAACGAAAATAAGCATACTTTTTGGATCACTGTATCTGTTTGTCTGTGGTCTTCATGATATTAAAAAAAAATTACACCATTAAATGACATTTCATCGCCTCTTTCACAATCGTGTAAGGAGCGATTAAAAAGTAAATGCAACGAGGAAACTGTATGAGGCACGAATTTTGAAAATAGTCTTCATAAGTTAATCGTAGATTTGCTATTTTGTTTGCACACACATTCACTGTCCCAACGAGAACAACGCGAAACATGTTAGCGTGTATCACTCCTTAAAACAGAAAGAAGCCGGTCCAAGATCATGTACATACACACATTAACAGACGTCGCTGGCCTCTTGGCCTAAGTTGTTCCTACCATAATTAGAATCAGACAAACTAAGTTCAAGCAATTATATGCAGGTGGGGCCACAAACAGTGAACAGCTGGTAAAAAGTGAATGAGTAAAGAGTGTTAATCAAGGTAGGATTATTAGTATCCAATGCTGTCATGTTTGACATTCCAAAAACATTTAATGTCCTCCACCTTCCTGCTGCATGATATTATATTTTCTGGCCCTTAAGCTCCCTTCACTATCCTCTAACATCCACATTTAACAATGATCATTAAGATGTTGAAAACATATTAATACGATCCCTGTGCATTATAATTATTTCAATCAACGTAGTTGTAGTCTTCATTAACAATATCAGCTAAAAGCCTCATTATGCTTAGATTTAGATAGAAATTGTACAATTCTTAATGATCAGAAAACATCGATAAAACACTAATCGTTCAATAATTCAACAACATCCAACAAATTACTTCTTAATTTATTATTTTAATAATATTTAATCTCGGAAGTCAGCGATAGAATTTAATAAAACAAGTACTGAATGTATTCTCGGCTGTATTGCTCCGTTCACAGAACTAACGTTATCCGCTCAACATGACAAGTTATTATTTTCTCGTAAATCATTTTCGTATTTCCCCGCACTTCACTTAAAAATAACTGACTTTCATACTCACTTGAAAATGACGCAAGGCATGCGACAATCAGAAACACACAGACGGACATGCTGACTCCGAACATTCTCAGCGCACAACTTGACTTCTCTCGCCGCATCCGAGTGTGGGTCTCAATTGGAAACCCCGCCTTTGCTTTGGAATGGCGCCACCCTCGTTAAGATACAGGGATGCCAAGGAAATTCCGTTCATTAAATTGTTGCCTCCAGCGGAATTTCGTCTTCCGATTCTCGTCCCGCACGTAGGTGTGGACTTTTTTTTTTTTTTTTTTTTTCATACATTTCCTGCTGTCAGAACAGAAAAGTATGAGGAGAGGATTTTTATTAAAAATAAGAAAAATTATTATAAACGATATATATAATTTTTTCTCTCCTCTATTATAATAAAAAATCTTAAAAATATTTCAGAATAAAATGCTATAAAGAGGTATTTTGAAGGACTTTTTTAAATCCGCTATCCCCCCCCCCCTTTTTTTTTCTCAAAATATCTTTTTAAAGCATTTTTATTCTAAAATAATTTTTAAGGAAACAGAAATCAAATCTGTAAATAGATTTTATTTATAACTCACATCCGTTTTTTAGCTTCCTAGCAATCATTCTGTCGTTTAGATAGAACACAAACAGCCAATTGGAGACATGATTAGTAAAAATATTCCCAAATTCTTCACCAGAACATCTTTAAATAAAGTCAATAAAAACGATCTGATGAACCCATGCGTATATATAACTTGTATGAAAAATCTTCAGCGATATGGGTATTGTCTCTTCAGTGGAAATATACGGACGCCGCACTGTGAAGTTAAATACCATAATCAGAAGGACTTTCCTCATAGAAAAACACTTCTGAAAAGACAATCCTGGGAAATATTCCGAGGGTTTCAAAAATCAAATAAATTAATAAATAGCGAGATTCATTTCTTAAGAGATATTCTTCAATTTCTGCGCCCAGTTTCTGTATAGCATTCCCTTTTAACTCTGAACATTAAATATTGTCCTCATAAGTGTGCTCTATGTACATTTACAACATTAATGCGTGGATTTATTATTATTATTATTATTATTATCATTATATTAGAGCCTCCGTAGCTCAGTCGTTATAGACGATGTCCTTCGGTCGGAAAGACCTGGATTCGATCACCGTCAATGACTTGAGGAACCTTTATCTGGTCTCTTTCGACAAAAGGTGAGTTATCCGGTGAGTTATACGGAGGTAGGGGTTTTTCGCCCGGAAACTTGGATTTTTCGTCCCTCAAAACAGGCAAACCGGCCCCATGAACACGCGCATCTATAGACAGATATATAATACATATTCATATATAATATTATATATATATATATATAATAATAATAATAATATATTAATATGTTATTATTATTATTATTATGCCAAATCCCATGGAGTCAAAGACTCAGTGCGGGAGGTCCCTTTGTCATTCACGAGCTGTGTGAATAATTCTCTGCAGACACAACATTATCAGACGATCATTCCAATCATTCACAACTGTCTATGCAAAAAATCTTCTCGCTTCCTTCCTCACACCTTTCTTTTACAATTTCCAGGGATAACCTTTGGTTCTCCCCAGTCTCCAACCATTTTAAGAAAATGCTCTTCGCTGTTAATCCTAACAACTCCTTACCAACTTGTACGTCTCTATCATATTACTCCCTACCTCCTATCCAATTGACTATGAATATTGCATCTTATCAACATTTCTTCATACTCAACATTGAAGAGACCAGAAATCGCCTGTGGCCCTTTTCGAATGTCTCTTCATCCTTTTGAAAAACAGCTGACCAAACCTGTGCACACTAGTCCATATGTGATCTAAACTAATATTAAATACGTTACTTTAAAAAATTAATAATAAAATCAAGATTCACGTTTCTTATCTTTTCAAATCTTTCTTTAAGTGACACTTTAGAATTTCATGATTTCTTTACTTCTTAAATAAGTTATTCATATCAAGTCTAAATTCTTCATTTTCAATTAAGTTAAATTTATTTATGTAGTTATGAAGTTAGCCAAACGTTTTTTATTCTCTACTCCCGTTTAATTGAAAATGTCTTAACAAAAAGAAAGAATTTATTAAAAGATAAACTATTTTGAAGTATTTCCATATAACAACATTCCATGTATGCAAGTGATAAACTGGAAGAAAACAAGAAAAAAATCGTAAAACGACTCTCCACACCTTTTTATTCCCTACAGAGAGTAGGCGGCATCATCTTGTCTTGACCTTAGTTATAGATATAATTATTAAGAAGAGGTAAGCAACTTTAGGATTTGTAACGATTTATGTGTATATGTCTAATTATTCGCGTGTATGAGATTCTATGCTGATCACAGATTCCCAAAGCATGCAGACAGCTCATATCATTACTTGCCTTCGCTAGCTTTATTTATGCCTCACTAAGAGGATGAGTTATCCATTCTCATATGGATATGAAATCGATTCCCTTCAGGAAGTATGGCTTTTTTTTTTCATTCCGCAAAAAGACAAACGAGCCAGAAGTCCAGGAAATTAATAGATACTAGAGTGGTCTGAAAAGTTCTCGGCCTAACAATGAAAAAACGATTTTATAATTTCGAAATTATTTTTCAACATAATCTTCCTTAAAACTAATACATCTATTCCAGCGATGTTCCGGTGCCATTATCCCATCCCTACAGTGGTTCTCAGTAAGATCTGCAAAATAACCCTCTACAGCTGCAATCACTTCTTGATGAGAATCAAAACACTGACCAGCGAGGAAGAGTTTTAGTTTTGGGAAGAGGTGGAAGTGAGAGGGAGCCAAATCCGGGGAATAGGGTGATGTTCGAATAATTCATAATACAGATCCCTTAATTTTCCCATTGCTAAAACACCTTTGTAAGCAGGTGCATTGTCCTGATGAAAGATGAGTTTTTTCTTCTGCAAACAAGGTCTTTTCTCACAAATTTTTTCGTCTAGTCTGATTACAAGATCGGAATAATATTCCCCGGTTATTGTTCTACCTTTTTCAAGATAATTAATAAACAAAACACCAATGCGATTAGCTTTTCTGCTGATGGAACCGACTTTGTCTTCTTTGGCGCTGAACAACCGGCTTTTGTCCACTGTTTTGACTGCTGTTTGGATTCTGGTGTGTAATGATGAATCCAAGTCCATCCATAGTAATAAATCGACGTACAAAATCAGTTTCATTCTTGTTAAAACGCTCCAAACACTGTTTAGAGATTTTCATGCGAGTGCGTTTTTGATCTGCGCAGCACCCATTATGCGCAAAACATTTTTATTGGTAATTCTTCATTCAAAATATATTCTACACGTTCTTTTGAAATGCCTATAGTCTCAGCAATCTCACGCACTTTGATTCGCCGGTCATCTATTACAATGTCGTGCACTTGATCAATGATTTCTGGTGTTCTTACACTTTTTGTACGTCCTTCACGTGGATCATCTTTAAGGCTGGTACGGCCACGTTTAAACACGGCAGCCCATTTCCTAATTATTAAAAACGAAGGAGAAGAGTGCCCATAAACGTCCATGAACTTCGAATGAAATTCTTTTGGCGTTAAACCTTCTTTTACAAAGTTTATAACCGCACGATACTCAATTTTATCCATTTCAAGGGATACAGAAGACACACTTTTGCTTCAGACAGCTGTATAAAACAAACTATTTCATAGAATGACTTGCAGTTTCACATGGATACTTATGACAGATGTACCAATTTAGAAAAAAATCTTGCGATAATGTTGCCATCTATTGTCGAGGCCGAGAACGTTTCATCCCACCCTCGTATAATACATTGTTCTCATAACCTTAGCTGCTCCTGCTGCCATTTCAAACAAAAACTCCTTCCTTTATTTCGGTGTTTTCAAAAATGCGTTAAAAAGAACAGGTCATGTAAACATATACAGTACAGTATAAAGATAAAAGAGAAGCAAAGAAACCTCTATTATAAATTCATCAAATAAATCAGGAAAACGACCAGAATAGTTCCACACACCCTTTACCGTTTCAATAAACATAAAAGTAGCTCATCTTACAAAATCACTTGCTACTTCATTGGTATCGTCTAACACATTATATTATTTTCCACCAAGTAGTTTATTACTGATTCTGATTTATACTGTTTGAAATAAACAAACTAAAGAGTTGACAGTTTACCTTTATTTATGTCTTCCTTCAAGCCTGATAACGCAGCTAGTGATGTGCGTGTAGTACAACTTAATATTAAATATTCATACAAAAGGTTTCCTGTGACATAGCTACAGGTTTTCACTCTGGTTATCATAAAAAGAAGAAGAAGAAGAAGAAGAAGAAGAAGAAGAAGAAAAGCGCCACTATGCATTCTTGTTGGGCTATTCTATATAAACAGGGCTCGACGAACACGCTCGCCCTTTCGTCCGTGGCGAGTAGCTGCACACTGGGGAAAATAGAATATTTTCTTTAAAGAATAATCATCTTGTGACACCTCTACTAACTGTTGGAATATCAAAAAAAAAAAAAAAAAAAAAAGAAAAAAGAAAAGGGAAATGATGGTTCTTTGGTGAGTAATTTTTATGTGGTGAGTAGGGCGAGTTCTGTATGTGTGTGTGTGTGTGTGTGTGTGTGTTACAATGAAAAAATAAATAAAAAAAGTTCACCAAAGATGGTGATTATGATCACCATCTTTGGTGATCATAATCTGGTGAAAAAAACACACATTAAAAACCCTCTACGATATGCGAAAGGTACAGTGCTGATTAGAGTGAGGAGGATCTGCAAAATACAGTTAACTACTAAAGAGTAATGAAAAATATGATGTGAATAATAATGCCCAGAATGCAAAACAATGATGATCATAAATAAATAAGGAACTGGATAAAACCCAAATATAATATAATCTTTGAGAAGTCATCAGGAAGGATGATTACGTTTATTTATCTGAAAGATCACTCGTGATGGAAATTTTAACAATAATTAAAAACGAATACAAAGAGCCAAAACGACAGTTTTTAACGTGAAACAAATACCAACCATCGGAGAAATGTAATGTAAATATAAGACTGCGATTGAAAACTTGCTGTATCTGTTCAGGGTTAAATGTATTTCTGAGAAACAAGTAGGCTTGTTTCTCAGAAATACTTGAAGAATCGGCGAATCAAACAAAAAGGAAAAAGGAAACATTTTAAGTGAAGGACTGCCCACTGTGAGCATTCGTATAATGATGTCGAACGACATCATTATACGAAAACATATAGAAAAGGATAGGGAAAAGTATTATCCAAATCTTTATAGATAAGCAAGATAAAAAAAAGAGGTAGAGAAACCAATGCAGCTAATCTCCAAACTGGAGACGGCACCTGAATGAATGAATAGAATTCAACATAGATAAGTTAGCTATAATTTCAGCATTAGATTTAATTCAAAAGAAAAGCAATGAAATAAAATATATTCGAAAAATCCAACCCATTAAATGCTTGAATATTCAATGGCATTCAATGGACAAATGCTTATCCTCCTTTGAACTTGTGTAAGTGACTTCTTGTAGCATTTGGATAAAAATGAACGAGCAAGTTGACCAATTAAATTTATATTTATGCTCCGTATACTTATTACCCAAGCTCTTGCGTTTGCTCAGCTAAAAAAAAAAAAAAAAAAAAAAATCAGCTAACGCCTTTTATTCCTGTATAGGGAGTAGGCAAGGCCGTTTTTAGCCCTATCTAACTTTTTGGACAGTTCAATGGGCAGTTCAATGCCCACTGGTACCCAATCAGAGATAGCTGGCCCAAGGCTATTACTAATTAAGAGGCACGCAGTGAAGAGTGACGGCTCAACGAGTGCCGCCATCTCGTGGGCCCTAACCCTAACACTCGTATTTAATGTCTGTAATAATGTGGGTTCTATGGTCGATTTTTTTGAGTTTATGGGACGAAAAACCCGAGTTTCCGGGAGAAACAACCCTCCCGCCCGTGCCAGAGATCAACTAACTCGGGATCCGGTCGAAAAAAGCTTAGAAAAATTTCCTCTAGTCGCCGACTAGACTCGAAATCAAGTCTTCCTTCGTGCGGCCAAGCGCCGTGTTGTGAAAACGCCACATCCCCTGAGCTACACAAACTCCTTTGCGTTTGCTCTTCTATTGAAAATACATCGGTTCGAATTCCTTTTTGAACTAGAAGCCTGTCACTTGAAGGCGAATTATCTGTTTTCTCTAAGGAAGGTGACAGAGTTTGCCTCCCTAAATCTCAGGTTTTTCATCCAGCAAAACAGACAAACCCGTCAAAGAACACACAGCATACTATACGTTACAAACGGACCTCATAACTTTTTTTCATAATCGCACCCAAATCACAGGAAACCTAAACTCCATTTATGCGATGTGTTGTCAGTAATTCCAATATTGTTTAAAGTAAAACAACGAAAGGAATTATAGTTGAGCACATGTGGACTATAACTGAATTCGTCACCAATTTTAAGGTGTCTTCATAAAGCAGCCTGGTTCAGATTTTTGAAATATAATTAATCAGCAGAAATAAAATGGCCAGTATATAAGGCCCTGATAAGGATGTTATTTTGCCTCTTTACAAGGCCTTGATAAGACCTCACTTAGACTATTGTGCCCGGATCTGGTCTCCCGGTTTCCGTTGTGATTCTGATATATTGGAGAGAGTGCAAAGGAGAGTGTTAAAAATGATATCAGGATTGTGGAATACTGATTATGAATACAGGTTGAGAATTTGTAGATTGCAGACACTAGCAAACAGGAGAAAGAGGGGAGATATGATTGAGGCTTACAAACTGCTGAAAGGATCATACAGGATTTCAATTGATGGGATTTTTCAATTTATGGAAGGTGGGGAAAGGACGAGAGGGCATCCTTGGAAGCAGAGAATGAAGGCTGCCAAGAAGGGTGTAAGAGCTAGATTTTTCTCCGAGAGGGTGGTGCGTGATTGGAATGGATTGCCATTGGATGTTGTGAGTGCAAGCAGTGTGAATGAATTCAAGAATAAGTATGACAGCTGGTGTGTGTAGTATGTAGCCTCTCCCGATGAGTCTCTGACTCCCTGGAGGTATCTATTATTATTATTATTATTATTATTATTATTATTATTATTACACTGAGATCTTTCATATTATCCCGAAAACACAATATGGATTTCAGAAAAATAACGGAACAACATCTCTCTTGGAAGACTTTACAGACGTAATTAATACCGCCTTAGACAAAAACAAAATAGCCATGGTAGTCTTTATAGATCTAACAAGATTGAGAGGGCGCTGTGTTGGGGTACGAACGGTTGCATGGTAGTATCGCTGGTCCCGTTTTTATAGTTTTAATGTGGTTCTAACTCCTGTTATTAATTTAGAAGTGTCATAAAGTAACTCTACTTGTCACGCTGAAGACAGTGACATATAATTCATCGAAATCGGCCAAGTGGAATCCAAAATCTTAGTGTGCTAAAAATTGAAGCGTATACCGCGGTTGATAACGAGTACAGAACAAAGGTACGTCGCCATCTTTGCAGCTGTCCAAAGGATGAAAGGAGCGTCATGAAGTGCAACAAGTGTCAGAAGGAATTGCCATCCGACGGATGTTACATAACCTGCAGGAAATGCCATAGGAATCTTCACTTTACATGTTCCGGACCTTCTGAAACAACCTGGCAAAGCAAATCCAATGCCAAACGAGAAGAATGGAAGTGCCTAAACTGTAGAGAGAGAACAAAGAAACGCCACCACCCACGACGCAACTGATTACGCCGGAGGCAGAATCGGACGATGAACTGAACAGACAACAAAACACCGGTGAGTCTTATAATTTGAGTTCCGTTAATTTATTACTTGAAAAAGGTTTAGAAAATATAAAAGCCAGCTTGGTAGATCTTGTCCAAGACCTACTTGATAAACAGAATAAAGAAATAACAAAAAAAATTAGCGAATATGAAGAGTTTGTTCAATTTAATAATTCAAAAGTCGATGAAGTCTTACAAACGGTAAAAGACATTAAAACCAGCATTAACGCATTAACTGAGAGGCAGCACAAATTGATAAAAGACACATCGGAACTCCGTCAAGAATTTAATTCCCTGAAACAACAATACGAAGTTTTAAACCAACAACAATATAAAGAAGACCTTGTCATAAACGGTCTTCCAGAAACCGAATCCACAGAAAATCTCAGAGATATAGTTATAAAGTTAGGCCATGCAATTGACATCCCCCTACAGCATAATGATATTCAGACCATAAATCGGTTTCACAGGAAGAACAGAAAACAAGGCTTGCCACGACCGGCACCGGTCATAATTCGTCTGACAAGCAAGGCTACAAGAGACAATCTCATAAAAGCCAGCAGACTGAAAAAACCAGTAGTCAAGGAGTTAAATGCATCGCAAGACAATACGCCAATCTTTCTATCTGAGTATTTAACACCTTTCAATCAGAATCTTTTGTACAAAGCGAGAAAGGAAAAAACAGAAAAAAAGTATCAATTTTTATGGATCAAAGACGCAAAATATTCTTGAGAAAGTCACAGACTTCAAAGTCTATACAAATAAAAAGCTCGGAAGATATAGACAGGTTGCCAGAGTGAAATAAAAGACTCCAACTTAGTTCAATAAGAAGATCTCAACACAACAAAAATGAATGTAAACCATCAGATAGATGTAATTACACCAGAATACATCAGTAATTGTACTTTCGAATCTCTTGATGCATGGAAACAAAACACAGTACAAGCGGGAGGTCTCTCAATCTTGCATATTAACATCAGAAGCATCCGAAAACATTGGTTATTATTGCAGGCTTATCTGAGGAATTACACTGATATTATTGATATAATGATTCTTACAGAAGTATCCATAACTAATGACGAAGCGACTGCTTTCCAAATTCCAGGCTTCCAACAACACAGATCATGCCGCCAAACAAGAAGAGGGGGGTGGAATACTAATATTTATGAAACAAAAATTAATAGCAAAAGAAATGGACTATCAGTTTGAGCATGCTGAAACCCTCTGTCTCGAAATCATTAATACCACGAATACACAGCATCCCATAATATTAAATGCTATTTACAGGCCACCAAACCTAAACATGATAAAATTCTTACACGAACTCAATTGCTGGCTTTCAAGCCAAGAAATATGCTCAACCGAACACCTAATGATAATTGGTGACATAAACATAAATATTGCAAATGAAAACCAGAACAACACTGTACAATACCTAGACATACTATCCATGTACACTCTAATACCAACAATAACATCATGTACTAGAGAAGAAATATTCGGAAATACTATCACTGCCTCCAGTCTAGACCATATAAACGTCCGAGCATCACCAAATAGTTACACTGCATCAGTCATAAAGTGCAAAGTAGCAGACCATTACTTCACCGCTCTAAACCTGCACACCAAGACAATACCCATGCAATGTCCCACAGAAGAAAAACGACAGAAAAACAATAATAGACGAAGAAATAGTCAACCACGAAATAAGAAAAACAGACTGGGAACACCTGGTATCAGATTCAGCAGATATCTTATACAACAACATTAAACTCACACTGGAGGAAATATATAAGAAAGCTACAAAGAAAGTCCGAATTCGATCAAAAACAACACAAAATCCCTGGATAACACAAAACTTAATCCTAGAAATACACAGAAAGGACGCTTTATGGAAAGAATTAAAGCGATATCCAAATAACACAACTTTAAAAGCTGAATATAAGATAACAAGGAATCGCCTTACAACACAAATCAGAAATGCAAAAAGAAACTACTATAGATACAAACTAACCTCCGCACAAAACAACATGAAACAAACCTGGCATCTGATTAATGAGATGCTAGATTCTGTTCCCAACACCACTGCCTCCGAAACCATAAAACACAGCTTCATGAAAGACGCAAAACCTATCCAACAACTAGCAAATGACTTTAACAAATACTTTGCAGACTCCATCCAAGAACTTCACAGAAATATTCCCCCAATTACAAAACGAGACCCTCCACTTGGACCGCGATCAAAACAGACATTATGGTTCCCAACCATAAAAGAAGCAGAACTTCTCTCAGCAATACATCAAATCAAACCAAACAAAGTCCCAGGAATAGATGGTATCAGACCTAAAGATATAAAGCAACACGCAACTAGTTTAAGTCCTATCCTACTAAAACTAATAAATAAAATATTTAAAACAGGACAGATACCAAGTATGCTAAAGACCGCCATAATTACACCCATATACAAACATGGAAAAAGAAATTTAATCAGCAATTACAGACCCATAGCAACATTACCAATTATCAATCAAATTATGGAGCGGATCATACTGAAGAAACTCACAGCATACATTGAGATCTTTCATATTATCCCGAAAACACAATATGGATTTCCGAAAAATAACGCAACAACATCTCTCTTGGAAGACTTTACAGACGTAATTAATACCGCCTTAGACAAAAACAAAATAGCCATGGTAGTCTTTATAGATCTAACCAAAGCATTCGGTACACTCACACATCAAACCTTGTTAGAAAAGCTGAGGCATGTTGGAATAGACGCGCCTCTTCACAGGTGGGTTACAAACTACCTCCAAAATAGAAAGCATATCACACGTATAGGATCAAACCGAAGCAGAGAGCTACCAGTAACCTGTGGAGTGCCACAGGGAGCAGTACTCTCCCCAACTCTGTTTAACATTTACACGCACGATATTAATCAGTTACCACTCAAAGGTAAGATATTCCAATACGCAGACGATACAGCAATAATATCCGTCCATAATAACGCAAGCATAGCCCAAACAAATATGCAACATGATATAAATCTGATCACAGACTGGCTCACGAATAACTCCATACACCTAAACTCAGAAAAGACAAAATTAATGATATTCAGAAATTCACTGACTCGACCAGTTGATAACAAATATATAACCATCCAACATCTACTTTCCAACACAAAAAACACACAGAACAGCAAAACCAATACAATCACTCAGATCGAAACAATACGATACCTTGGAATTTACCTCGATGCAGATATGAACTGGAATAGCCATATAAAACATCTACACAACAAACTCCGAACAATAACTGGCAAACTCTACAGATTAAAAGACATAGTTCCCATACGCCTAAAAACACTAATATACAAAGCACTATGCCAAAATATACTAAGATACGCTATAACAACGTATGCTTTCTGTGCACCTTACAAATTAAAAAGATTAATGTCGCTACAGTACAAAATGACAAAACTGATCTTTTGGGAACAAAGAGAAAATCACGACCTTATAAACATTGCAATGGCAGAACACAAAATACTGACAGCAAATCATTTATGTCACTATGCAGCCTTGCTAAAACATTATTTCGATGCCAACTACAGGACAGTTAGAAATACATACCGTATAACAAGACCTCAGACTACTAATTATATCACATATAAATACAATAATCACTACAGAAAGGCCACGCGAAACTTCTACATCCCAGACATGATAAACAAATTACCTTTTGAATACAGAAACCTTACAAACTACAATAGCCTGAAAAGAGCTCTAAGGACATACTACGAACAAGAAACACGCAACCAAAATACCATACAAACTTAATGAAACACAATATATTCGCTCAGGCCTCCAGTTCAGCGACGCATCAAAACATTCCAAGTTATTGTGTGTGTGTGAGTGCGCGTGCGCGAATTTTTCAATCATAGATTTCGTAGCATCCAAACACAGCAAAAAAAAAAAAATACATAATAACCAACTGGTGTCATCCTCAGATAAGCTTACATATAAGCTTCGAGGATGAAAGGGAAAAAAAAAATTAGTTCTCATCCAAGATGTATTATATGTAACCAAACGCATGTAAAGTACGTATCACATGAAAACCAATGTATGTATTATATGTAAACCAATGTACGTAATGTAAATATCACATGTAAACAAATGTAAGTAATGTATCATATGTAAACAAATGAATGTAATGTATATAATAATTGTAACAAATATATGTAATGTATATAATAACTGTAACAAATGTATGCAATGTAAAAAAAAAATATTTTAAAAGTAAATCATGAGTTTACACCGTATGTTTGAGAAAATAAGGACACATAATATTTAGATTGCATATGTGTGAATACTGTTGTATAATCACACCTTTTCAAACTTGAAAAAAAAAAATAGTAAACCACAACATGTAAAATTATACAACTTATGTAACTGTGAACAAATATAATTGTAAAATATTACTATGATTGTTAAATATATATATAAAAAAAATTGTTATCATCATTAATATTTAAATCTCATTATATGTAGCACAAAGTGCTGAACCTTGTAAAATAATATACTGAATAGATGATCATGTATATAGGTAAATATTTGAAAGAACAATAAAAAATAAAAAATTATTATTATTATTATTATTATTATTATTATTATTATTATTATTATTATTATTATTATTATTATTATTATTAATTATTATTATTATTATTAAGAGAGGCCTGTGTAGCTCAGTGGATGTGGCGTTTGCACACCACGGCGCTTGGCCGCACGAAGGAAGCCTTGGTTTCGAGTCTTTACCAAGCCTTTTTCTCTGGCACGGGCAAGCAGGTTTTTCCTCCCGGAAACTCGGGTTTTTCGTCCTGTAAACTCAAGAAAATCAATCGTAGAACCCACATTATTTCAGACATTAAATATATTGTGTTAGGGTTAGGGACCACGAGATGGCGGCACATTTGAGCCGTCTCTCTTCACTGTGTACCGCTTAATTAGTGATAGCCTTGGGCCATCTATCTGTGATTGGTACCAGTGGAGATTGAACTGCCCACTCAGTCACCAAAAGTTAGACAGGGCTAAATGGCCTCGCCTACTCTTTTAAAGAAAGTACTTGGTTTGGATAGAATGCAGTTTTTTATTTTGAGGTATGCTATTTGAAATAATACATCATTCCTCACTCAAAATATCTTTTTATGCAGTCAATGAAACAGCCTCAAAATTTTAACTATATTAGAATTTAATCATGGATCACAACTGGACGAACAAACCATTGTTATGTTCTCGTCTTCAATTTCTCATCTATTCGACTTATGACAGGAAGGGTTTTCCTTTTTCATCCAAAATATCACATGTCATTTTGCCATTAATAGAAAGTAGTGATAGCACCGTAACTGTCCAAGTGAGCTGCTTATAATAATTGACATGACGTAATTCATTATGATGCTTCATTATGGTTGACTCAATAACCAAAGAGGTTTGCAGGACATCGTCAACCGTAACTAATCCACAATATTCAATTAGTATCCATCATTCTGATTTTATCCTAACTCAGAAACTCAACAATAAGCACATGCTTAAAACAGTCTTCTGACAAATTTTACTTGCTGACAGTATTTGCTTTGATATGACACTGGAAGAATCAAAGAAAAATAAAAGTTAACTCCATTTTAAACAGCAGTCGATCCTTTTGTTCATCACTAAAGCTATTAGGTGAAACTTATCTTTTGCGCTTCGCTGGCATCCAGATGACATGCTGATATCAACTAAAAATAATACTGATCTCCCTGCACGGGCTTCTCCTTCAATTTTTCTTTAGATGATCAAGGGAAATTACCTTTCACTTTAACAGGAAGTTCACACTACTCTCTGAACTTTTACCTAAAAGACATACAAAAACCATCATTATTCCAAATACCAACAACGTTTTCAAGAAGTCATATATACATGCAAGTGAGTTCAAAATTTGCATTTTCCAGAATTACCACACTCTTACATTATCTATTCAAGCAGTCATGATCATTTAGTATATATTCTACAGTATAAAAATAAGCCCATAGCCAGCAAATCACTTCAAAAGGCAGGGAAAAGACAACAATTCACTGTCGTTTCCACTAACCTCACTACAATCACCTCAAAAGCAATGGAATCGTCTTCAGTACCTGGAGACTCGAATTAATCAGTGATTACCAATATGGATTCCACAACTCAAGTTCCAGGGCAGATTTCCTAGTTACCTCACCCACCTTTGGACACAAGTCCTGGAGACGTTTGAGAAACTCATGGTCATTCCTGATATTTCCTGGGCATCATTGGGAAGGAAGTTCTACCAAGCTACCATTTTATAGTCTACCTTCTGACTGTTTCCCCCCCCCCCCTCTAGTTCACTGCACCTCATCATGAATTGTTTCTCTCTGGAGTTCTCTGTCAGTGTCAGGTAGTCTGTGCTTTCCATCGGGCTCTACTGATGTACATAAATAACCATTTCCCAGTTACCACAATTCCTATTCATAGCTTTGCAGAAGATAGTACACGCGATTTCTCTTCTTCATTTGACAAATTTTACGATGCACAATGATTCAAAATTTCAAAATCTTTCATGACCAATATCGTAAAATGAGAGTAGACAATCTAGTGAACCATAATGCCACTAAAACACTTTCATTCTTAACCAAATAAAGATCATCTCACTTTGCTTCCGCTACTTTCGATGATATTCAGATCTTGCAATCACATTTCTGTTGTTGAAAAAAATAAAATTGATAACTAGAAGCTACTCCCATCACAGCATTTCGCATGCATTCTAACATAAATAACGTTTGCATCCAAAACACTAGACTTGCAGAAGAAAGAACGTTCGATTCTAGTAGCCAACTATGGGAACTTTTCTAAGTTTTTTTTTTTATCAGTTCCCAAGTTAGCAGATTTCTTTGATGAGCAAATAGGGTTCATCTCCTGAACAGCTGGGCTTTTCTTTTTGTAAACTTAAGAAAATCGACGGTATAACGTACATTATTTCAGATAGTCACATATAGTTTTAGGGTTAGAGAGAGTAAGATAGTGGCTACTGCCTGCTATATTCTCCTCTCTGAGTGCTAATTAAAATCACTGACAGTCTTGGCCAGCTATTCTGTGGTGGACTAGATTGGAGACTATGTGTTCACTAGTCTTCAAAAGTTACTTAGGGCTAAATGATGTGGCATACTCCCTTTGAGGAATAAAAGATTTTGGCGAATTTTTTTAGAAGTGTTGCACCCACTTATTTTCATTGGGAAGAAAATCAGTGAGGAGTGATGAAGGACAGGTCAGAAGTGTGATTGGAGTGAATCTGATACAGAGCCATTATCCATTAATTAGATATCCCTCTTATGGAGAGAATCAGGTTTTCATAGCGATGCTTTTGGTGCACCATGACAAATGTATGAGAAGTATTCTAAGGTTTGATGGGATGGGATTTACATAGTGTTAGCAGCTGCACAAGTAAGGAGTCTTAATATTTAAAACGCGCCTTAAATATTTTTGAAAGATGGGATGTTTTAACTAGCGAGGTGTAACTTGAAAGAGTATTATTAGAGCGTTAGATCATCCATGGTACTAAATGTATTAAATTTAACCTGTCTTTGCTGGAAACCAATTTTAAAAAAAAATCTAAGCTTACCACTCCATCCTTGCTCTATGGTATAAATGTGAAATCCCAGCAATGGTTTGAAAAGACTCCACACATACCCAGAGCAATGAAGGTGCACCATCTTTTAGATGAGGCTCAATAGATAAAGGAACACAATTAACGGAGAAAATTTTAAAGTTTTATTGTTATTAATTCATAATAAATATTCCGAATATGTCGAGAAGATACATATCGGTAAAATTTCAGAATTGATGGAATTATTTTACTACATACTTAGATTCATCACCCCGAAATATGAAATTCTAGGTCATCTCATCCAGAAGTGATTCAAGAGATCGGAAATCCTATAGAAGGAGGAATTAGAAAATTCCATACATAGAACTGACAGCAGAATAATGATGACTGAAGAGAAACACAGTATGAAAGAATTTATGATACGAGAAAGTACAAGGTATGTAATGCTAGAGAGAGAGAGAGAGAGAGAGAGAGAGAGAGAGAGAGAGAGAGAGAGAGAGAGAGAGAGAGAGAGAGAATATTCTTTGCATAAATGGGGTATTGGTAAATTGAAAACTTTTGAAATTAGCAATCGCATCATGCAATCAGAATTTGGAATTTGGAAGTCTAAAAAATGTAGCAAACTGAATGAAAAAAGAAATAAATCTGCTAACAAAGGCCTACACTGGTAGCTATCAAGATAGATGTCACAATGATCTCAATGATTTTAATAAGCATCAGGAAAGGAAAATACACCAGAAAACTATTACCAACTCGTCGTCTCTAAAGTTAACAGTATATATTACTATCTGAAGTCGTATAAGTGTAGTTGATTCGGGATTAAAATCCAATTTGCACGAAGAAAAATTCCTATTTGTATGTGTCAGAGATAGATTAACTCGGGGAACAATGGAAGAGAGCTTAGAAAAGTTCTAATAGCATTATAAGATTGAAATTATAATGGTCATTCTTTTGCTAGCCTAGTTCTATGGATACAAATGCCATTTCGATGGGACTTCACACATTTATATGTAATATGAGTGAAGGAATAACGATTATCCACCTGTTAATTTAAAAACAATTTCTTCATTGCATTATTTATGTTATTTGTTCAGGATAGTGGGAAAATATTGAGAAATTTAATAAAACATGCAGTAAAATGAGAAATGTTATCTGATATATTGTCCATATAAGGTGTTTTCAATCTTCCAGCCACAGATATCACTATAAGAATTCCAGCCAGAAACGATCTAGTAGAGGGGGGGGGGGTGTATTACTGTTATATAATTTTTCTTATTACTGTTAGACTGATCTAAAAACTGCTAGCCTGTAGAAGCATTTTTCCAGAACATTCTTGAATGGGGATTGATTCAGTGTCTGTGTATTACGTTGGAAAAGTTCATGAATATGGTCACACAGAATGCATGTAAGAAGAACAAGGATGGAGCAGAATCTTCTGGCGACCAAACCTTGCATCAAACAGTTCAAGAATGGTGAATTACGTCAAACAAAATAAGGCTGTGGGAAGGCTTATTGGTATATTACGTATGTTAAATTTTCTATTCTTCCAGCCGAATTCCTGTATTCTAGGAAAAAAGAGATGAGTTTCCATCAAACCTTGTGAATTCTGTATATGAACTGCCTTATTTACCTCCAGCTGAAAAACAAAGATGGCATTCCAACCTCAGATCTTTCGAACTTAACGCAAATGTAGCAGTTAAATTCTGTAAGACCAGGCTAAGCTCAATTAGAGGTGTAATTGATATTTATTTCATTTAGGGAAAATATGTTTTATGTTAGCAATGTTTGACTTGGCAGATAAATTCCCATTTGTAGAAATCCCTACGCTAGCAGAGTAGGGATTTCAGCAGAGTAGGGACATGACTGAGGGGACCAGTGGTGCACTCAGGATTTAACCTTGGCGGTAGGGTCCGAGCACCCAACTTCCTTCGTTGGACCCTTTCGGGCGAACGAAGTAGTGCTCGGTCCTCCCGAGCACTACGTCGTTCGCCTTTGGTTCACAGCAGCCGTGATCCCCCAGAGTTATAGGGTATTCCCACCTTCTGTGACCGCTAATTCATAACTAGTATAGAAATAGAAGACACGAAACTGCATAAATAAAAAAAATGAATTAAAAAAAATGAAAATTAGGAAGGATTTTTGAAAGAGTTTCAAGTGTTTTTTCCCTTTTTCTTTTTTGGGGAGCCAGGGCACCCCCCCCCCCGAGTGCGCCACTGGAGGGGACGGTAGTCTATTTAGTATCACTGGCTTATTAGTGATTCAGTTGTCAAACTGAAGAGATATACTTGATGAAGAGATGTAAAATTGACGCTATTAGAAAGCAGGAAGTCTCTCTTATCATAGAATTTTGAACTAAAGAAATCAGCTAACGTCGTTTATTCCTTTATAGGGATTATACGAGTCCCTTTTAGTCCTGTCTATCATTTTAGCCTATTTTAGACTGAGTAAGAAGTTCAATAAAAGTAAAAGAAAGCACACCCCAGAATTAGATGGATAGACAAAATAAAAGAGGACATGAAAATCAAATCACAACAAGCGACACCAAACTGGACAGAATTGTTCGGACTCTCCCGGGACAAACGGAAGTGGAAAGAGTTCATTCGGCCTCATCATTATCTGCATAGCTGATGGAAGGGAGAAGAAGAAGAAGAACAAGTTCAATCGCCATTGGTGTACAATCAGAGATAGCTGGACCAAGACATTCACTAAATTATAAGTGGGATCTAATGAAGAGACGAATGACAAGTTTCACCATCTCAAGGTTACTAACACAAACACGATATTGTGATTGTCTGTAATAGTGTGGGTACTACATTGGATTTTCTTGAATTTATGGGACGAAAGTCCAAGTTTCTGGGAGAAAAAATCCACTTGCCCGTTCAAGTAGATTTTTTTCTTCCGATCAACTAACTTGGGAACTGCGAAAAGAAAGGTTTAGAAAAAGTTGCTCAAGTCGGCGACTGGGATTGAAACTTTGCCTTTATTCGGCGACCTAGCGCTGAGGAAGCAAACGCCATTTCCACTAAGCTACAGAGGCCTAGAAAACTGATTCTAATAATATTGAATAGCACAAGCCAAACAACGGTTCTTTTTCGAACTCCAGGCATACGTTTATTTTTACAATTTTGAACGCTGCAGAAATTCATAATTCTTTCTAAAACTGTCACATCTAAAATGATTTCACCTAAATTTCTTATAAATAATTGATGCTGTTAGTAAGCCTTTAGTCTTTTGCTTCTCTGTGATATGTTTCAATGTAACATCAGGGTGTCGGATTATGAACATGTTTATATTCGGATTTATTCCATTTATATAAATTTATTTCTTTACATTACCAGAAATGTTCTAATGAACAAATTTAGAAATACTAATGAACAAAATTAGAAAAATGATTCAGAAACATGTTCTATGTTTCTGAATCATTTCTGAACCATGTTCTACTGAGTGTGTTCTATGATTCATCAATCATAGAACACACCTATAACCTTCAGTTTGGTTAATTATTTAAACATTTTGCGATAAAATTCTTCGATCTCATCGAAAACAATCATCAGCTAAATCAGTTTACACCTTGGATTCCCTTATAGGGAATAGGTCGTTTTAGTCCATTTTCACTTTTGGAGGATAAGTGGGCAATTCAATCTCTGACGTTAGCCAATCAGAGGTAGCTGATCCAAGATTATCACTAATTATAAACGACGAAGAGACTAGAAACAAGTGCTGCATCCTATCACCCCTCATCCTATCACCCCTAACAGGATATGTTATTGTTTGAAATAATGCGGGTTCTTCGGTCGATTTTTTTGGAGTTTACGGGATGAAACACCCGTATTACAAGAAATTATTTTCTATAACAAGAAAAATCTGCTACATTTCATATAAATGTTAAAATTCCCATTGATTTGTTTCATTGATTTGTAACATTTCTTATATCCAAAGTAGTTTCTTTAGAATGGTGTTAATATAGTGTGATTCTCAGCATTAGAGTTTGAGAGCTATAAAACGGTAAGCAGGTAACTGCATTTTATGGTTAAATTTATCAAGTTCCAAACATAGATATTTTTGAAATCTAGAGTGTGAATCTAAGGGGGAAATCTTGATATCTTGCTCAAAGACCATTGTTAAAATCTCATCTTTCTAGCCTTGCAATAAAAGCCATTTTTGAAATCTCAACCAAAGAGAATTACAGCAAGCCTTCTTAAGCAATTTCAATTTTATTATCTTCAGCACTTTCATTAAATAGTCTGTAAGCTTAGAGAGTTGTAGTGAATCTTCGAGTGCTCATATACAGGGCGTTTCTAAACTGTTTAGCCAAACTCTTCGTACTTGTTTAACCTCCAATGATAGAAGATCATAAAAGATCATTGCTCAATGGCTTCTTCAAGGTTGTACTGAATCCTGAGTTTCCATTATTCTTCATTTGGAGGATAAATCTCGATTCACCAGCGTTGTCATAGAGAGCTTTCACAATATTTATCAACGGGTGCCGAGCAATCCGCGTGAACCCGGCACCAGCAAGAATTTCATATGAATATTTGGATTAGCACATCATCAGAGAACATCTCTTGTTCTTTGCTACCACTGAGGCTCAGTGGCTAGCGGTATCAGCACTTCTTGGAAGAGATAGTTGCATTATTATTGGAGGATATGTCATTAGCAACACACCGGTGCATGTTGCTCTTGTATGATGGAGAGTCGCGCATTCTTGTCGAACTGTTAGGAATTGTAGCCACATCAGATAGGTAACAACGCGATCTTCCAGTCCACTGGATTTCTTTGCACAGAGAGAGCCGAAGGTCATCATTTATGTGACACCGATGCCTAATTAAAAGGTTCTTCTTCAAACTAACCTGGATGGGTGTAGGCAGTGGTTCACTCAGGATTTAATTTTGGAGGGGGCTGAGCACTCACGATTTAATTTTTTTTGGGGGGGGGAGAGTTGAGTAGACGATTTGAGAATACACAGTACGCATTGCATACGAGCATCTGCAGTGATCCCCAATACATGATACCCATGATCTCCTCTGGTCCGGCTCGGGCTAATGAAGTAGCACCCGAGCACTACTTCATTCGCCTTGTGTTCACAGCGGTCTAGATTCCCGAACGCTATAGGGCATTCCCACCTTATGTGACCGCTAATTCATAAGTAGCATAGAAATAGAAGACATGACACAACATAATTTTTTTTTAAATTAATTTTAATTAGGAACAGATTTTTGGAAATTTTTCTAGTGTTTTTTCCTTTTTTGGGGGGGTAGGATCAGGGCTCCTTGGCCCCATCCCTGTGTGCGCCAATGGGTGTACGGCAATGAAGAATAATTCGGGACTTCTGGAACATCTTCAGCAATAGCTTAGCCGACAATGTGTGGCACATGTTACTACCTCTCGATCATTGCCTCTGTACAGTTCTACCTGGAGTAGGAACCAGTGACCTCCTCGGTGTGTACAACGTGCATTTTCACAAGTTCTACAACCGTAGTTGTGCGGCCCACGCAGTTAGAGACCTGTTAATTAGCCTTCAGTTGAGAAGTCATGAGAAAGTTCTTGTCTGTGGAAGACGGGAATCGAACCAGATCTTTCCAAACAAAGTACAGAAACCCGGCTGTTATGAAGGCTCTATAATGTAAATGACTCTCTCTCTCTCTCTCTCTCTCTCTGTATTCTCATCATGTATGTACGATGAGTCATGAGAATATATATATTCGTATTTGTATAATATAATATAATATTATACGTTTCTATGTAGTTAATCTCCCTCTCTCACTTTCTTCTGTTTGTTGCACGTGGGTCTTTTTATGTTAATTTATTTAAAAAATTGATGGGCAAAGCATCTACAATACAGAATCCATGTTCAAACAGGAAGTTACCCCCACGCGTACGAGTGCCGAACTGTCGGTGTTCGTGTCAGTATCCGACATATGGGTGCTGTGTGTTCTATTTGTTTGTTAATCGTTATCTTAAGTTTATTTCATTAATTAACATGGCAAAACAGAAAAACGTGGTTTTCCTAAATGAAGAAAAAAAGATTGGCGCAATATTTCCCTGCGATGAGGTGTTTTTATTTTACTAGGCTTATGACATTTTTTGTGCTTTTGAAACTAAAAAGAACGAAGTCATGATTCTTAAAGAGTATTCAAGATGCCCTTTTAATGATGTGTTAATCGTATATGGATATTTATTTTGTTTTCAACTAATAGCGTTATGCTAGTTTAGTTATTTGTTTTGAATTAATTTGAAGATGGAGTTTGCTCGCTCAGTGTTCGGTAAATCACCTGAGGGATACAGTGGAAAAAACACCGCAGGTAAAGAAATTTCCACATGGCATTACATGCCATATGTGGTAACCTGCTGTTCTGCTAAGTTTTATAAATACCTGTGTTTTAGTCCTTGTGAATTATATGGTATTGCTATTTTTTATCATAACACTTTAAAATAAACAATGTTAAATACTCCTGAAGAGCATCACTAGAATTAATATAATTTCATTATAATATGGTGCTTGGAACAAAAAAAAAAAAAAAAAAAAAAAAAAAAAAAAAAATATATATATATATATATATATATATATAATGCTTTTATTTCCCAAAGGAAGCTGGTTTAGTTTAAACTAAACCAGCTTCCTTTGGGAAATAAAAACCAGCTCCTTTAGTTTAAACGTGACTTAATCATAAATAAATACCATATTTTTTCAAGTTGTATAAATAGTACCATTTGTTTTCTACATATTTTAAGCTCTTTTATACATATTTTACATAATAAGTTTGCCCTTTCAATATGTTGTCTCATTTATACTCACTACTTCCAAAGTTACTTTCATCCCCCCCCCCCCCCTAGGTAACATTTACAAGAATGACAGGACTGTACTGTACTGAGTCATTAGAATGAACAAATTATTAAAATTTTGATAATGCTGTATTTTTATTTCGAATAATGTTCTCTCAACCTAGCTGTAGAGAGAGAGAGAGCATCTTATATAGCACTGAACTGGGAGATGGGAAGTTGTGAACCAGTTAGAAAAATCCATACCCAGAACTACATAGCAGGAAAAAGAAAGATAATAGATCATGAGACAGCATAATAGATAGAGAAAATGCCTTGCATTCTAAAAGTAATAGAGAAAAATACTTTTTACCTCCTGTGGCTTAATCTTGGAAAATATAAAACATTTGAAATCAGCATTGTTGTCATGCATTTCTAAATTTGGTAGTATAAATAGATTTGCAAAATATATGAATAATGAAATTAAGCATGCATGGATTGATTCCTGTGTGTTCAGGTTTGTTTTTCAAGATCATGGAGAATGCATCAACAGAAGAAATTTATATGTACTCAGCCAAGGTAAAGCTGCAAGGATGATACTAGGAAATATTAGTTACAGCATTTGATTGATAGAAAGAAAAGAGGAAGTATGATTGACAGCTTTGTACAAAATAGTAGCTTTCATGTTATAATAGCAAGGGGAAGAACAGGTGATGAAATAATAGAACACCTTTAGTCTTCCCTCATTTATGCCATTATCTGGTGGAATTGCAGTGAATGCTATTGGTACCTCCTTAACACATGCAGCGTGAATGATTGCTCAGATGTCTGTGCTTGACACAGTATTAACTTAGGAGAGCCACTTTTTCTTCCCTCTGAGGGTGCAGCAGTTCTGCAAGATAGTACATGGGAAGAAACCTAATGTTAAAGCATTTAGAAGTTTCCCAACCATCTGCTATTTACACTCCCAGATATATGTGTAAATAGCAGCTGAGAATCTGGGTGTAGCAGCATGCAGAGAAATGCTGTCAAGTGATGCTTGGATTGAACTCTGTGCATTCTCTGTGTAAGAGAATGCACAGATTCTCATGATTCTCACTCATTCCTGCTGTATGCCCCTTTTCTATAAATTTCTGACATCAGTGCAGTTTAAAAAATAAAAAAAAATACATCCCCCAAGAAATCTAATGATTGACAAAATGGTTTCCCCTCCTTTTTTGAGGGGGTAGGGAACCATCTTTTTACATCCACTTACCAAAATCCAAGGCGTCATCATAAAAATGACACACACACAGTCACGAGCACAGATTAAAACCTGATCTTCTGTTCTTTGCTTAACCTCAGCTAGCATTTTCTACAATTATAGTTCACCTTAACTATCCTACTACATATTATATGATAGAATGATCTTCTCTAACATGCATTTGTCATATCTGACATTTTACACCAGAAATTACAAACATCAACAACTGCTCCCATTTGCAAAATTTTATATTGTCAGTGTCTGATTTGTCATTATTCATGAATGAAGTTTCTAAATTTTTACGATAATTCAATACAGTTGTTAAAGGAAACTTTTAATAAACAAGAATTAAGGCTTTTTAATTTTTCAGATATAATCGATAAATCTGTTATAATGGTATAACACTAAAATATTAAAAATTTATGAGCTCTCAATTTTTTTTTTTTTTTTTTTTTTTTCTTGCTTACCTACAGATTATTTTGACTTTTATATTCAAAGTGACTTTTTTGTCTTTGGTGGTGGGTGGGTAGGTGGTGTTGATGGTTGTGGTGTTGGTGTTGTACGTAGTTGGAGAATTGGGTAGTAAGAGAGACAGTGAGGTGTGTAGCAACCTCCTGCAATGAATCATTGGAGGCATCCCATAATAATAATAATAATTAATATTGCAATAAAATGTACTCTTAATATTTTAATAGTAATAATAAAACCAATTTTGTTTTTATGTAATTCTTACTACTACAAATTTGAAAGAATCAGCTTAAACTTTTATTTCTGTTGCCAATGATGTTAACCGAAACCTCACTTTACAAAATACAGAAATACACATATGAACCTCATAAGAGCTAAATAAATTCATAAGAGCTAAATAAATTCACTAAATGAATATGATACAAACTGATTCATTTGTATTGTTAATTTTATTGAATTTCTTATTGTTTTCATTGTGTAGAAATTACAGAGACAAAAACACATTAAAGCAGTTACCTGTTCTGCAATTAACAATCAAGGTCATCATCAGGAATACACACACATGTATATATATATATATATATACAACAAAAACTACATCACAATACACTATAACATAACTGTTTTGTTAACTGTTTTTATGTCCATTCTTTCTACACAGTGAATGCTGACCACCGGTGTAACCCTCAGGGCAAGAATTATTGTTTTGACTATCGATGCTTTAGTTTTAATGGACCACAGTCTTAAGATAATATCATGATAATATAAGTTAACACCATATTAAATTATATCATATATTCATTGTGATTACATATACAATCAATTGTTACTGATCGTTTGCAAATGCTTTGTCTGAATATATTGTCATTAGCAATTGGCAACTGCATAAATAAATAGCTATCCAAATTGTTTGCAATGTCTGTGAACATTTGGATAGCTGTTATTAAATATATAACGATTGTATTATTAAAATCTAAATGCTTAAAGTAAGAAACAAAACAAAATATTAAAAGATAATACATTCAGTTATTAATATTTTTTAAGGGTTCCAGTTTTTTCCACTGACTAAACTTGCTGCATCTAGGCATTGCCTTAGTAGCTTAGTGGGTTACATCAGTTGCTCTGACTGCTTCAAACCTGAAGCTGTCAGGTCAGGCAGATCAGTGCTCTCCACTTTATCCCTTCTGACTACCATATTCTTTCTTTCTGAATGTTCCAGCTCAATTTTCTTTATTGTAAATCTTCTCAAAGTAGACTGCTGATATATTAAAAAAAACCTTTATCTCAGTGAAATTCTCAATATCTTCCGATCTAGTTTCCATCAGTAAAAGTACACCTCTCAAATATTTGTATTTCTCATTGTTCTTTAAGACTTGCTCATTTAGTCTGACCCCACAGCATGTACATTTTCTTTATAATTTAAAATTATGTGCCAAAGTCACCATATCATCTGAACACAGTTGCTTTTTTCTTTCTACACATACCAGCCACCGAATTAGAAACTTTTATTAAACATTGTGTTGGATTGCATCTACAACATACCAGGCATTCACTAGATGGTCCTTTAACTGTCTCAGATTCAATGGAAGAGGACTTTGCTCCCAGATCTGTTTTTCTAATATGTCCCATACATTCTCAATGGGGTTCATATTTGGGCTTTGTGGTGGCCAGGAAAGATGGCAGAAATCGCTATCACTAAATCACTGCTGAACAATTCTTGCACAGTGGATAGTAGCATTTTTGTCCATGAAACAACCCTCTCCTTCTGGATAAAAGGTCACCATTGCATGATGGATATGATCGGGAACAATGTTCAGAATTGCTTGGATGACACCCAACCTTCCAGCAATATCAGGGAACCCCATTCTGCACCAACTGAACATACCTACCAAGACACCACCTCATGAACCTTGAGTTGTGTTTACAAGGCAGTCAGGGTTCATTACTTTGAAGGACTTCTGCTAAACTCTCCGCCCACCATAGTTGTAGAGCAAGTTGTACCATGACTTGTTGGAAGACTTTTTTTCCAGTGTCCATTCATGGTTTTTCCTGACACTACTGTAGACTAACTTTCCGGTTCTTTGCTGAAATCAGTGTTTTCCATCTAGGCCAGGGGTCGCCAAACTTCTTTGACCGTTGACCCCTTCAAGAGTTTCTTGACGTTTTATCGATCCCCTCTATTTTACTATTACGTAATTATAATGGGACAAGCGAAAAAGACGCTTATGTGAGTTTTTAGATTGTTTATTTTATAGTTACAGTGTTTATTGTATGTATAATATAGTATATCTTATTATATTACTATTACTACTACTATTACTATCACTAGCAATATCACTGGTATTACTAGTAATATTAATATTAATATCACTGGTATTACTACCAGCCCTGCTCAACTCTTCAACATAGAGAAGTTTAGTTCGTGAATGAATAGCGATTGAATTATAATATGTATGTTGATGAATTTTAGAACATTAATGCTCACTTGTATGTCGATGCGCAAAAATGAGACTGGAACCGAATAGAACTAAGTAAATAAGCAACCACGCACGTGTTGCTATCTCTCTCCTGCTGCACCGGCTGGGCGGGAACCACTGACATCCGTTTATTGGTAAATACGTCATTTTGGCCTACTTGATTGGCCTCCGTAACTATTTTTATGACCTTGCTCCATCTTACAGGTCTTATTCATGCCACTGTTCCCACGATTCACTCTTAATTGCATTGTCATTCAGGATGGAGGGTAATCCAAGTTAACTGAATTAAATATTACCTGTACAATGGTGTCTTATATTTTTCTATCGACCCCCAATCGACCCCTAACAATGTTTTATCGACCCCTGGGGTCGATATCAACCACTTTGGCTACCACTGATCTAGGCATTCAGTGGTCGCCAAAGTGGTCGATATCAGGTTATTTTTCCACTGATTAAACACCCAAGATATTTCACCTTTTGAGAAACCACTCAGTTCTGCTGTTTTCAAAATTGTGGCTACAGTGAGATAGGCACTTGCAATAAGCCCTTTATCAAATTCTGAATGATCCTTCATTTTAACCCATTGCAATCAACACAATTGACAATTATTGAACAACAGCTTTCTTAGATTGTTACCTGGAATACATGTTGACATGCAGGACCAGGTATTTTCCATATGCGCAGCATAAAGGTTTCTAATTCAGTAGCCAGTATGTGTAGCTGTTAACTACATTTAGGGCACCAGTCATCACCATTTCCTTTGTTATTGAGATATGACACTTCCTTATCATAGTCCATGACTAAGTGTAAACCAAATTTAGTTTTCATGTAACTCTTACATATTTTTTATTAGAACTAATTTTTCGTTTTCTATGTTTATTTTTTTTTCAAACTTTCTCAGTTTCTTCCCATTGAATCCAATCAAAGACTGTTTTCAAATATCCAGGGTTACTCCATCATTTCCCTATCATCAAAATAGACCTGTCTCTATTTTGTAAGTTATTTTTGTTGCCATCATCATTTCATAAATCTTTTCACAGTGAAACAATAAATGTTATCTTGCCTCCCTGGTTGGCTGAGTGGCTAGCATATCTGCTCTCAAACCAACAGGCTGCAGGTTCAAATTCCACTATGGATATGAATGTTCATGATTGTCTTTCATCAGCCAGTGTGAGACTACCTCTGTGCTTATTGGAAGCCTAAAGTGGCTTGAGAATGTTCTATGTTTGGTTTCTAGAGCAGGGTTTCCAGACTGTATAAAAATAAATAAAAAAGCACAAAAAGTATATATAAAATTGATAAAAATGGGGAAAAAAAATCCATAGCCCACCCATAGTATGAATATGCTATAGGTTTACTGATAACCTTTCGTGGGTGAGAACCACAAAAAAAATTTTATTTGGACAATAATTCCCTTGGTCAATCATCAAGCATCATCTTAAAAAAAAGTATCATCTTGTAGTATCAAAAGTAGTATTGTAGTATCAGAAGTATCAAAAAACCCTCTCAGGCAATGCATTCCATGCTTGTATTCTCAATGCAAAAAACTTATTTCTTAGCCTTTTACTCACCACTTCCTTTTGCATCTTCTAGGGATGGCCCCTTGTCCATGCTCCTTCCTCTCATTCTGTCATATGAAAAATCTCCTCAGTATTAACATGTAACCTTTCAACAGCTTAAATTTTTTGATTATATACCCCTTTTCTTCTCTATCCAATTCTGTACTAATTTCTTCAAAATATTAACAACTACAGAAGAAATACAAACAGTCTTATAGTTTCATACCTTCATTTTACTGTCGCCCCTTATGTAATGGTACTATCTTATCCTCCTTTCACTCTACAGGAACCTGTCCCATTGCAAGGCTTTCAATAAACAGCCAAGCTAATGGTACAGTAAATTCCATCTAGGCCTCCTGCCTTATTAACATTTAGTGTACTCAGTATTTGGAATACACTTCTTCCTTCACTTCTAACACTTCATTGTTCATTATCCTTCTAGGAATATAGCTTGCTATACCAGGATGAAACAAACTAATAATGCGATCATTAAATAGTTCAACTATGTCATCTGCTTTGGTTACCTGATTCCCATTTCCATCCAGTAAGGTAATCTGTCCACAATAATTTTTTCTACTACTCGCTGCAGTGAGAAAACTCCTTCGTATTCTCCTTGGATTGCTGCACCAGTCTGCTCTCATATTCTAATTTTTGTCTCCTTACAATACTAGTTACTTTCCTAGTCTGAGCCTATATTCTTCAGCAACTACTCCACATTATTCTCTTTATGTGCCTTCTATAATCTCTTTTTCTTCTGCAATTTCCCCTTTATTTTTCTGGTCATTCATTTGACTTCAATTTTCATCACTCAAGGTATACAATCTGCCATTCTGCCTTGGAATCAATGCAAATGCTTTGCCTTGTCCATTTTTCCTTTCTTTAAGTTGACCTTCTCAGTCAGTTTGTCTCATGTTCTATGGATCTGCAGCAGTGCCAAGTGGGATGATCCTGAGGATTTCTAAGCCTCTTGTCTTTAGTCTGAGTGCTCTTTATATTCTCTTGAATCAAACACATTCTCCACCTAAATAATTGAAATATTCCTTGCTGGAATGAGGAACTTCATTCCACTCCACACAAAATTCCCAATCACTATGCAACCCCTAGTTCTCCAACAAGAATGCTGAAGTAGTTCAAGAGTTTCAGCATATCTTAAATTGCTTCAGTCCAAAACCCTGGTCTAGTCCAGGCAACACAACATAAAAAAAAAAAAAATCCAAAACAAACTTTTGGTAAAAAAACTGTCTCCTGCCTTCTAGTTCCCTCATCAAGGCTCTTAGTGTAGCTTTTGTCCTTCCATGCTTTCACCTCTTTTACACGATTCTTCCTAATTCAGTCAGTATTGAGGAAGACCTTTGGTTGGAAAGACCTAGTTTGAATAAGATTTTAAGCAATTTTTCATTTGAAGTTAGGTCAGTTAGTCTATTTCTTAGCCAACTGCCAGAGTAAAGGACCTTGACTTTCCATGACATCTATAGCGTACAGGGCAGGAAATGGGAGATGCAAACAGATGCTCTATCAGAGGGAATGGACTGACTCTCCATACTGTGATTGTTGCAATGTTACCTAGAACTTTAACTATATTTGCTAGTGACTGCGTGTATTCTATTATCCGAAGTTATATGGACTTTTTTTTGTTAAACCCGAAGCTACATAGCTATATAGTGGGAGATCAGGGGAGAACCAGAGGTCATCCCTGGAAACTGTATAAAGAGGGTGTGAGTAGGGGAGTGAGAGGCAGGTTTTTTTTCGTGCAGAGTTGTGAATGATTGGAATACCTTGCCTGAGAGTGTAGTGTCTGCAAGGAGTTTGAATGTGTTTAAGACCCGGTATGATGAGATGTGTGTGAGATAAAAGGACCTCCTAGATGAGTCTTTGACTCCATGAGGTCTTGTTTAATAATAATAATATTGTAATTCAGAATCTGACTGTTAAACTGTAATGCCTTTTCTGTTTTATGTAATAGTTCCACTTGATTATTTACTCTACTTATCACTGTTTATGTATATCATTAAATAAATAATAAATATTGACACGGATTGGTTTTCTTGATTTTCAAAACCTTGAGTTTTGCATCCTGCAAAACAAACAAATCAACTAGAGGAATACACACACACACACAACACTCAGTTAACAGACAACATACTGGCCTCATACCCTTAGATACTTGAGACATAATTCCAAATTACCAACCAAATTCTCTCACATCAGGTGGTGTCATGATAACAGCATCTAAAGATAAGTCTGATTTCTGTATGTGTTCTCTTTCAGCTCTTGTATAGATTTCCAAAAATACCCATCTCCCACTGTACTTTGAACAACTCACTGCATTCCTCTTCTGATCTTTTGCTAGAAAAATTCATCCGAAAACTTCTCAGCATTCTAGATACTGTTATTAATAACATTAATACCATCAATATCAATACCATATAAAGTCTTTTACTCCAGAATAACACATCCTGTATCACTTAAAAGCTGCAATACATATTGACGTGTGATACATATTTAACATTTAATGCCCAGTAGCATTAAATGTTAAAAAAAAAATGAAAAAATCAGTTATCAAACTATCATCCCATTACCTTCACATTGATACTTTTGAAAGTAGTGGAGAACATCATTAATTAACCAACTTTTTCTCTACCTGGAAGCACAGTTAATTAGTGATCACCAATATCGATTCTCCACAGAAGATATCCAGATTTCTTATCCGACCCTGCTCACCTTTAACTTCAAGCCCTGGAAAACTTTGAAGAAACTTGTAGTTGATCTTGATATATCTGAGGCATCAGAGCATTTGATTGGTTTTGGGTAGGCTTTTTACCAATCTACCACCTTAAGATTTCCTCATGTCTTTTCTGATTGATCACCAGTTTTGTCTCTGGTCATTCATCGCATGTCATGATGCATGGTTTCCTTCATCATATTTCTGTGTCAAAGGCCATGAGAACTCCAGGGATGTGTATTTTCACGCATCCCTCTATACATTAATGACTTTTTTTCACTGAACTGAAATCCTATCCATCTTATTAATATTGTACTTAATAAAAAAGTTTTCATGAATATAACCAAATGTGGGCATAAATTTATTGCCAGCATGCTAATAAATTATATTACACAAAAATGCGTCATAAATTTCATCAAAATTAAATTGCAATATGTTTTTGGCTAAAGTTATAAATTTCCTAAAGACATAGTTAAGAAATTAATGTACAGTGTGCTTACAAAAAACTCTGAGGAGAAATATTTCAGTAAATATGTCCATCCCAAACTGTGATGTAGCTCTCAAAACATTGTACCATACATTGTATTAATGTACAGTGCTTACAGAAAACTATGAGGAGAAACATTTCAGTATGGAATATGTCCATCCGAAACTGTGATGCAGCTCTCACAACATTGTACCATACTTAACACCAAGTGATTCAGGAATTCTTGAGGCAAACTGGCCCATTCCTCCTTCAGAGCAAGGATAAGGCCTTGTTTGTTTTCTGGAAGGGAATTTTGAACAGCAGTGTGTCTCCCTATTTCATCCCAAATGTGTTCTATGGGGTTGAGATCAGATGAGCATGTTGACCACTTGATTTGATTAATACCCTTGATCTCCAGAAGAATCTTCACTGCTCATGTACGATATGGTGTAACATCCATAAAAATGAATTCTTTGCCTACAGCACCATGGAACAATCCAACATAACATCGATGAACTTTGTTGCAACATTGTTCACTAGTCATAGTCTCTTTTTCCAACATTTGTGGCTCAGTGTGTCCATTAAACATAATGTCTTCCCACACCAGGACCTCAGTACCACCATATCTATCCCTTTCAAGAACATTCTCATGATGGTAAGTACCACTTTCATATTAGATCAAGTGTCATCTAAAATCAGAAGAAAGACTGAAACAATTCTTGTATGTAAAGAGTACCTTAGCTCATTGGTGTCTTATCCAATTTTTATAGATATGACACCACTGAAAATATGTTCTACGATGAGCTGTGGCTAAAGGGACTCAGGCTACAGGCATATAGCCCTACCTGTTGGAGACATCTTGCCACAGTTTGTTGAGATATCTACTTGCCTATGCTTGAATGGTGCAAGCTTGCAATCTGACCTACCATGGTGCATCAATTACGTTTTGCGGTTAAAATCCAAAATCTGTCTTCATGTTCTGTGGTAGAGCAAGGGCAACTTCTTAGCAAACATCTGTAATACACACATTCCATTGGTTTGAAACACTACCTAGAGCCTGGATACAATGCTACGTGATGTTCCCAACTCTCTGGCAATATCAGTAATTCTATGACTTTCTTCAAGCCTTCTAATAATTCTCTGCTTGAAATCATCTAGATGATGTCTTTGAGACATTACAAGACATCCAAGTTTGTAACTTCATGAAAGGGGCTTCCTTCAGACACAAGTTGTTTAGCACAGCCTTTTGCCTTTTATCCTGTTGAGTGCTACCATGTGACCCATTTGTGGACGATTCATTTGAAAATTTAAGTGTGTACCTGCTTTCTACTCGAAATCATCAGTTATACAAATGACCACAAGCTTATTTGACTGAATTTGTGGTTGTGATGTTCAGCAATAACGTTTGTCCTCAGGTTTTGGACACCAGTATATTATATACCGTGTAAAGTATTTATTCCAGAATAATTCTGTTGTCATCTTGTCCATTGAAGAGTCTTAAATATTTCCATGTGCTCCTTGAACTGCTTTGGCTATGTTGATGATTTTGTTTGTATAGAGCTGTTGTTCAGGATTAGGTTTTATTGCTTGCAAGCTGCTGTAATTGCTGGACAGGTAAAAATGTAAGTGGGTCAGTTCAGTATTAGGGCAGTTATTGCAGTTTCTATATGTTCTCATATCATCCATATTGATCTTCATTCCTCTAAAATGTCCTGTTTGGAGTCTTGCTATCATGGTGGAGGTCTTTCTGTCAGCATTAATTTTGGGAATTTGTTGTTGCATCCCTGATTTTAGTGGAATTAGTTTAAATTTTGCTAGTGCATTAGCATCAGCAAGAGTTATGTCACTTTCTTGGATGAGTTCTCTGGCCTCTTTTGCTAATTTATCATCTGCTTCATTATAATCAATGTCTACATGAGCAGGAATCCATTGTAAAATGCAACTTTTCCCCCAAACACTTGAGTTGGTTTAAGAGTTTATGAATGTCTTATGTGAGCTTGGTATTGCCATTTTTGATTGTCTCCATATCTGATCTTGAAGCACTGTAAATTATAATCCCCTCTGATTGTTGAGATTATGATAATTTTAAATAGGCTTCGAGTGCTTTCTTTATTGCATAAAGTTCACTTGTAAAATTGGAACCAATTCTCCTTGATCCAACTTTTATTGAAAGTTTTTCACCTTTCGGGAGTAGAAAGACAGCACCAGCACCTCCATTAATCATATTGGTGTCTGACGATCCATTGGTATAACAAATAACCTGTTTGGAGGATGAAAGAAGGTTGATAGTGTTTAGACCTTTTTCTTTGAACATTTCTTTTGACTCTTTTTTGTACAGAGTTTTATAAGGTTTAGATTTCTGAAGGTATTTGAAGGTAAAGGATTGGAAAATACAGGTTCTTTGCCTATGTGGGCATTTAGGTGATCATGACTATTTCCTTCCTGATAGTGTTGTCATATTGTAAAGTTGATAATTTGTGAAGTCTGCATTTTTGATTCCATATGTTCATAAGTTTTTAGCTGAGATGTGATTGCTTTGGTAGCTTCTGATATTATTAATGAATTTTATGGTGGCAAATTTCCATCTGTCCTCCAGCAGGTCAAGCCTGCATTCCTGTTGGGCTCTGATGTTGTTAGTGGATGAGACTGCACCAATGATAATCTTGGACGCTTTTACTTGTACTTTGTCTAATTTTTCCTTTACTGATGAAGCTGAAGGTGACCAGATAGGTGCTGCATATTCCATTATTGGCTTTATTAGTGTAGTGTAAGTAGTTTTGAGAATCTTTGGCTTTGCACCTCAATTTGTTCCATAAAGCCTTTTCAGTATATTTAGTGTTTTGAGAGCCCTGTTGGAAGTGTTAGAGATGTGTTGTGCAAAATGTAAGTCTTGATCAAGCATAATGCCAAGGTATTTTGGATTTACAACTTTTTCAATTAGCCTGTTGTTAATCATGACTTTGAGATTGTAGGAATGTCCATTTTTCCTGTCTGTACTAAAGATGCTTAGTTTTATCTGGGTTAATTTTGAGTTTAAGTTTATCTGACCATTTTTCTAATCCTCTCATGGATTTATTTAGAATCTCTTCTGATTCTTTAATTTTATCACTAGTGTGCCAGGTGGCTGTATAGTCTGTAGCAGGCTACTTTTGTGTCTTCTGTAAGATACGGATGAATGTTATTGACGTATAAAAGGAATAGTAAGGGACTGAGTACTGGGGCCTGGGGAACACCAGCCCAGGTTCTCCACTCTTTAAATATTGCTGCATTGATTCTAACCTTGATCTTTCTTCTTCTCATGAAATCAGCGATCCAGATTAAATCATTTCCTCTAATTCCAATATCATGTACTATTTTATTGATTTTTTTGATCCAAACACGATCAAAAGCAGCAGTCATATCAAGGAATATGTCAGTTGTCTTTTTTGTTGGTTTTTCCCTGAAACTAGTCTATTATTCTTTGGCAGAAATTGAATAATTGATCTGTCGTCGAATGACAGGCTGTATAGTCAGTTTGGTAGTAGTAGTTAATTTTCTTATTTTTTGTGAGCCAATGTATGAGTCTGCAGTGTATGATTCTTTCAGGAATTTTACAGAGCATGCTAGTTGATGCGATAGGTCTATAGCTTTGACATTCTGCAGCATTTTTGTCAGGTTTTAGGATGGGTACAATAACTGATTTTTTCCATTCTTTTGGTAGTTCCTGGTTGCCAAGAAGTATTAAGAATGTCTAGAAGTTGTTCTTTGATGTTTTTGCCAGGGTGTTTGACCATATGAACAAAGATAAAATCATTACCAGGAGATTTATTAGGTGCAATTTTCCCGATTGATGAATTTAGTTCACTTAGTGTAAATTCTTCAGAGAAGATGTCATTAGATTTGTGTTCTTGCTTGTTTTAGTATCTTACTTGTGAGTTTATTGAGGGTCTTGTCCTCTCTCCGTTATACTGAAGTTTGGAGTTGTTTGAATAGTTTCTTGCCAGTATGTTTGCCATTTCTTGATCTGTAATATCTTTTTTTTTACTCAGCGTTTATGATGAAGTTTATTTTCTATTAGTTCTCTTCTTTGATGTTGTTGTCTAGGATTCTAATGATGTTCCAGTGTTGGCTATCTTTTCTTGGATCCAGATTACTGCAAAGTTCTGCTCATTTCTCCTGCTTGCACTTCCAAATTTTCCGCTCTGTTTTTTTGTGTTATATCCATTAAATTTTTTCTGGATTCATCAGTTTTATTAATTCTAAATTGTTCATTGATATCTTTTCTTTCTGTAGTCATTGAATCGATATTGTGATCTTTCCAGTATGGTATCCAGATATTTTTCCGTTTGCCTCTTGGTATTGTTGCTTTCGCAGCTTTATTGATGTGTGAAGTAAGGATTTGTAATTTTCTATCAAGGTTACCAGAGACAAAGGTTCTCCAAGATTTGAGTAAACCTTGTGCAGTCAACTTTTCTCAAGTTCCATGTCCTCTTGATTTGCTGTTCTTGATCAATCTTGAGGTTGTTGTTGTTATGGGTCTGTGGTCACTGATAGTGTTTCCCAAAATTTTCCATTGTGCCCTTGATGCAATGCTATAATTAATTGCTGTGATGTCGATATCAGATTCAGTTCCCATAGTTTTAGAGACATAAGTACTCTGTCTGTTAATTGTTGTGAGTTCCAAGTCTGTAAAGAGTTGATCTTTATGGTCTAAATCGGGGAGCCCCGCATTGGGTTTTTTGCATTTAGGTCACCGAGTATGATGGTTGCATCATTTGGAGCTTCGCTTAGCTTTTCAATGATGTCTGTGTCAATATTTGTATTATCAGGTTGGTAGACATTTGTAATTGAAATTGAATGATTTGGTAGGTGTATTTCAATGGCTTGAGCTTCTGTTGAACTGTTATTATTTAAATATTGATTTAGAATGATTTCTTTGAATTTGATTTCTGGAGTCTTCAAAAGGATAGCAAGCCCTCCACCAGTTCTTTTCTCTCTATCTTTCCTAAGAATTGTGTATCCTTTGATGCTGAAGTTCAGATTTTTGTTTAGTTTTGTTTCTTGTAGACAAGCAATATGGATACTGTTTTTGTAAAGTATGTATTTAAGTTCATCCATTTTTCTCTGAGCATCATTGATATTGAGTTCGTCAGGAGCCCGGACTGCAGCCCAGACACATCGGCTGCCTCGGATGCAGTAGCATTGGTTGATTTCTTTCTGTGACTCTTCATTGGAAAATTGGATGCTGTTGCCATGTTAGTCACCTTGAAATCGGACCATAAGAAGTTTGGTCAAAAGCTTCAAGGATCCAGGGGAGGACCATGAGGAGGTGTGGTCAGACTTCTCCCTCCCCAGTAATTCTGTTCCACATGGAATAAAGCTGAATGTGAGAATTACAGAGGAATTTCTCTACTAGTGTTCCAGATAAGATTTATGCAAATATACTTGAAAAGAGGTTGGGAAAGATTGTGGAAGAGAATGTGTGGTCAAACTTCAAAATGGGGAAATGGACAATGAAACTTATTTGTGCCTATGTGTCCCACAGAAATCTCTTCTAAGGAAGAAATGCAGGAATTTTTTGTGTCATTAGACTAGGCAGCTGACATAAAGAAAATGGAAAAAGTGGTCCTTGTTGGACACCTGAACAGCAGAGTAGGAAATGAATCTCACTAGGCATATAGGAACATTTTGGGAAAATTTGAAGAAAAGGGCAAATCTAATAATAACGGTAAGTATTTTGCTCAGGATATGGACAAGTTGTTACTAGCAGCATGTTTCAACATAACTAGAATTCCCAGGGTGGCCTCTTGTGGGAACAGGTGCTTGGGGGGAAGGGGAATGACATCAGGTAACACTGAGTCCAGTGGAGTCTGGAGGGTATAATGATAGTTATTTTTAGAGGAACCTGTGGCATAGTATAATTATTAAAAACAAGATGTAAGTCCACAGTAATAACTTTAATTAATAAATAAGGTAGATATTTCGTACTAAAACTAATAGTACAGCTTCAGTGTTACAAACAGATAGGAATAGAATACAAGTAACGAACATTCAGTGGATCACCTATTAAAATACAATGTTGTCACGAGCTAGGAAATGAAAGAAATTAATAAATAATTAATATTTAAGATAATTTGTTTTTTTAATGATTACATAAAATAAAAGTCTCCCAGATCTTCGAGAGAGAGAGAGAGTGGCAATCATTTCGATTTAAATTCGGTAGGTGTAAAAAAGCTTCACAACTTTCTTTAAAGAGGTGTTCATATCTGAACCTGCATCTATGAAGGAGAATAGCTCTATCCCACTGGATATTATGGGTAGTGTAATACTGTGTTATGGTAGACCAGACTTCTGAGGTGTGTTGTAATCAATATAATATTGAGGTTCTTTAATTCTTTTTTCCAGAGAATGGCCAGTTTGTCCAAAATAAGAAACCTCACATTCACAAGGAATTTGGTAAACGCCAGCCAAACACAGAGATGACAGTTTATCTTTTGTAGAAGGCAATGAGGTCTTTGGCTGGCATTTACCAAATTCCTTGTGAATGTGATGTTACTTATTTTGGACAAACTGGCCATTCTCTGGAAAAAAAGAATTAAAGAACCTCAATATTATATTGATTACAACACACCTCAGAAGTCTGGTCTACCTCAACACAGTATTACACTACCCATAATATCCAGTGGGATAGAGCTATTCTCCTTCATAGATGCAGGTTCAGATATGAACGCCTCTTTAAAGAAAGTTGTGAAGCTTTTTTACACCTACCGAATTAGGTGATCCACTGAATGTTCGTTACTTGTATTCTATTCCTATCTGTTTGTAAGCTGTACTATTAGTTTTAGTACAAAATATCTACCTTATTTATTAATTAAAGTTTATTACTGTGGACTTACATGTTGTTTTTAATAGGTATAATGATAGGTATAAAAGCATTGACATTTTTATGCTTTATACTAATGCCAGGAGTATCTGGAATAAAAGAGATGAATTGGCGGCATTGATAGCATTATCCTGGCCAAAGATTATTGGGATCTCTGAGACATGGTTGGCAGAAGTTGATATAATAACAGGAATAGAAGTAGCAGGGGTACAGCATTTTTTGGCAGGATAGGAAGGGAAAACGCAGTGGAGGAGTACTGCTTATGATAAGTGATGACATTTCCTCTAACAGTGAAGCTTTGGAAGGCAGTGACACTAATGGTTTTGAAAGCATATGGTGTGAGGTAGAGGTGGGCAAGACAGGATATTTAGTGGGATGTTGCTACAGGCCAAGGAGCACAGACGAGTTGAGCTTGACAAGTGCAAGAAGAATGATTGTTATGGGAAATTTTAACTACAGTAGTGTAAATTGGGAAGAGGAAAATGCATGTAGTAATAAGGGAATGGAATTTCTTGAATTCTTGAGGGACAGATGTCTTAGGCAACATGTGATAGAGGGAACAAGAGTTTTGGATTTGGTCATAGCATCAGAAGAGCTGATAATAACTGAGATGACATCTCTCCAACAGGAGGGAGCGATGTTGTTTTGGACCATGTGGTTTTGACTTGGAATATGAATAGACATGCAGGAGTATCAAAGAAAAGGGAATGTATGTGAAATTATAAGCCAGGTGATTATAATAGCCTTAGATATCAACTTGGGGCAGTTCCTTGGGGCAGAATTAGAAGTTGTAAGTTTATTTATCACTTGGTTAGACTATAATGAATTTAGTTTAATCCTTTATCCAAGTGTGAGCAAACAAAGTTTGCGCCTGAAAGTATCTTCAGGACTGGGGTAAGGTAGTACAACACCAGGCAACTCGTTGCAAAGGTGGAGCAAGCTAACAGCACTCCTATCTCAGTATCTCCCATAATGCAAAAAACATCTCCTTGCGGATATGTATAATGTTCTGCATTAAGGGAAGGGCCACTACCCAGACTAGTTTCGACCTTTATTGAGGGGTCTCTTCAGTGGAAGCCAGGCCCAAGTGGAGATGCTAGGCAGAAGCATTAGCAAGGTCATCTCCACCTATAGGAGTTGCCAAACGGTGTGCCACCTTTTTATTAAATTAGTCTGGATTTAGAGAAAGATGTTGTAAGTTTATTTATCACTTGGTTAGACTATAATAAATTTAGTTTAATCTTTTATCCAAGTGTGAGCAAACAAAGTTTGCACCTGAAAGTATCTTCAGGACTGGGGTGAGGTAGTACAACACCAGGAAACTCGTTGCAAAGGCAGAGCAAGCTACCATCACTCCTATCTATTTAGACATCTTTCTCTAAAAAGTTTGTGCCTGAAAAGATATTTTCAGGCACAAACTTTGTTTGCTCACACTTGGATGAAGGATTAAACTAAATTTATTGCAGAATTGGAAGGCTAGGATATCATTAGTGCATGGGAAATTGTGAAGGAATATTTGTTGGCCGCAGTAAAAAGCTATATTTCATGAGTGAAGAAAATGACACAATTTGGTGTAAAGTGGATGACAAACAATATCATACAGGAATTGCAGGTGAAAAAGAGGTTATGTGAGAGATATAAGGAAGTGGTAGAGAGCAGATGCAACTAGAATATAAGACTCAGGCCAGGAGAGTGACTAATATGGTAAGGAAGGTGAAACTGGAATATGAGAAGAGACTGGCACTTAGATCCAAAGAAAATCCTAGGGAATTTATTAGCTATGTGGCCAGTAGGAGGATAAATGATTGTGGAAGAATGACATTGTGGGATAAAAATGGGAATAGAGTGACTGATGCAGAGGACATAGTGGAGTTGTTCAATAAATACTTTATTGGGTATTTCATTCTGGAGAAGTTAAGTTTTAATACTAGAGGGATAGGGCAGGTTCAAGGTTTAGAGATGCAAGAGGAGAGAGTGTTCCAAATATTGAGTACTCTGGATGTCAGTAAAGCTGTGGGACTGGATGGTATTTCACCACAAGTTTTGAGAGAATGTGCTAAAGAACTGACAGCTCCAGTGACTTGGCTTTTCAATGAAAGTCTGGCTACAGGAAAGGTGCCCAAGGAATGGAAGGAATGGAAGATAGTGGCATTTCATAATGGTGGTAACAGACTGGATGTGTCTAACTATAGGCCAATTTGTGTTTAAGATCTTGGAGAAATTAGTGAGGGACCATATACAGTGTTGGGCATATGAGGATAATATCTGTGAGAGTCAACATGGATTTGTTAAGGGATGCTCTTGCTTTAGTAATATGATTGCACTTTTATAATAAAGTGACAAGGGCAGTCGATAAGGGAAGGCATTTTCTAAGCTGATATTTAATTTGTACCACATGGGTTTAGATATCAGGTTAGTCAACTGGATTCAGGATTGGCTGTCTGATAGGTATCAGAGAGTTGTGTATGGTGTAGCAGTATCAAGGAGGCAGAAGGTTACAAGTGGGGGTCCCAAACGGCTCAGTACTGGGACCTGTATTGTTTAACCTTTAATCAGTGATATTGTCAGTGGTTTGCAGGGGGATATTCAGTTGTTTGCAGATGATGTGAAGCTGGGAAGGGTTATTAGTAATAGTGCAGATGTGGCAGTCCTGCAAGAAGATTTGAATAAACTAGACAGATGGGCAAATGAATGGGGGGATGTCTGTTTAATGCAGTAAAATGTAAAGTCTTGAAGTTTGGGATGCATTGATCGGAAACTGCATACTTGATTGGAGGAAGTAGGGAAAACAAGAGATCTGGGGGTGATGATCGATAGAAAACTGAAATTCAGGGAACATATTGTAAAGGTGGTGAAGGTAACCCAGAGGATTGATGCAATACTGAGAAGGACACTGACCTGCAGAGATAAAAGAGTCATTGTTTTATTGAATAAGGCCTTGATCAGACCACACTTAGACTATTGTTGTCATATTTGGTCCCAAGGATTTGAAGGGGATAAATTAACTGTCGAAAGGGTACAGAGGCAGATAACAAAGATGGTTTCAGGTCTGTGCAATGTTAGTTATGAGGATTAGCTGAGGGAATGTGGACTGCATAGTTTGGTAGATAGAAGAAAGAGAGGTGATATGATTGACAGGGTGCTCTTTCGCACCCTGTCAATCTCAATCCTTTCGCACCCTGGAAGTTGCAAAAGGAAGCTGTGAGCAAGAGGGTGAGGAGTGGTTTCTTTGCATGGAGGGTGGATTGCATTGCTTGAATTGAGTGGTGAGAGCAAGAACGGTCAAGGAGTGGTATAATAGACTGTGTTTCCTAGGAAGGACCTCCCACAATGAGTCTTTTGACTCCATGGAGTCCTGAATAATAATAATAAAGATGTGCACAAATTCACATGGAGAGAAGACATGAAAAATATGAAAAGCCTCATTGACTACATTATCGTTGTAGGATAAGAATGGATATGCTGAAAAGAATAGTATGTAAGAAAGTTTTAAAAAGAATTAAAGTTAACAGCTTTTACGGGTCAATTGTAGACTCAGCTATACCAACATTATTGAAAAAAAATTGCAACAGCTTGAGAACAATAACCAAACTTGGAGTTTCATTGGCAAACTTTGAAGAAGACATTGATTGATTCAGCCAGGGAGGTATGTGGTGAAGTTGCCTGCAAGGATGGAAAAATAAGAACACCATGGTAGACACAATAAGTTAAAGAAGCTGTCCTGGAAAACAAGAAAACATACCAAAACTTCCTAGAAAAAAAGTTAGCAGATTCCCTGAAGGAATACAGAATAAAATGTGAGCTAAGCTGTGTGTAAAAGTAGCTAAACAAAAGTCATGGGAAAACTTTGGCAAGAATATTGATAATAAATATCAGGAAGGTGGCAAAATGTTCTGGAGGTTATTGAAGAATCTTAGAAATAGAGGAAAGAGTACTGTACTGTAAAAGGAATGAAAGATGATAAAGGTGACATGAAAACTGAAGATAAGGATATCGTAGACGTCTGGAGTAATTACTTTGAAAAACTGTTAAACGAACTAAGCACTGACATAATCATAATAGAAAATTTTAAAGAGGAATCCAAAGAGGAGTAGATATCAATACTTGAGGTAGAAAAGCTGTCTAAAACTTGAAATGTGGAAAGGCAGTTGGAGTAGGAATGATATTCAGCCAGAAATGCTTAAATAGTATGTATAAATGTTTTGCACCAGCTACACTGCAGTTTTTCTTCTTTTTATGGTATCTAAAAGTTCACATGGTTTCCTCATTTGTTCCAGTATTTCTTGATTGGATGTTTTTGCTATGGGATTTTTAATATACGTCTGCATAACCACATCTCAAAAGCTTCAATTTTTTTTATTTTATTTATTTTTTTATTTATTTATTTATTTTTT
The DNA here is from genome assembly GCF_054136105.1 of Typopeltis vanoorti. Taxonomy (NCBI): domain Eukaryota; kingdom Metazoa; phylum Arthropoda; class Arachnida; order Uropygi; family Thelyphonidae; genus Typopeltis; species Typopeltis vanoorti. Next base: position 9,482,139 of record NC_143551.1, on the reverse strand, counting down.
TTATCAGTGTTGTCTTCAAGGTCCAAGTTTCTGCACTGTACAGTAGTACAGACCACACATTTTTATAGAATAGAATTTTATTCAAAGGCTCCAATATGTTTCATCCAACATTATGTGGACATCATCATGGAGACAGACCATTAACTACACTCAAAACAATAATGAGTCATAAATCATGTACAGTATATGTTAACTCATGTCTTAGCTCGTGCTGCTGCAGACTGAAGTACGGGATTATACTGTTAGAGTTCAAAGGAACACTTGTGAAAAGTTGCAGAGATAAATAAATAAAAATAAAAACTTATGAACAATAGTGATCACTTCTCAAAACTTGGAGATTCACACGCAGTCTGATTGGTTGAGGTTCAGATGATTCCATAGCATTTCATACATAATGGAAAATATGATCAAATCTAAAACTTGTAAATGAATTTTCGTCTGGTTCCAAAGAACTCTGTGCCTAGTGTCAATAACGTTAGACGCAAGGTCAGACATTGTTGGATTCCAAAAATGTAATATAGTCCTGATGTTCATTTACAATTGTTCAGTTGTAAAATTGAACAATTGTACAGTTGTTCCTTTGTTCCTTTGAAAATAGTATAATCATGTATTTCAGCTCCTACCAAGACACAAGCTAATTCATACATGATTTATATCTCATTATTGTGATTCATTTGTGAATGTAGTTAATGGTCTGTCTTCCTGACGATGTCTGTGTAACATTGGAGGAAAGATGTTGGAGTTTTTGAATGAAATTCTATATATTTTTTTTTTACATGTGTAAGCTGTGAAAGTTATTTAAATAAAAAAAAGAATAGTTTGTTATGCCATGGCACTGCTACAAGCTGCTGCTTAAGTGTCATACTCACCAGTTTTGTAGTTCTACATAAAACCTTTTTTGACTTAGACTTCCACATGTAAGGAACCTCACAGAACAAGACTGTCTGATCACTTTACCTGACAGGAGAATGGCTATGGTGTTTATGGATGCATCCTCTGATGCTATTACCAGATCCATACCTCTCAGACCCTTTACCCCCCCCCCCATCACGTCATTTGAAGTAATTATCCCTTAGTAGCGATATAAATTCCATTTCCATCTTCATCCGTGCTCTTTCTTCCCTTGAGATAAATTTATTCACTCCATACCATACCAGCTTTGCTTATTTTATTGTCTATTTCCATATTTAATTTGCCATCTTCTTTAAAAATTTTATCTGAATAGCTGACATTCTTTATATGTTCTGTGGGTTCCCCAGATGCAGCTTATGTTTTTACTGTTCTTGCCTATTTTCATAGTGTTTTTTTTTTAATGTTCAGTTTGATACCATATTATTATTATTAAGAGAGACCTCCAGAGAGTCAGAGACTCATCAAGGGAAGCCACACACTACAAGCACCAGCTATCATACTTATTCTTGAATTCATTCACGCTGCTTTCACTCACAGCATCCACTGGCAATCCATTCCAATCATGCACGACCCTCTGAGAGAAAAATCTATCCCTCACCCCTTCTTAGGGGCATTCATTCTTAGCTTCCAAGGATGCCCTCTTATCCTTTCTCCACCCTCCATAAATTGAAAAATTCCATCAGTTGAAATCCTGTATGACCCTTTCTGAAGTTTGTAAGTCTCAATCATATCACCCTTCTTTCTCCTGTTTGCTAGTCTACAAATTCTCAATCTATCTTAATAATCAGTATTTCACAATCACGATATAATTTTTAACACTCTCCTTTGCTTTAAATTTTTCAGGAAATGACAATGTATACTAAAATATTAATTAAAAAACTTTAATCAGTACCTTCCTGTATTTCGGCAATGTTACGTTGCTATCTTCTGGGAACAAAACTATGATATGTGCAAGCAGGCACTAACAACGAGCAAACGAGGCTGAAGAAGGCAACTGGCATTGGTCCTAGAGTCCTAAAGGTGCCCCCCCCCCCCAGTGGGCTAAATTGGGTTGTCTTGGCTGTTGGGCTGGTGTTCTAAGGATGCAAACTTCCCAAATTTGGGGCAGTCTCATGCACCCAAATTTATTGAGATTTGGGAAGTTTTTTAGAGCTGAGGCTGATTTCAAGAACAATCTTTCATAGGTATTATTTCTGGGAAAATTCCCATGTTACTCCTCTTAAAAACTATTATTTTTACAGCTATTTCGCCTGTTTTCATTTAGGAATGCTCCTATTTTTGTTTCATTGGCTTTCTACTCAAAAATTCTTAGGACATTAATGATGTATTATAGAGACAAATATATGCAGAATAATATAGGAAGAAATTTCGGACATACCTTGCTTGGATGTTGTTGGCTGTCTTCTTTCCACAACGTGTATACTTCTGCTGTTAGGCTGGTAAAGGAAGAGAGTTTTTGGAAAAAGTGGGGGGAGGTTTGAGACAATGTGGGAGAATTAATTTGAAAAAACACATTTTTTTTTAATATAATATATATATAATATTATTATTAAGGGTGGGCGGAGTGCTTTTTTGGAGGGGGAGGAGATGTAAAAAGGGACTGAAAATAGAAATTGTTTTTTTGAGGAAGGGGAAGAGTTTATCGGAAAAGGCGTCAGGGGAGGGAGTTAACGGGGTGCGAGCCGTTTCGACCGTTCGTCATCTTTGTAACACATGGAGGAAGTGGATGCTATGTCATGTTGGCGTGGTGTTTCTGCCTTTGGAGTGCTTGTGCTATTGCCTATTGGTCTGGGTTGTTACCTAATTTTTATTTTATGGTGCTTCCAACACTCGAAGATTATGTAGGGTCGGTAGACGTTGATTGAGTTTTTGTCACATTTTGTGGCTATCGTTTCCGATATTCTTAGTATTGTTTCGTTGTCTTGTCTGTTTATTATTATATCCTTGTCGATTTGTGGGGGTATGTTTCTGTTCAAGGGCGTGAGCTGCTATTTCTGTTTTCCCTGTACTTTGTATTCTATTTTTCTTTTTTGTTGTTGTGTTTAAATGTTCTGGAATAGGGATATTACAGGAACAGAAGTGTTCTTGTAGTTTTGCCCATAAAGACCTGATGGTAGAACCTGTGTAGGTGACATCACAGTCTTTTTGGCAAGGAAATTTATAGTCTAAGTTGTGGTGTTCTAATATTTCAAAATTATATATTTAGTTTAATTCTTTATCCAAGTGTAAACAAACAAAGTTTGCAGCTGAAGTATCTTCAGGACTGGGGCAACTCGTGGTAAAAGTGGACAAAACTTCACATTACTTACCTTAGTATCCCATAATGCAAAGCACATCTCCTTGCAGACATGTATAATGCTATGCATTATGGGAAGGGTCACTACCCAGACCGGTTTCAATCTTTATTGAGGTCTCTTCAGTAGGAGCCAGACCCAGAGGTGATACCAAGGTTGAAGCAATGCAGAAGTCATATTTACCTATACGAGTTGCCAAAAGTTGTTATGCCTTATTATTAAATTACTCTGGATTAGAGAAGGATGTCGGAAGTTTTATCCCACTTGGTTAGACTATAAATATATTTAGTTTAATCCTTTATCCAAGTGTAAGCAAACAAAGTTTGCTCCTGAAGTATCTTCAGGACTGGGGCAACTCATGGTAAAGGTGGACATATCTTCACATCACTTGCCTTAGTATCCCATAATGCAAAACACATCTCCTTGGGGAAGGGTGGAGTAAGAGTTATTCTATGTGTGCTAGGAACAATTCCACTAATGTTGTCTGCTGATGTTTTGGCCCATAGGGAGTCTGAAAATTTGAATATGCATGCTGTTGTTGAACTTAAAGAAGTTTGCTGAGATTACTAGTTTGATTAAGTTTATGATATCACCAGGTGTTAAATTTGTATGGGAATGTAGGGTGTAGTCTTCTGTGAGTAGTGTGTGTACGATGTCTAATGTTCTGGGAATATCCATGTTGGTATGTTGGTGTAAAACGAAGTCGCGTTCAATGAAGTGAGGATGTCTTTGTGGGATAGGATTAGGTTATTTATTCTTTGGAAAAGGTCATCCATATTTTTTTATCATAGAGTTAGACGTTGTAAGTAGCGGTTTGAGTATTTTGGCTATGAATTTTGATAAAGGTGCTGTGGTGGTTTTTTTTTTTTTTTTGTAGGAGACCATTTGCTGTATCAGGTAATTTGTGTCAGAAATTCTGAAATTTTCAGAATTTCTGACACAAACGAATTTCTTACTATGTTGTGCAGATGATGACAATATCCTTGGTTTATTGGAGAGTCTGCTGCTGTTTTGGTTTCCTGTTTGCTGACAGATGAGCACAGCATGAAGAACATGGCCTCTGAGTTGCTTTAATGATAATTCTGAAGATCATATGGTGAACATTGTCGCTGTGTCACTGGTGATAACAACTGGTTACTTGGATCTCGCAATCAAACTCGAACATGGAATGGCGTTACGTTAATTCTTCAAACAAAGAAGCAGTCAGAACACTACTCTCAGCTGGTAAGGTCATGGAAAACTGTCTTCTGAAAAGTGACTGTGCATATTGGTTAACATTCTACCAAAAGGGTAGGTCTTTGCTATTGTATTGATAATGATGCTCTTTGGTTAGAAAGACCTTGGTTTGAATCTTGTCTATTACAATAACACAAAGAACTTCTGTAAGGGTTTCTTCATTTGAAGGTTAGAAGCAGCAGGATTTTCCCTCTTGGAAACATGGGTTTTTTCATCCTGCAAAACAGTAAACTTGCCAGACACAATTTACAGATGTAGTTGCTTCATCTGTAATTTGAAACAATCACAACCAATCTGGCAGAAGAAGAAACTGATAGTGTTTCCTTTTAATAGAAAAAGTCAGTTTCACTGCATGAAAGTGATGAAATTGTAATTTCACACTTTGTTTCACAAAATGAAAGTTTTAGTTTTAAGAACAAACTGTGTCTTTCATTTTGTGAAAAGTGCTCAACAGAGAGAAGTGTCATCCTTCAGCATATAGTCTCATGCTGCTCATGTGACATTGGAGACAAAAATAGAATTGTTTCTCACCTTTTCTCCAGTCTCTGGACTTGACTTTTTATTTGTCACTTGTTTGAGCCCTTAAAAAAAAAAAAAAAAAAAAAAAACTGCATCCGAATCTGTAATGATAGAACAGACTTCTGCATCTGGAATTTAAAATCTTCACCATTTGCAGAACTATCATTCTGGAATTATTGTTTATTGTTGAAAAATGAATCATGTAGTGTAAAATTGTATAAAAGATGAAATTGTAGTATAAAAGATGAAATTGTAATTTCACACTTTGTTTCACAAAATGAAAGTTTTAGTTTTAAGAACAAACTGTGTCTTTCATTTTGTGAAAAGTGCTCAACAGAGAGAAGTGTCATCCTTCAGCATATAGTCTCATGCTGCTCATGTGACATTGGAGACAAAAATAGAATTGTTTCTCACCTTTTCTCCAGTCTCTGGACTTGACTTTTTATTTGTCACTTGTTTGAGCCCTTAAAAAAAAAAAAAAAAAAAAAAAACTGCATCCGAATCTGTAATGATAGAACAGACTTCTGCATCTGGAATTTAAAATCTTCACCATTTGCAGAACCATCATTCTGGAATTATTGTTTATTGTTGAAAAATGAATCATGTAGTGTAAAATGGTCTTCTGTGATATCTTGGAATTCCATGGAGATGTCATGCAATGATATCATGTTACTGCATTTTTGAAAGCATTTTTGAAAATTATGGAGACAACCACCGTGTTTGAATAAAAACTTTAGTTTATATAACTAAAATCTACATTCGACGTTTTGACCTTTATGTCAAGGTCATCTTCTGGAGCATACAACTATACACAGAAAACAAGCTACACTACAATCAAACTGGTTTGTTAAAGATACTGACCAACCGCTACAACAATTGTTGGCCTGCCCTCGGGTGAAAAAAAAAAAAAATATATATATATATACATCAATGCTAGAGTCCTATTATTAGTGTTATCTGTTGGTTGTAGAAATACATTGGGCACAACAAGTATCTATCTGTAGACATATATTAACATTATGATTATACTTGTACATTCCAGCCAGTTGTATGGAATCGTTTCTAATACCAGCTGAAGATTGGCTAGAGTCCTGACTTATGCTGGATCTTATATATTAGGTAGGCTGAATGTGTGCCGTGCCATCTTTGTTGTTGATATTTGGGTGGTTTATCAGGATTTTGCAGGCTTCCTTAAATTTCCTTTCATACCAGGTTTTTGTGTGGTGTAAAGAGCGGGTGCTTTTCCAGTTGATTTGGTGTAAGGTGTTGAGCGCATAGTCTGAGAGGCCTGCTTCACCATAATGGTTACATTTAATGTGTCTAATGTGTTCTTTCTTGCGTATAGGGATTGTCCGTCCTGTTTCACCAATGTACAGTAAGTTACAGGTGCAGCGGATGCAATAGACTCCAGGATGTGCTAATGGGAGGAGAGGATCCTTAGAGAAGTTGAATATGGTTTTAAGTTTAGTGGGTGGTTTAAAGGTGGCATTGAGGTTATAATGTTGTAGGATTCTGTTGATTTTTTCTGATAACCAGTTAATGTATGGGATAGCTATGGTTTTACTGTAATCTAGATTCGTTTTTGTTGTTGTTTTATGGAGTATTTTATTAATAGTATTTTTGTTATAACCATTATTTATGAATGTGTCACTGATGATTTTTAGTTCTTGTTTCAGGGCTTGTTGGTTAGAGCAAATTGTTGTAGCTCTGTTTTTAAGGGTGTTAATGACTCCATATTTTTGTGATGGGTGGTGGTATGAATTAGCATGTATGTATTGGCTAGTGTGTGTCAGTTTTCGGTAGACTGCCTAAAGGAAGACGTGTGTCTAGGAACGGGAGCAAATTTTGATTTTCGATTTCGATGGTAAATTGTATGCGTTCGTGTTGTTTGTTCAGGTGGCTAAGGAATGTGTTTAGTGTTTGTCGCCCCTTCCAACCTTAAAAGAAAGGAAAAAATATCATGTTACTGTTAACTGTAATTGTTTCATTTATATATGCTTATTTGTTTTAAAATAATATTTGCTCATTACTGTTGCTCATATTTTATTTTTTTATATTTTTCTATAGTGGAAACATTATCAGAAGATGAAGATGAGCCATATCCATCTGATGTAACGGAATCTATTAGTATTAGAGCAAACTTATTTGGCTCTCCTTCTAGTGGTCAAGGTTATTCTCCTGCACCTGGGGGTCCATTTTCTGCTCTTACTCCTTCAATGTGGCCACAGGATTTGTTAGCTTCTTTAGCACAGGTTATTGTTATTAAGTATTTCCCATATATTATTATCTTTTTGATAAATAATACTAATTCTTTCTTTTAAGGTTACACGGTGGTCACTGTTTATTATAAAGAATGTATGGAGACCAAAACACACATGTTGGAGTAATTACTTATAATTATGAAAATAACACTCAACATTTCGACCTCTATATTGAGGTTATCATCAGGAAAACATACACATGCACAGGATTCATATGCATCCGGAAGCTACGTGACACTATACAAAAGTATTAATATTATTATTAAGAGACACCTCCAGGGAGTCAGAGACTCATCGAGGAAGGCCACATACTACACACACCAGCTATCATACTTGTTCTTGAATTCATTCACACTGCTTGCACTCACAACATCTAAAGGCAATCCATTCCAATCATGCACCACATTCTGAGAGAAAAATCTAGCCTTCACACCCTTCTTGGCAGCCTTCATTCTCATCTTCCAAGGATGCCCTCCCATCCTTTCTCCACCCTCCATCAATTGAAATCCTGTATGACCCTTTCAGAAGTTTGTAAGTCCCAATCATATCACCCCTCTTTCTCCTGTTTGCTAGTGTTTGCAGTCTACAAATTCTCAGTTCTGTCTTCATAATCAGTATTCCGCAATCCTGATATCATTTTAAACATTCTCCTTTGTTTCAGAGTACTTTGTACGTTGATCAGAATCCACAATTCTGATATATTTGCCAATATATCAGAATCACAATGTAAACCAGGAGACCAGACCTGCGCACAATAGTAAAAGTGAAGTTTTATCAAGGCTTTGTAATGAGCAAAATAACATGCTTATCTTTAAATGTGAATGTTCCTTTCAGCATTGCAATTATCTTTTGAGTTGTATTTGCAATCTTTGCCACATGGCCCATGAACTTCAACTTCCTATCTATTAACACTCCAAGATCCCTAGCCTCATCAGTTTCTTCTAGCCCAATCCTACTAATATAATACAACATTGGATATGTAATCATGCTGAAGTGAATGACTTTACATTTACTCACATTGAACCGACACCTATTTTCCCATGCTCACAATTCCAGTCTATTCAAATCGTTCTGCAAGTACTGCATATCAGCAACATTCCTGATTACCCTACCTATCTTTGCATCATCAGAAAATAGCTGGATGTCGCTTGTCAAATCCTTCCCAATATCATTAATAAACCTTGCAGACTCAGATCCCCCTATACCACTTTGTGATATCTGTCAGTCAGCCATCCTCTTATCCACATAAATATTCTATAATCCAAACCCATATTCTCCAATTTAGTCAACAGTCTACCATGCTGTATTCTGTCAAAAGCCTTAGCAAAATCCAAAAGTATCATGGTGTATCCATTCCCCTTGTCTAGTTCAATGGTAACATTGTTATAGAATGTGAGCAAGTTGCTAAAACATGACCTTCCCTTAGTAAACCCATGTTGTTCATTGCAAAGTAGAGATTCACTGTCAACCCATTTCTGAATGCGATCCCTAACCAATTTTTCCAAAATTTCCACCACCACGCCTGAGATACTAATTGGTTGATAGTTGGATACATCGGTCTTTGCACCACCCTTGTGCAGTGGAACTATCATACATTGCTTCCTTTCGTGCGGAATCATTCCTGTTCTGAGACTCATGTTAAACAGCTTGGTCAAAGGAATGGCCAGTTCAGTTGAACACTCTTTTAGCACACGTACTGATATTCTATCAGTCTCTATTGCTGAATTCTTATCCAGTTTGTGCAACAGCTCTTAATACCTCTGCTTCACACACATCTGCGTTTCTTCATCTAGTGAAGAGGTAACAGTGAGCTTAATGTTGCGTTCATCAGGTTGATAGCTTTTAACAAAATGGGCACTCATTAACTAAACAACCTCTTCTGCATCTGTAACCCTCATGCAGTCTGGATTTAGAGGAGTTATTCTTTCATATTCATTCTTTCTTTTACTTGCAGCATATCGATAGAATTCTTGTGGGTTGTCTTTAGCAAGCGGAGCTAGTTTATTTTCATACTCAGACTTTGCTTTCTGTACAACAGATGTGACTATTCTAGCCTGCTGCTTATAATGTTCATAATTGTTAGATCCTAAATGAAGGAATCTTGGAAAGAAATCATTCATTTGGAATCTAACATATAAAACTTGCTGACAAAGAGAAATACCTGCACATCAGTTGTAATTAAAAGTGAAACTTCTTAACTTTATGTAAAATTTGTATTCTTTATTTCAAGTGCCTTATATTTAAGCTGATGTGATTATATTAAGATTTCATTTTTAAGTATGTCTAAAAAGAGAGATAATCTGATTTAAATTTAAGTCTCACTTAAGCTATGTAAAATTTACAGTGAGTCATCTAAAAAGTTGCTAAATAATAATTCCTGGAAGGCATAAAGCTACACGTGTACAGTGTAACGCTAGCGGCTATAGCTTACTCGGAAAATTACGTTGGCATGTATTCTGTGAATCCAAGTATAACAGCGTCGTAAAAGCGAAGGATGAACCCAAAGGGGTGAAAAGATAAGGGCCATGTGCAAAAAGGGGACTGAGAAAAGCGGGCACTCTATAAAAGAATATAAGGGGTTGAGCTGTATCGGAACACTCTCTTGTCGTATCGTTTCCCTGTTTTGGTGGTTCAGAAGTTAGTGGGCTGTTTCGCAGGGGGGGGGGGTGTGTGAAGTCTGCGATAAGATGTCAGACTGCGAGTATTCTTAAAATGAAGTAGGATTCTATGCAAAGCTGAAGGTAAAATTTCCAGTCCTAGCAAAATCAAGATGTCGCTGAAAAGTCCCATCGAGTTGTTCCTGAAACGCAAAGATTTGAGTCCTTTTTCTGCAGAAGGAATGAAGATAGCGTAACCCCTATGTTGGCGTATGGACGGCCAATAGATTAGAAGTATCCAGACATACACGTGGTGCAGAACGACGGAAAAGCTCGTTAAGGTGCAATTACTCTATTAATTAATTTTGTGTGAAAGTTCATTAGAAAAGAAAAGATTGTTTACGAATGTGAAATTAAGAACTGTATTCTAAAGAACTCTGTGGACAGTCTCTATTTAGGAAGTTAACCTCCTTTGAGAGTAAGAAGAATTGTTTGGAAGAGATCTTTTTGTAATTTTGTATGTGATAGGATTAACTTGATGCGATAAGAATAGTAGAATTTAGCATCTCAGTAACATTAGAATGTTTGTTAGTTTTCTCTTGTGAGTAATACTACTGAAAGGTATTTAGCTTAACTTCATATCATTTGCTATCTATATCCCAATGTGCAGTTACTGTGTTTAGCATGGCTTATAAGATTTAATTAGTTTAGAATGTGTTAATCTCTTAGAGTTTTATTTAGTATTGAGCTTAATTGAGTGTATGAATTTTGTATTGTGTTTTTTGATATTCTAATAAACATGTCATATTTACCTGAACCTGAGTCATGCCTGATTACGATTCAACAAAAGGGAAATATATAACAATAGAGCAGCTGGTAGGATTTTGATTGTATAAGGTTTAGGTAAGAAAGGATAGATTTAAGTAAACAACTAATTAAGCATAAATCATATAGAAACATCGATATAACATAATGGACATCATCCTTATGCAAATAAGGATTATTCCTTCCACATCGTCCTTTTCTTATGAATCTCTTGCTTAATAAGATTACACATCCATTTGACTCCTACTCTATTTATTCTTCGAATTCTCGGTGCTTCCCATGTATTGTCGATATTCTTTCCATCCAGCAACCAATCCCATTCTACTGAACTCAGTATACTCCTCAATTGGTCATAGTTTCCTGCTTTGTATCTAAGAATGTAACTCTGAATGGAACTTTCATAAACTTAGTCACTTCCCAAGTGAGTACTGCGCGATCACTGTCGCCAACCGGAGGCAGAATAGTTATGTCTTTAACTGAAATGCCCTCTGACACTATAATCAAATCTAACACTCTTTGCCAAGTTCCTTCTGTCACATGCTGCTTGAGGAAGTTGTCCCGGAACAGCTCAATAAATACATTTTCATTCTTCTCATGAGATTCTACTGCTACCCATTCAATATTTGGATAATTAAAGTCTCCCATTATGATCACTCTCTTCATATTCATCTTTTGTATTTGGTGATGCATTTCTTCATCACTAGCAACCGATCCACCAGGTCTGTAGCAACACCCCAAAATAAAATAAATTTATTATAAATATAATAATATTCAGATGATAAAAAAATATACAAATAAAATAAAAAATAAATATTTTATAGTGGAACTACATTAAACAGATCCCTACAGTCTTCTTATGTTATGGTTTTCATGTGTTGAGGTTCTGCTATCATTTTCTGGATGCTATATGGATTTCAGATGGGTCCTCCAAATTCTTGGAATTACTAATCCATCATTCTTGTTGAGATCAGATGATGTTTCAGCATCTCACAAGCTTCCGTGAACTTTCTTTTAAACCAGGTTTTGATGTGGTGTAGGGGACTTGGTGCCTTTCCAGTTGATTCTGTGACATGTTTGAAGTGAATGGTCTGACAGGCTTCTTTTATCATAGTAACAGAAGAGTAGATGTCTGTTAGACCATGCACTTCAAATCATCTTATTCTTATTGGGATAATGCAACCTTTTCCTCTATGTAGGTTAGTTTGCAGGTGCACTGAATTTTGTAAACCCCTGGGTTGAGCAATGTAGGGAAGGGGATTTTTGGATGAGCTGAGTATATTTTTTAATTTTGCAGGAGGTTTGAAGGTTGCCTTAATATTATTTAGTAGTGTTCTATCTATTTTTTCTGATATTCCCATAATGTATGGTATAGCTATGGCATTCTCATAAATTTTTTATTTTTTTTTGCTTTTAACCCTTAATTAGTCGTTCCTCTTTTGGCTTTTTTTTGGTCAATATTTCTCACGAAATGTTTTTATTTATTATAAAGTTGGTGAGGAAAATGAAAAACAAATCATTAATATATATACATTTTTAATATTAATTATTAACATTTTTATTGTCTTTTCTGTAAAATTATTGCATCTTACCGAAGAATGCTCCTTGCAACAAAAGCTCAGACATTTTTCACACTTGACCTTATTTTACGATCCTTTGATATTGGACATATTACACAGCAGTATCAACGAATGTAATCATTGCAACTACAACAAGAAAATATGCATACAAGTACCGAAATCAAAACAAAATATCACTTGAAAAATATGTAACTAGTTGTATGGGATCAGAATGTCAGAAATCACTCCTTACTCCACAACTTATTGCGCTGACAGCTGGCATGCAACTGATTTGGCTCGGGGGCATCAAAAACAGTTACTTGAAATCACAGCAAAAATTCGACATTGGTTTTGTCAGAAATCAAACTTGAATGATGACCTTGGTCAAATAAACCCCATGCGACTAATTAAAGGTCAATAATATTATTGTGGAGGATCACAGGTCTAATTCTGAGATAGACCTATGCAGCTTGTTGGTCACCAATCTCAGCCTTAGGGATACACTACAATACTGGGCCAGTATTGCAGTGTCGTCCATGTATAGTGACACTGCTGTGGTGACCATTTGGGGGATGTCAGCCATATAGATGGTAGAGAGTAAACAGTAGGAAGCTCTGGGGGAACTCTTGCTGTAATCCTGCATTCAAATGATCTAATTCCCTGTAGTTTCACATAAAGCTTCCACTCCTCAAGATAGGAACTGATAACGCTGGTCAGGCCCAATGGGAGCTTGATGTTGATTAGTTTGTAGAGTAGCTCTCTATGCTGGTCATTGTTGATTTCCATGCAATGGCAAGAAAGATGGTACCGGTGTGCTGTCTAGAATTTTATCCCCCCCACTTTAGTTGTAATTTGTTGTACAATGGAGTGATTGTTGAAGAAGCCAACTGCTTATCGGATATGAGATTTTTTTTTTCCCCGTTGTGATTTTTTTTAACCTTGTCAGTATCACTCGTTCGGCAATCTTTCCTAGGCAGGAGAGCAGGCTGATTGGGCAGAAGCTCTGGGGGAAGTGCATTGCTTTACCCGGTTTCAGGATTAAGATTATGCCAGCTTCTTTTCAGCATGGTTAAAAGTTGTGAAATCTTAGCATTACATTAATGATGGCTACAAGGTAGAGTAATGGCTATGTGGAGTAGTTGTTTGATGACCTTGTTGGAAATCCCATCTGGCCTGTTGCTTTCCTGTTCTTTAGATATTCTTAACTATTTCATTGGGTGACATTGGTTGGGTATCATTTGGGATATTTGCACATTTCAGCATATGGTGTACACTTGTATGAACTTTCCTGATGAAATGTAGTTTGGACTGGATTGTTTTTCTCAATTGTCAGCAAATGCTTCTACTTTCTCAGCAACATGATAGACCAAACCTATTTTACCATAGATTGGCGGGAGGAGTTTGCAACCCATTCTGAAAATCTTTGTTATCTTCCAGAGTGAGTCATCTTCAGTGTTTAGAGATAGCAGTTTCATATCCCACTGTGGTTCCGATGGTTCCTCACTACTTATTGGACTGAATAGGTGGCTCTACTGAGGGTTTGTTGATCCTCAATGGCTTGTGATATCGGTGCCTGGCTCTGTTCTTCTCATGATGAGATTCTTGATTTCTTTTGGGAGGTGTTTGAGCATGGCGTTGAGTAGGTAGCAACTAGGAGTATTGTTGTTATCTCTTTTTCTGGGTTGTGTATTGAAATGTTAATTATCTCTTTAGATTTGATAGTTGGTATTGCATCTATGAACTTGAGGAGTGTGTTAGGTATCTTTTCCAAGTTGATTACTGATAGATGATCAGGTGCATTTTCCTGTTCTAAACCTAAGTGAAGTAGTACTCAGTTGTGGGTTGAAACTGAGAATGCTAACAATTCCAACACTAAGAATTTAAATGCATTAAAAATCCACTTTACAATGGAACTGGAAGCTAATGACTGTCTGCCCTTCCTTGATACACTAATCACACATCTTCCAGATGGTTCCTTATCATTCTTGGTTTATAGAAAACCCACACATAGAGGGAGATATTTACACAAACAATCGCACCATCACCCAACTCAACAATATGGTATCCTAAAAACACTAACCCACAGAGCTAGAGCGATTTGTTCTGATGACATTGCTCTCACTGCTGAACTCAGTCACTTACATCACACCTTCTCGGCCAATGGCTATAATTTCCATAAGATAGACAAAATACTAAATGCTCCCCAGAAATCCCCCCATCCTGTCTATCATAGAAGACTACAACAAAACTGTCATCATCCGATACATTAAAGGCACATCTGAAAAGATATCTAGAGTGCTTAACAAACATCAACTACACACTGTATTTAAACCGCATGTGAAATTGGCAACGCTCATCCTTTTACCCAAGGATAGAATCTTTCCTTTTTCACATCCAGGAGTCTATGAAGTGCCCTGTTCGTGTGACCGAATTACTCTAGATGGACATACACCTCAGTGAACATAAAAAATACATCCCACTATCACTATGGGCAAGTCAGGTCTCTAGCAGACCATGCTTTAGATACCCCTGCACATAGGATGCTGCACAGAAGATTTTATAAGTCAGAGAGGTTGTTCCTGAAATCAACAGAAGTCTTGAAACATACTCCAAATCTCAACAAGTATGGCTGTATGAATTTGCCAAAGATTTGGGAGACAGTCATCTTAAGACCAAATTAATACCTTCTTTCTCTCTCTCTCTCTCTCTCTCTCTCTCTCTTTTTTTTTTTTTTTCAACATAGATGACCCCTAATTAGGACTTTATGTTGTATGTTGCAATTGTTCAAACTAGTCCCATGGTTATACTGGATTGTGGTTGTCTTGTGTACTGTGACAAACCTTTTTTTTGTGCTCTGAAGATCCTGGATAGAATACCGGCCAAATATCAGCAATAAGTTAATAAATAGTTATTTTCTTATCAGTGTCGGTTCTCATCAATACCGTTAAAATTAATCAACATGCATGATGAACACATAAGCCTTCTTACATGGTCCAAAATCTTCTTAGAGGTCCAAAAATCGGGGTTTCTTTGTAGCAGCAAAATTGTTGAGGATTTTACCATTCTGATTAGTGGTCCTGCTATTTTAGGGTAAGTGCTCGGTTTTAAAGTCACCTGCTATTAGAATGCTCAGTTTGTAATGTTATGTCTATCTATCCTTTTATTTTAATCTTTTCTTATCTAATCACTTTCTATCTTAATATTCCTTATTTTATCAATATCCTACCAGCTGCACCATTTGTTATTGTCTATTTTCCTATCTTCGTTCTGGGTTTTATATCAGGCATATCACGACACCTTAGCTTACTTAAATTTCCTTTCTCTCTTCTATCAAATCCTACTGGACATGCTATTATTTGTAATCTTATTTATATATCGTGTTGCCCCCTTTTCTCTTTATTGAGATCCCTTTTTTATTTGTTTAATACATGGCTATTATCATCTTAGCTCTTTCACATATGCAAGCAAATCGCTGGTCTCCTATTAAATTAATTTATTTCTTAGGATCTTTGCAGTCTAATTGGCCTCTTTACTTTCTAAACATTATCTTATCACACAACAATCTGATACCCTATAAGTATTAACACATTTATTTTTTTACTGTGCCAGGCTAATACCTATGATAGAAAGGATTCTTGCTCAGGGTGACTCCTTCAGAGTGATATATGATAACTTGAATCAGAAGTAATCTTATCCCTCCGCTTGTTTATTTCTTTCTTACAGTCGTGGCTCGCTTAATATATTCATTCTCTTGGGTTTATCCCGCTTAGTTCATTGATTTTTTTATGAGCGGTGGTTTTGAATTCATATAACACAAATAGATCAGGCAAGTACATAAATGAAACAGTTTAATGAGCCTTAAAGAGATGTACAATTATGCAAATCAAACAAGTTAATGTGGATGCACTCAATTTAGATCAAAGGCTCTAAATAATTTATACTAATTACACATACTAAATTGCAATAATCACTAATACAATCAATTTTTGTATAATCTCATAGGTAATCATCATACCATTCTGATGCATGTGACCTTGAGTTAACACAATAACATAATTTATACATTCAACTTAGCATAATCAGATATCTACTCGGCCTCGTGGGCAAACAAATCTTGACACTATTTCGGGCCTATGCCCAGTTGTGGGCTATTCTTACAGTCCCTTAAAGCTTAGTCCATTACAAATGTTCTCACGGGAATTCACTCTCTTCTATAACAGGAAATAGGATTTTAAAAGTCTACATTACCATCTCTGTCCTTGAATTCTTAAATTTTGTTCCTGCCTTGTCTGGTCATCAAGGCCTTCATTATGGTCCCTTTAGAGGATATCTTCCGTCGATCTGAGCAAGTAGAATCTCATCGGGAAAACTGGGAGGTAGCACAGTAACGTTTCCTTGTACGGCCGGCATCAATTTGGTTCTTCCGTTGCATGACAACGCACAGCTATCCTAGAGCATGGACATAGCTTGGCCCAATATGAACGCTACAACAGACGAACCAAATGCCTTCTCCGACGACGAGCTCGACCACTGTCCGAGAGATCAGGAACCAGGAATCCAGAAAAAAAGATCTCGAGTTGTGCTTGCAAGGCCTTTTTGTTTAATTTTCTCCTCTCGGCAATTCTCGATCTTCGCGATGCGTGCCAACGTGGTCACGTGAGCTAACATCAGTCTCCTTAGCTCCCTCTATTTTAATCGCACATGTGCCCTCTTTCCTTTCCTGTAAAATGCTTAGCTTTCCTTTTCCAGTACTTCTCTCTCTCCCTTCTTTTTCATAATGCAGGATGGCAAAAGTGACCCTTGACCCCGGACTCATTGGCCTTGCTAATTTAGTACTAGAGACTGGTCTTTTTTAAGTGGATTTGTCAGCCTACATGGATCTATAACTGGTCCACACTTAATACAGATTATATATAAAAGCTTACTATACAAATTTATCTGATTCCTAATTTATAATTGTTTTGCACTTGTAAACAGCTTACACTTATCCAGTTGCCAACGTTCCATATTCTCTGCCTAAGTTGTATTAAAGTTGTGACCTGAATAATTTACATTAAGCATTTCTTAGCCCTTTCAGGACACAACAGTAGGTTGTTAGTGAGTTGGTATCAAGTAGCTGTTTGCTGGTAGAGTTGTACACAGACTGTGAAAATCCACAGTCTGTGTACAACAGCCAGTGTTAGTGGTTGAGGGTTTTTTGATTTTTGCTGTGCACAAAGTTGCATTTGATGAGGATACCCATGCTGCCACCCCTGGTGTTGGGCCTGTCATCGTGATATAAAAGTAGCTTTAGAGCCTTAGATTGTTGGCTGGGCAGAGATGTGAGGTTGCAATAGCAGGATTTCAAGAGTATTTGACCCTTTGCCCTCCCACAGTGCAAATGTCTGGTAGGTTTACAACCTCTCATAGGTAAGATTGTATTTGTACATAATTTGCATTTTTTTGTGCTTTGCAAGGATAAAATGCTGAATTACTCTTAAAGCAAATTTATTGCTCTTTTTTTTTTTTTTTAATCTACCTTGTGAAACTTGCTTTCTGAGGCCCTTTCTAATAGAAAAATGTTTTTTAGTAAAGGTATCATATTTTATAATGGTTATTTAAAAAGTTAAATTTATTATAGCAAAATTCTGTATTTTATTTTTTATTCATTATCAGCCTGAAGATGCTGGATGTCATCCAGACTATCGTTTTGATGAATTCGGGTTCAGGATTGAGGAGGAAGGTAAGATCTTACCATCAAATTATAACACCTCTGCCTGTTACATGAAGCATTCTAATTTTAACATTCCAAACACAATTAATTAATTGTGTTTGGAATGTTAGCACTTTCTTGTTTAGATTTTCAAAGTATGTTGAAATTTTTTCACTTGGTTATACTATGAATTAAAGATGCCAAGAAATTGTGTTCTTGGTTTTTCGTAGAAAGGCTTATACATTGGTTGCACATGATTACTAAATAACTTAAGGAATTCACAACATATACTGGAATATAAATTAAAATGAACTTTAATATATACTTCCTATATTTCGGCAACGTCGTGTTGCCATCTTCATGGGAACATAAGATTAAGACACGTGCGTGCAGGCACTAAAAACAGCAAATGAGGTCAAAGCGAGGAAACTTCTGTTTTTCCTAAAATCCTGATGGTGTCCCCTAGCGGACTATATTAGGTATTCTTGGTCGTTGGGCTGAAGTTCTCAAGATGTATGCCTTCCAAATTTGGTCTATTCTATATGACGTCTCGTGCACTTAAATAAGGCAGATAAAGAATTTGAGAAAGTACGGATCCTGTCTAAAATCTCCCAAATTTCTGGGAGTCAGATAGCAAGAACTCCTACAGAACATATTTCTACACGACATCACAGCCCTCTTTGCCCACGTACTCTGCTCCGAATATTTCGTGTGGCAAAACAATTTTTACCTTCAAAATGAAGGTACAGCCATGGGCTTACTGCTCCCCCCTTCCCTAGTGGCTAACTTTTATATGGAAGACTTTGAAATTTCACCATTGAAATGGAAAAAAACAACTCCCTTCCATTCCTAGACACACTTATCATACATCTTCCCTCTGGCTGTCTCTCCTTCTCAGTCTACCGCAAACCTACACCCACAGACCAATACATACCAACACCCAACACAAAAACTAGGTGTCATAAGCACCCTTAAACACAGAGCTCAAACTATTTGTTCCAATGAACAAATAAACCAGGAATACAAGATCATCAACCAAACATTTATAAAAAAAAATGAATATAATAAAAAAACTATTCACAAGATCTTCCACAAAGATATCAGTAAGAACAAAAAAGATTTCAGGAATGCTATTGCCATTCCTTATGTTAGAGGCATTTCTGAAAAAATAGACAGAACACTATGCAAATACAACATTAAAATCACCTTTAAACCCCTGAATAAGTTAAGACACCTACTCCGTTCTTCTAAAGATCCTCTTCCACACCTAGCCCACCCAGGGGTATACAAACTACAATGCACATGTAACATACCATACATAGGGGAAACAGGGCGAACTATCCCAATTAGACAAGACAAACACAAACAACACATTAAATACCTCCATTTTGGAAAAACCGGCCTTTCTGACCATGCACTCCAAACATACCACAGAATTGATTGGAAAAATACCAAGTCCCTACATCGCACCAAAACCTAGTTTGAGAGGAAATTTAAAGCGTCATGTGAAATGCTCAAACATAACCCAAATCTCAACAAAAATGATGGCCTAACCATTCCAAGAATGTGGAAGACCCATCTACAACCTGTATAACAACCCAAACTAGCCGAAGAAAAATCCTACTACAAGAAGACAACCTGGTGAAGTGTTTGTAACATTCAACAGCAACTGAAGGAAATCATATTATAACAATCAGAACTGTACAAATCCAGAAGAATATTAATACATGAGGACTTGAGCAGTTATTCTAGTTGTAATTTTTTATTTTATTTTATTTTTATCACTAGAGGTCAGGCTAGGTAAAACGATTAATTAACTATGTAGATTTAGTTTACCAGTATACAGGGCTGTTTACCAGTATATGTATGTATCCTTCTGATGATGACCTCAATACAGGGGTCGAAACGTCAAGTGCTATTTTATTAATAATTAATAAAATAATATTTTCAACACGTGTGTTTTTGTGTCCCTAAATTTATAAATATGAAAGTTTATATATGATTTCAAGACTGGGCTACTTGTATAGAGGCTAATAACTTCACATCAATTGCCTTAGTATCCCATAATGCGAGGTACATATCCTTATGGACATGTATAATGTTATGCATTATGGGAAGTGCCACTATCTAGACTGGTTTCAATCTTTATTGAGGTATGTTTAAGTTCTAGTATACTCTTCAAAAAAACTCTAAAGGATCACTACTAAACTCATTGTTCCAGAAGAGAAAACTGAGCAGTGGTTCCACCAAGTGACACACAAAAACCCACCACCAAGTTGAACCTCTCTACTCTCCAGGAGCAACCCAATTACAAACATAATAAATGTCATCAGTGGGAGCCAGACAAAGAGATAACAATGTTGATATTTCCCATATACAAGTAGTCAAAAGGTGTCTCAACTTGTTACTAAAATACTATGGATTAGAGATAGATGTTGAAATTCTTTTCAGTTGATTATACTATAAATTAAAGATACCAAGAAATTATATTCTTATATTTGACAATCAACATCATGGCTGCTTTAATCAACTATTGACCCTAGCCTAACCTCTGTTGAGAAAAATAATAGTAATATTTATATACATAAATATAATATATATTAGTGGCTTCTGGTTGGAGTTTTTTCACTTGGTTATACTATAAATTAAAGATGCCAAGAAATTATGTTCTTGGTTTCATCCAGGAGTTTAGTTTTCTATGGACTTTTTTTTTAAAAGTTCTGTTTATGGTCTGAGGACCACTCAGATTCACTATCCATTTCTGTTCTTCAAGGTTCCTGTATCCAATATACCTAGTCTTGCCATAAATACTGTTACAGTTTCTGCACACCTTAGCAGTGCCCACAGAATTGTGTGGGTTCATTTCTGTTAGTGGCACTGTGTGCAGCAAACATTTGTGTGTTTCTCAGTAGAGAGAGAGTTGTCTAGCTCAGGGGTCGGCAAACTTTTGAGAAGGAAGAGCCAAACCTGTCCCTCACAACAATTTAAAAATTAATCGAGAGCCATAAATATATTTTAACAAATGAGAAAATTTATAGTAATATTATAGTAAATTTATAGTATTATATAACAAGTTATAATATTAATTATATCATTATTAAATGAAGAAAAAATCACACAAAAAATATTGCTCTCATTGTTTTTAATCAGTGTGAGCAATGAGCTAGCATTTCCTTACAAAGGTTCTGTATGCCCAGTTTGTAACTAGTCGTTTTAATTTAATGCACAATTTCAAGTTGACATCAGTAATTTGGCTCCTCAATTTACATTTAATGAAATTCATGTTAGAAAACGACTGCTCACATAAATATGTAGATCCAAAGATACTGAGAACACCAAATGCATATTTTTTTAACTCATGATATGAGTCTGGAAGACAATTCCAAGTATTGAAATTCATTGAGTCTGCCTTCTGTTGTTCTTTTATAGCAGTCTACTTGCGCTGTGAAATCAGACTGCATTTTTCTTTTTCTAGTTCTTCTATTTCAGTACCAAGACGTACAAATTTGGGGCTCCATAAGTCTTTGTTTGTGAAGTCCAGCAGTTGTATTTCAAAATTAGCCATGTCAATATCAAATGGAGAAAAATTTAATTCCTTCATATTGCCATTAAGAGAATTTGTAATAAAAACTAGAGTTGCTTTATTATTTCTGAATTCCTGAAACCTTTGAAGAAAAGATTTTCTCATGTTTAAAACTGCTGTCTTGAAATAATCTTTCTTAATGAGGGCATTGTTTTCTCGGCGATATTGAGACAAGTTTGGGAAATGAACTAAAGTTCCCCTCTCTAAATCTTCAGAGAGCAGAATCAATTTCTTTTCAAACGAAATAACTTCCTCTAGCATTGAAAACGCAGTATTTCCCTTGCCTTGTAATTTACGATAGAGCCGACTCAATTGTGATGCAATGGCCATCATAAAGTACAATATTTGCAACCACTGATCTGATAATTCTGGATGTTAAACATCCTTGTTGTCGAGGAATAGTTTGATTTCATTTATGCAAGATGCAAAACGCTTTAACATGTTGCCTCTGGAAAGCCATCGAACCCTGTTGTACTGGAGAAGATCTGAATACTCGCTCTCCATTTCACTTAGCAACTCTTTAAATTATCGATGGTCAAGTCCACTTGCTATAATGGTGTTGGTAATCTTAATTAACAGCTCTGGGTTGCTTAAGGGTCAAAGCTGTATAACTGAGAGGAGACCTCCACATAGTCTTTAAAGGAATGCGGAGAACCAACCAGGGCTTCTGACCTAATGTCCAGTCCTCACCTTCTCATGGTGCACCCTGTTGGGTATCTATCTATCTACCAGGATACTGAACAAACGAGGATGGGCTGGCAATTTGGGATTTAGCCGACCAAATTGTATTCTTATTGGCTTAAACCAATATACAAAATGATGGTACAACATGACAAAATTTCACGGCTGGCGTTGCCCAGTTAAACAAGGCCCCTGTTGTTTTCGCCAGAGTACCAGGCCGAACAGTGAAAATTTAACTACTGGAACAAATCTGAAAGCACACACCCCAACTCAACTACACCAGAGTTAAATATCAGTACTGTCAACATAAGAAGCCTGAGTGGCAAAGAAATGGAGCTAGCTGAAGAATTAGATAAGTACCAGATCGACATAATACGGATGACTGAAACTAAAAAGACAAAAACTGATGAGATCTTTCTGAGCAATAAATACAAAATGTTATATTCAGAAAATGACAATCAAGGAAAAGAAGGAGTAGCCATAGTATTCAACACTAAATACGAGGCTAATCTTCTTGAATGGCAGTCAGTCTCAAGTAGAGTGATGTGGGATAATATCAGAATGGAGAATTGGACAATGAGACTTATTTGTGCCTATGGTCCCACAAAAGGTTCTACTAAGGGAAAAGTGGAGGAATTTTTTGATGCTTTAGAAAAAGCAACTGACACAATGAAAAAGGAAAAGTTGGTCCATGTTGGGGATCTAAATAGCAGAGTAGGAAATGATTGTCAGACATACAAAAATGTTTTCAGAAAATTTGGAGAAAAAGAGCAAAGCTAATAATAATGGCAAATACCTGTTGGATTTCTGCTCAGGACATGGACTAGTTATTCCTAACACCATGTTCCAACATAAAAATGTGCAAAAATTCACATGGAGAGAAGAAGCAAGGAAGAAGAAAAGTCTCATTGACTATGTTATTGTTGATAGTGATGTTTTCTCCCTGGTGCAGGACACCAGAGTGTACAGAGGATTGGATTTGAAATTGGAAGTGATCACTATTTAGTCTTGAGCAAGATAAAATTGAATTTCATATTGAAAAGAATAACATGTAAGAAAGTTTTAAAGCAAATGAAAGTTCAGTAGCTCTCAGATGTGAACTGTAGACTAAAATACAGAAAGATTATTGAAGAAAAAATGAAAGAGTTTGAGAACAGGAACCAAAACTTGGAGATTCGGTGGCAAGCCTGGAAGAAAACCCTGATTGATTCAGCCACAGAGGCATGTGATGAGGTTGTCTGCAAGGATAGAAAAATCAGAACTCAATGGTGGACACAGGAAGTTAAAGAGGCAGTGAAGCAAAAGTTGAAAGCATATCAAAAGTTGCTGGCCAATAAGTCAACTTTTGCTCTTAGAGAATACAGAGACAAATGCAAGAATGCTAAACACTGTGTAAAACTAGCTAAACAAAAGTCATGGGTGGACTTTGGCAAGAACATAGAAAAAATATCCGGAAGGTGGTAAGATATTCTGGAGGTTGTTAAAGAAACTTAGAAATGGAGGAAAGAGTGCTGTAAAAGGAGATAGAGATGATAAAGGTGACATGAAAACAGGAGAAAAAGATATCCGTGAAGTATGGAGTAATTACTTTGAAAAGCTAAATGAAACAAGCAGTGATAGCACTGTGGTAAAAAAACACTCAACAAGCATACAGTCATGAATACATATCCATACTTGAAGTAGAAAAAGCCATCAAAGGCTTGAAATGTGGAAAGGCAGCAGGAGTAGATGATATTCGACCAGAAATGCTGAAGTATGGTGGTATAAACGTTTTACAGTGGCTGCACTGCATAGTTCAGAAAGCCTGGACAGAGGGACCAATTCCCAATGATTGGAGTAGAGCTCTAATAGTACCTGTATATAAAAAGGGAAATAAAACTGAATGTGAGAATTACAGAGGTATTTTTCTACTGTGTGTGCCTGGCAAGATCTATGCAAGTATACTTGAGAAACAGTCGAGAAGAATTGTGGAAAAAAAGCTTGAAGAACAAGCTGGATTAAGGCCAAATAGAGGCTGTCAGGATCAGATATTCACTTTACAACAGATAATTGAGAAAGCATGGGAATATAACAAAGATTTGTATTTAAGTTTTGTCGGTCTGGAAAAGGCATATGACAAGGTGCCAAGAGAGAAGCTATTCACTATGCTACAGTTATATGGTGTCAATGGGGCATTATATCAAGCAATACTTAGTCTTTATTTGAGTTCTAAGTCAGCAATTAGAATTGAAGGAAGTACAGGAAGATGATTTAATGTTAAATCTGATGTGAGACAAGGATGTACATTATCCCCTCTGTTATTCATTATCTATATGGATCACATTATGAAGGAAAGTGGTATTAAACATGATATCAGAATTTGAGATGTTAAAGTCAGCACTTTGCTTTATGCGGACGATGTTATACTTCTAAATAAATCCACTACAACTTTGCAAGATTCCCTGACTAAATCGAAGAACTGTTTGAATAGATATGGTATGAAGGTGAGCATTAAAAAGACAAAGACAATGAAAATAGTTAGAATTGTTGAAAATGTGAACTGTGTTGTGAACGGGGAATCTGTGGAACACGTAAAACATTTCAGCTACTTAGGCACGATTTTTACTGAAGATGGTAAATTAAATATGGAAATAGACAACACATTGAACAAAGCTGGTATGGTGGGAAGTCAATTGAATAAATTCATATGGAATAAGAGAGAAATTAGTCGGAACACTAAATTAGCTGTATACAAGACAGTGTTCAAACCAGTTTTAACTTATGAATCTGAGAGCTGGGTCAGAAGTAAAACACTTCACCAAAGACTAGAGACCATAGATATGAGTGTCCTGAGAAAGATTGGAGGCATTAACAGATGGCATCAATGGCAATATCATATTAAAAATGAGGATATTAGGAAAGAACTTGACATTGTCAGCATCCAGGAATGCGTTAGCAGAGCTAATCTCAGGTGTAAGGTCACTTGAACAGAATGGGTGAGGAAAGATTAGCAAAACAAGTGTTCTCTGCCAGGTTGGCAGGAAAACGACCCAGAGGAAGACCAAGATATAGGTGGATTGATACGGTACAAAGTGCCTTAGACGATAGAAATATAAGATCTGATAATGTTGGAGTCTTGACAAGTAACAAACTGATTTGGAGGAAAATTGGAGATAGGAAGATAGTAATGATGTAAATTTTTCGTGTAGTACTATCATATCCTGTACACCCCTTGAGGGTATATGTCAGGAATTTGATGATGATGATGATAATTTTATCAATTTCTTCTATAAATGTTTGTGCACAAAGTTCTTTCTGGTGGAGTATACAATGGAAAGTAATCGCTTCATGATTAATTTTTCCTTTTAAAATGGAAACAAAACCCTATTTTGCACCTGTCATACTTTTTGCACCACTGCCCTGCCTATCATTTGCTCAACCATCCCCTCCATTCCTTCTGTATATCCCGTCCAAGATTGCTTTTCCTTCCCTGACATCGCGCATCTTAGTGTCACGAAGTTTTGCGAGACCTATAAAACAAATGAAATCACCATTATGTGAATTAAATCCTTTAAAAATTTTATAAATGAAACTATGATAGTTTTATTTTCATTTTCAATTTTACTTATGAGCCACATGTATGTACCCAAAGAGCCACATGTGTCTTGCGACCCGCAGTTTTTCGACCCCTGGCCTAGCTGTATGGGTTAACATTAACATGCAGTTGGAGATTATTCGAACTGCATTGCTGCGGCTCGCGAGCCACATGTGGCTCTTTGGGTATACTTGTAAACTAGCACTTTACAAGGTTGGAATGCATCCACCTCTTATTTTCAACATGCTAAAAACATTATTAAATTTTGCTGTAATGAAATACAGAGCCTGGAGATTTTTCAGTAGTTATGATAAACAACATCCCATGAAAATTCCTTTCATTTTCAGTTTCACAAAGACAGGCTGCCCTTTCTAAGTATGTTTCATGACAGCTGTTAATGTTTCTGGCTGCAGCACCCTAATTTTTTCACAGATTTTCTCCTTCAGCTGTTGTATTGTCTGAGGCATGTTCACATACACCTTTTCCTTCATATAACCCTCATAGGTAGAAGTTGGGAGCCACCAGATCTGGAGAATGTGATGGTCAATTAATTGCAGAGCTTCCTGAAATGATTTTCAGAATAAAATTGCATGATTTTGGTTCATCGTTGAATTGTGAACTTTTCCATGATTAATTTCTGAAATGTTCCTTAGAATGCCTGAAAAAATAAAACAAAAAAATTAATAATAAAAAACGTTATTCCCTTTTTAAACCCCCCCCCCCAACCGGCCACAACATCTATAGATGTTCAGCTTAATCTGGATACGAAGCTCTAGCACCCATTGAATAACATGGATAAGAAGTACAATTTGGTGTCACTATTTCATCCTGTAGAGAGGTTAAACCTCTTCATGATTTATGGGTCACTATGTATAAATTTAAGCATTTTCATATATGAAGTATCAAAGTATTTAAATGTATTTTATTTATGTTTTTTTTATATATATTTAATTTATATTTTAATTTAATGCATCATCCCATAATTCATAGTACATGTGCACAAGGATATGTGCATTGCATTATGGGATGTTAAGGCAATTAATGTGAAGTCATTAGTCTTTATATGCATGTAGCCCAGTCGTGATGTTACTTCATGCACGAACTTTGTTTGCTTACACTTGGATAAAGGATTAAACCTAGACCATAATTTCTTGGCATCTTTAATTTATAGTATAACTAAGTGAAAAAAAAAAATTCAAACAAAAAGTTTTTTTTTTTTCTGGAATTTCTTCTGGAATTATTTCTGGAATTTTTTCTTTTTAATTTATTAACTTTAGATGGACCAGAACAAAATTCCAACAAGCTCTTGAGTGTTCCTTTTATAGAAGATCCACAACACAGATTACAGTGCATTGCTTATCTAGAATTCACTCATAATAATGAAGTAGGAGATCTGACTTGGGACAAGGTATTTATCTCTCTTTCTGCTATGCAGTCTTTAGCTATTTAAATATTTTGAAAGTTTCTTTTCTTGTTGAAATGCCTGTAATTCGTCATGAAATTTAGTTGAAAATGATTAAATTTGATATATATATATATATATACACCCCGTATAATATAAAATGATAAGCCTTTTTTTGTAACGTTTTTGTGTCAAGTTATTTGAAACGTTTTGAAACTCATGGGCTACCCTGAGTGTTGAATCTTCAAAATTCGAGTCATCAGAATTCAAAGAGAACTGGCTACCAGACTGGAACTCAGGGGAGGTGGGGGGGGGGGGCAGAACCTCCCTTTCGAGTCTTCAAAATTCGATTTATCAGAATTCAAAGAGAACCGGCCTACCAGTCCAGAACTCGGGGGGGGGGGGGGGGGGCATAGGTGTCGGGGGGGGGCAGAGTCCCCCTAGTGTGTGTGTATATATATATATATATATATATATTATTATTATTATTATTATCTGAGACTTCCAGGGAGTCCAGGACTCGAGAGAAGCTAGCTATACATCACTCAAACCAGCTGTCATACCTTCCCTTCAATTCATTCACACCAGATGCACTCACTAAACCTAGAGCAAATTATTTCACTCACTCACTGCTCTCTGGGAGAAAACCTAGCTCTTACCCCCTTTCTTGACTGCAAATAAATTTAACTTCTATGGATACCCCAGTGTTCTCTCACCACCTTTCATATAATGAAAAATGTGATCATTTGATATCCTATAACACCCATTCAAAAGTTTATAGACCTCTATCATATCACCCCTCTTTCTCCTGTTAACCAGCGTCTGCAATCCACATACTCGCAATCTGTCCTCATAATCTAAATCTAATCTTTGTAACTCTTCTTTGAACCTTTTCCACAGCCTCTTTATACCCTTGGAACACGGGAGACCAAATCTGTGCACAGTAATCCAGGTGTGGTCTTATCAAAGCCTTATAAAGAGGCAAAATTATTTCCTTATCCATACATGTCAAGGTTCGCTATTACAATTATCTTCTAACTTGTATTTGGAACATTTACTATGTGAAACTTCAAATTTCTATCCACCATTATGTCAAGATCCCAAGTCTCATCAGCTTCCTATAGCATTACCCCACAAATATAATATGCTGCTGAAAATCTCATCATGCCAAAGTGCATAACTTTACACTTGCTAACATTAAACTGATAGCCATTTTCATTTGCCCAAATTTTCAGTCTATTCAAATCATTTTGTATGTGCTGGATATCAGTAGTATCCCTAATTGCCTTGCCTATCTTCATATCATCTGCAAACAATTGCACATCTCCTGTTAGTCCCTTCCTATTGCTATTAATGTATAGATTGGAACAGTGGACAAGGACTAAACTCCGAGGTATGCCACTGGTCACCTTAAATCAGGCAGATTCACACCCACTGTATACCACTTTTTAATATCTGATCAAAGTCAAGAGACAGTTTATATTTCAATCGCATATTTTCGAGTTTATTCAGCAGCCCCTTTCATTTGTTATCCTATCAAATACATTAGAAAAATCCAACATTATCATTGTATCCATTTCTTTTATCCAATTCGGCTGTAACATTGTTATAAAATGTGAGCAAGTTGCTAAACCATGACCTTCTTTAGTAAACTCATGCTGCTCCTTGCAGAGTATAGTTTATTTGTCTACCCATTTCTGTATGTGAGTTCTTACCAACCTCTCTAAAATCTTCACTACCACACCATAGATAGTGATAGGTCGGTAGTTAGCCACATCAGTTTTTGCACCACCCTTATACAATGGAACTTTCATAACATTCTTTTGATTCCTGTGGTATCATTTGCTGAGCTGAGACTCAAGTTATGCAAACATGCGAAAGGCCTAGCTAAATCAGTTGTACATTCCTTTAGCAAACGTCAATATTTCATCTGTTCCTATTGACAAATTCTTATCCAGGTTATACAACAGCTCTTCAGGCTCATTTTCATGAACCTCTAACTCTTCATCCAATGTAGTAATAGCACTGTGCACCATGTTACATACACCTAGTTGATATATCTTAGCAAATTGAGCACTCGTTAATTGAATAATCTCATTAGCTTCTGACTCTAGAGTACTATCTGTATTTAGTAAAGTTACTCTTCCATTATTTCTTTTGCTTGCAGCAGAATGATAAAATTCTTTTGGATTGCTTTTAGCCTGCATAGCCAATTTCTTTTCATACTCTGATTTAGCTTTCCATGCAATACTTTTTTGGCCTGCACTTTATATCATTCATAACTCCTCTCACTTTTATTTTCATGATATTCTTTCCACATCATTTTCTTCTTGTGGATATCTTGCTTAATAAGGTTGGACATCCATTACACTCCAAACCTATTTATTCTTTGAACACAAGGGATACATTCAGAAACTGCCTTAGTTATGCACTTTTTCAAAGATTCCCATGCATTGCTGTCATTTTTCCCATTCAGTAACTGATATCATGGGACCAAAGATAGTATTCTCCTAAGGTGATTATAATTTCTAGCTAGATCAGCATGTAACCTGTTCTAATGGAAACATAAATATAATTAGATACTTCCCAAGAAAGCATAACATGATCATAAATAACTTGATATAAGACTTGATTAGAGCTAAGGTGATACATAATTAGAAGTGTTGAACACAAGGAACTGACAACTGAGTATAGAAATACATATAAGACAGCCGAAAAACATCAATAAAACCAATAATGAATAAATGAATTATGCAAACAATGAATTTAAAAGAACTGAAAATAAAGAAAAAAACGGGACAAAACACCTGTTATGTACATTGCAGTTTACATGTATATAACATTTTGCTTGCTGTCATCAGATGTAGATAACAGAAAAATTGAGTTTGTTATGTGGATTTTATGAAATAATGTATTAAAAGGAGTTTGGTTGGGTCAAGAGTAAATTTCTACAAGGGGAGGGATAGTAAAATACTTGAGTTTATGTACATTGAGTGGTTCTTATCTCTCAAGTTCAGAGCAGCATAATTTGGTTTTGTTTTCTTAGAAATCGATAATGGGGACTTTGTCAGGGGTATGTTTTAATTGTATGGCATGTAAGGATATTTCAGTGCTGGAATTTTTTTGCTGTTAATGATTTGTTTATCTTCTTCACCCATAGTCTATTAAGAGTGTTAGGGCACTATAAAGATGACAGCCTGACATACTCTCTGCAGGTGTTTCTGTCCTGGGATCTCCTTAACAAGAGAATTAGTCAGTTTTCTAATATTATCTGTCCAGTTGATTCTAGATCTAGCCTAGATCCAGCTTTCTGGTGCTATTTAAGGTAAACTAAATGATTAGATCTAGCCATGTGGCCCAGCCATTGGAACTGTTTTCGATGTATTTTAGTGATGATATTTTTCCTCAAGGATCATGCTGGACCATGCCTTACTTCATGTAATATGCATTTGTTATACCAGCCACTGAATTAGAAAAATCAGTGGTTTCCATATAAACATGCAACTGCCAATACTGATCTTCTTCT
The DNA here is from genome assembly GCF_054136105.1 of Typopeltis vanoorti. Classification (NCBI taxonomy): domain Eukaryota; kingdom Metazoa; phylum Arthropoda; class Arachnida; order Uropygi; family Thelyphonidae; genus Typopeltis; species Typopeltis vanoorti. The sequence continues at coordinate 9,451,481 of NC_143551.1, read as the reverse complement.
ATTCCCTAAGCATAGTTCACTGAGATGTAGGTCTGGAACAGTTGTGATTAAATGCTTCAGTCAATTGCTGAACATAGGAAGTTCTGTTTGTCCATACAAGCCTTCTCAGATAACAGCGATCTTGTTCTTGATAGACTGTCTTAGGACCACAGTTATGCCTCTTGGACAAACAATGTGGGTTATTTTTCCACTGATCAAACACCTGTGATATTTCAACTTTTGAGAAACCAGTCAGCTCTGATGTTTTCAAAATCATGGCTGCAGCCAGACGGGCACTCATAATAAATCATAATAGATCTTTTGAACTCCAAAAGATCCTTTGTTTTTCCCATTGGAATCAACATTATTGACGATTACTGACCAGCAGCATTCTTAAATAATTGCTTAAATACTTTTATTGATGAATAATTCAGTCACTTATCAATAAAAACAGTAGTGTGTCTGTAAAAATTCTAATCTGAATAATGATACAGCCTAATTTTTCTATGAAATGAATTTTATTGCAAGTCATAAAAGTTGCTTGCTTTTGTGTTTAATAGGTGGAACCACACTTGCCTCGTTCAGAAAAACTTAAGTCATTAGTGCAACAAGGAATTCCACATTCATTGCGGCCTCAGCTATGGATGCGGTTGTCTGGAGCTATGCAAAAGAAAGTTTCTTCCGACCTTACATACAAGGATGTCGTGAAGGCTAGTTCAAATGACCATGTGATGACATCCAAGCAAATTGAAAAGGTAAAAGTCGAGATGTTTTATGATATTAGTTTGGATGTTGAAATTTTGATGTCTTTATCTTAAAAATGGTTTTCAGTTATTATCAGGAAATTTTATTTAAGAAATATTTTGATTCTTGCAGGATCTTCTGCGTACTCTTCCAAGCAATGCTTGCTTTTCTCACATGAACAGTACAGGTATACCGAGGTTGCGCAGAATACTTCGTGGATTAGCATGGCTTTATCCTGACATTGGTTATTGTCAGGGAACAGGGGTGGTAATTATGATGTCAATCTTTATAATCTTTTTACATTTATATAATTATCTCCCATACTTTAGGAATGTTCTGACCATTTCATATTTAGGATAATTTTTGAAATAGGTTTCATAAATTCTGATATAGTTTAATTTTTGTGGTTATTTTTCATATTCTGTGATATGAGCCTGTATATTCACATTCACAGCAAGATGTTAATTTATTTCCAGTGACTCATTTTGCAGGCCCTGTAACTTTGATTCATTAGCCATAGAATTACATAAAATATACTTAAAGGCTTTAAATTTACAGAGCATTAACTACATCTATGAAAAGTAAATAAACCTTATAGAGTCACATAAGGGTCTGCTTGGTTAACCTAGTGGCTTTGCGCTTCACAACCATATGTCTGGGGAAGGAGTGTCCCAGGTTCAATTCCCGTCGAAGACGTGAGGAATTTGAGGATCTTCCTCAGGTATAGCCAAGTTAGCCAGTCTTGGGCGCGGGCAGTAGAGCTTTTTTCATCCTGCAAGCAGGCTAACCGGTCCCGTTAACACACGCTTCTACAGTCAAAAATATATCCCCCTCCCAGCGGCAGACTAGGCGACAGTTCGATTGGGAGTGGTACTAACAAGTAGTAACATGCGGACCCTGCATTGGAAGTAGAAATAACGCGTAGTTAAAGAAGATAGAGTCACATAAGGGTCAAAGATAAATGGAAGGAGACACCCCACATAGCTTTTTAAAGAAAATGCAGAGAACCGACCAGGTCTATTGACCTAATGTCCAGTCTTCACCTTCTTATGGTGTGCCATGTTAGTAGGTGTCTACTACCTGGATACTGAAGGAAGGACGATCAGTCGGCAAATTGAAATTTTGCTAACCAAATTGTATTCTGTATTGGCTTAACCCAAAATGGAATGATGATGCAACATGATTAAATTCCATGCTGGCTAGGTTACATCCAGTTAAACAAAAACCCCTGTTTTTTTTTTATCTGAGAACCAGAGTGAACAGTGAAAGGTCAGCTGTTGGAACATACGCAGCATCAGCAGAATTCAAGATGGACATCATCACTGTAAGAATTATCAAAGGAAAAGAACTAGACCTGACAGAAGAATCAGAGAGGTACTGTATATTGAAATTTATGGAGAGACTTGTTTGTGTCTATAGTCCCATAGGAGGTTCTATTAAGAAAGAAGTGAGACATTTTTTTGAGTCATTAGAGAAGGCAGCTGATAAGAGGAAAAGATGCTCCTTGTTGGTGATCTAAATAGCAGTGTTGGAAATGAATATTAGACATACAGAAATGTTTGAGAAAATTTGGAAAAAAGAACAAAGTTAATAATGATAAGTACCTGCTGGATTTCTGTTCAGGACATGAACTAGCTACTAGAAACAATGTGCCAACATAGATGTGCATGAACTCACATACAGAGAGAAAAGACAAGAAATAAGAAAAATTTCAGTAGTTGCATTGACAACATATTTGTTGATAGTGACATCTTCATAGTGGTTCAGGACACAAGAGGATACAAGGGGATTTGAATAGGAAGGGATCACCATTTCATTTTGAACAAGATGAAGTTGAATATCATATTGAAAAGAAAAGTACGAGATGTGACAATTCCCAGAATTATCATTTTGTTTTTAATACCTACTCTGTTAGTCTTTTGCCTCCCATTCGGTTATAGTCACCATACCATTTTACATAACTTAAAAAAACAAAACGGAACAAATCTGAAAAAACACCCCAACTCAACATCACCAGAGTTAAAGATCGGTACTATCAACATAAGAAGCCTGAATGCAAAGAAATGGAGCTAGCTGAGGAATTAGATAAGTACCAGATCGACATAATAGGGGTGACTGAAACAAAAAAAGAATAAAACTGGTGAGATCTTTCTGAGCAATAAATACAAAATGTTATATGCAGGCAATGACAATCAAGGAAAAGAAGGAGTAGCCATAGTATTCAACACAAAATATGAGGTTAATTTTCTTGAATGGCAGTCAGTCTCAAGTAGAGTAATGTGGGAAAATATAAGAATGGGGAACTGGATAATGAGACTTATTTGTGCCTATGGTCCCACAGAAGGTTCTACTAAGGTAGAAGTGGAGGAATTTTTTGAAGCTTTAGAAAGAGCAACTGACACAATGAAAAAGGAAAAGTTTGTCCATGTTGGGGATCTAAATAGCAGAGTAGGAAATGATTGTGAGACATTCAAAAATATTTTGGGAAAATTTGGAGAAAAAGAGCAAATCTAATAATAATGGCAAATATCTGTTGGATTTCTCTCAGGACATGGACTGGTTATTATTAACACAAAATTCCAACATAAAAATGTGCACAAATTCACATGGAGAGAAGAGGCTAGGAATAAGAAAAGTCTCATTGACTATGTTATTGTTGATAGTGATGTTTTCTCCCTGGTGCAGGACACCAGAGTGTACAGAGGATTTGAAATTGGAAGTGATCACTATTTAGTCTTGAGCAGGATAAAATTGAATTTCGTACTGAAAAGAATAACATGTAAGAAAGTTTTAAAGCGAATAAAAGTTGAGCAGCTCTCAGATGTGAACTGTAGACTAAAATACAGAAAGATTATTGAAAAGAAAATGAAAGAGTTTGAGAACAGGAATCAAACCTTGGAGATTCAGTGGCAAACTCTGAAGAAAACATTGATTGATTCTGCCAGAGAGGCATGTGGTGAGGTTGTGTGCAAGGATAAAAAAATCAGAACTACCTGGTGGACACAGGAAGTTAAAGAGGCAGTGAAGGAAAAGAAGAAAGCATATCAAAAGTTCCTGGCAAATAAGTCACCTTTTACTCTTACAGAATACAGAGACAAATGTAAGAAAGCTAAACAGTGTGTAAAACTAGCTAAACAAAAGTCATGGGAGGACTTTGGCAAGAATATAGAAAATAAATATCAAGAAGGTGGCAAAATATTTTGGAGGTTGTTGAAGAAGCTTAGGAATGGAGGAAAGAGGGGTGTAAAAGAAGTTGGAGATAATAAAGGTGACGTGAAAACAGGAGAAAAAGATATCCGTGAAGTATGGAGTAATTGCTTTGAAAAACTGCTAAATGAAACAAGCAGTGATGACAGCACAGTGGTAAAAAACACTGACCAGGCATTCAGTCAGGAATACATATCCATACTTGAAGTAGAAAAAGCCATCAAAGGCTTGAAATGTGGAAAGGCAGCAGGAGTAGATGATATTCGAACAGAAATGCTGAAGTATGGTGGTATAAAAGTCTTGCAGTGGCTGCAATGCATAGTTCAGAAAGCCTGGGAGGGACGAATTCCCGATGATTGGAGTAGAGCTCTCATAGTACCCATATATAAAAAGGGAAATAAAACTGAATGTGAGAATTACAGAGGTATTTCCCTACTGAGTGTTCCTGGCAAGATCTATGCAAGTATACTTGAGAAACGGTTGAGAAGAATTGTGGAAGAAAAGCATGGTGAAGTACAAGCTGGATTCAGGCCAAATAGAGGCTGTCAGGATCAGATCTTCACTTTACGACAAATAGTCGAGAAAGCATGGGAATATAACAAAGATCTGTATTTAAGTTTTGTCGATTTGGAAAAGGCATATGACAAGGTGCCAAGAGAGAAGCTATTCAATACGTTGCAGTTATATGGTGTCAATGCGGCATTATATCAAGCAATACTTAGTTTGAGTTGTAAGTCAGCAGTTAGAATTGAAGGAAGTACAGGAAGATGGTTTAATGTTAAATCTGGTGTGAGACAAGGATGTACATTATCCCCTCTGTTATTCATTATATATATGGATCACATTTTGAAGGAAAGTGGTATTAAACCTGATATCAAAATTGGAGATGTTAATGTCGGCTCTTTGCTTTATGTGGATGATATTATACTTCTAAATAAATCCGCTACAAGTCTACAAGATTCTCTGACTAAATTCAGTTGCTGTTGTAATAGATATGGTATGAAGGTCAGCAATAAAAAGACAAAGACAATTAAAATAGGCAGAATAATTGAAAATATCAACTGTGTTGTGAATGGAGAACCTGTTGAACAAGTAAAACATTTCAGCTACTTAGGCATGATTTTTACTGAAGATGGTAAATTAAATATAGAAATAGACAACAGATTCAGCAAAGCTGGTATGGTGGGAAGTCAATTGAATAAATTCATATGGAATAAGAGAGAAATTAGTCGGAACAATAAATTAGCTGTATACATGACAGTGTTCAAACCAGTTTTAACTGATGGATCTGTGCTGGGTCAGAAGTAAGACACTTGACTAAAGACTAGAGACCGCAGATATGAGATTCCTGAGAAAGATTATAGGCGTGAACAGATGGCATCAATGGCAATATCATATTAAAAATGAGGATATTAGGAAAGAACTTGACATTGTCATCATCCAGGAATGCGTTAGCAGAGCTAATCTCAGGTGGTATTGTCACTTAAATAGAATGGGAGACGAAAGATTATCAAAACAAGTGTTCTCTGCTAGGTTGGCAGGAAAACGACTCAGAGGAAGACCAAGATATAGGTGGATTGATACATTACAAAGTGCCTTAGACGATAGAAATATAAGATCTGATAATGTTGGAGTCTTGACAAGTAACAGACTAATTTGGTGGAAAATTGTAGATAGGAAGTTAGTAATGATGTAATTTTTTCATGTAGTACTGTCATATCCTGTACACCCCTTGAGGGTACATGGCAGGAATTTGATGATGATGATTACTACTGTGCTATCAGTGCTTGTGATAGCACAGTAGTAAAAAACACTCAACACTGCTGGTAAGATATATGCAAGTATACTTGAGAAACGGTTGAGAAGAATTGTAGAAGAAAAGCCTGGTGAGGAACAAGCTGGATTCTGGCCAAATAGAAGCTGTCAGAATCAGATCTTCACTTTACGACAAATAGTGGAGAAATCATGGGAATATAAGAAAGATCTCTGTTTGAGTTTTGTAGATCTGGAAAAGGCATATGATAAGGTGCCAAGATAGAAGCTATTCAATATGGTACAGTTATATGGTGTCAATGGAGCATTATATCAAGCAATACTTAGTCTTTATTTGAGTTGGAAGTCAGCAGTTAGAATTGAAGGAAGTACAGAAAGATGGTTTAATGTTAAATCTGGTGTGAGACAAGGATGTACATTATCTCCTCTGTTATTCATTATCTGTATGGATCACATTATGAAGGAAAGTGGTATTAAACATGATATCAAAATTGGAGATGTTAATGTCAGCTCTTTGCTTTATGCGGACGATGTTATACTTATCAATAAATCCGCTACGAGTCTGCAAGATTCCTTGACTAAATTGAATTACTGTTGTAATGGATATGGTATGAAGGTCAGCAATAAAAAGACAAAGACAATTGAAAATAAGCAGATTTGTTGAAAATGTCAACGGCATTGTGAAAGGAGAACTTGTGGAACAAGTAAAACATTTCACCTACTTAGGCACGATTTTTAGTGAAGATGGTAAATTAAATATGGAAATAGACAACAGAATCAATAAAGCTGGTATAGTAGGAAGTCAGTTGAATAAATTCATATGAATAAGAGAAAAAATAGTCGGAACACTAAATTAGCTGTATACAAGACAGTGTTCAAACCAGTTTTAACTTATGGATCTGACAGCTGGGGCAGAAGTAAAACACTTGACCAAAGATTGTAGTTATGAGAGACCTGAGAAAGATCAGAGGCGTGAACAGATGACATCAATGGCAATATCATATTAAAAATGAGAATATTAGAAAAGAACTTCACATTGTCAGCATCCAGGAATGAATTAGCAGAGCTAATCTCAGGTGGTATGGTCATTTAAACAGAATGGACGAGGAAAGATTGGCAAAACAAGTGTTCTCTGCCAAGTTGGCAGGAAAACGACCCAAAGGAAGACAAAAGTATAGGTGGATCGATACTGTTAAAAATGCCTTAGACGACAGAAATATAAGATCTGATAATATTGGAGTCTTGACAAGTAATAGATTGATTTGGAGGAAAATTGTAAATAGGAAGTTAGTAATGATGTAAATTTTTCATGTAGTACTATCATATCCTGTACACCTCTTGAGGGTACATGGCAGGAATTTGATGATGACCATTTTAGGTTAACTCTGCCTATACATTCTTGAATATAGTATCAATTTCTTTTTCAGCATTTTTATTTTTAATACACTGATGTCACTACCCTAATTTTGCTCAGAACTCATATGTGGTTTCTTCAGAATTTCCTCAATTTTCTGATTTCAAACTCACTATCTATCTATATGTTAAAACTGGATTAAACATTGTCTTCTTTACTGCTTGCTTAGTCTCCTGGATGATTGCCCTCTTGTTCTGTATAAATGTATTCAATTGATTATTCAACTGATATTGATGGACGTACAAGAAGATGATTTTATGTTAAATCAGTTCGCCCAGGTATGAGAAGAGGATGTATATTATCTCCATTGTTATTCATCATCTATATGGATCACATTATGAAGGAAAGTGGTATTTCCTGAATATGACATTTGGTATTTATTGTTCAGAAAGATCTCACCAGGTTTTGTCTTTTTTGTTTTAGTCACCCCTATTATTTCGATCTGGTATTAGCTAATTGCTCAGCTAGCTCCATTTCTTTGCCAATCAGGCTTCATATGTTGATTGTACTGATGTTTAACTCTGGTGAAGTTGAGTTGGGGTGTGTGCTTTCAGATTTGTTCCAGTAGCTGACTTTTCTCTGTTCGCCCTGGTTCCCTTGCGAAAACAACGGGGGCGTTGTTTAACTGGGCGACGCCCCAGCTGGCATGAAATTTTGTTGTGTTGTACCATCATTTTGTATATTGGTTTAAGCCAATAAGAATGCAATTTGGTCGGCTAAATCCCAAATTGCCAGCCCATCCTCGTTCGTTCAGTATCAAAGTAGATACCCAACAGGGTGCACCACGAGAAGGTGAGGATTGGACATTAGGTCAGAAGCCCTGGTCAGTTTTCTGCATTCCTTTGAAGGTTATGTGGAGGTCTCTTCTCAGTTATACAACTTTGACCCTTAAGCACCTCTTGGTATTTTTGTTATATCAATTTATAAATGTGTCGCTGATGATTTTTAGTTCTTGTTTAAGAGCTTGCTGGTTAGAGCAAATTGTTATAGCTCTGATTTTAAGGGTGTTAATGACTCCATATTTTTGTGATGGGTGGTGATATGAATTAGCATGTATGTATTGGCCAGTGTGTGTGTTGTTTTGCGGTAGACCGTGAAGGATAGACTGCTTGAAGGAAGATGTGTGACCAGTGTATCAGGAAGGGGAGCAAGTTCTGATTTTCAATTTCGATAGTAAATCGTATGCGTTCGTGTTGTTTGTTCAGGTGGCTAAGGAATGTGCTTAATGTTTGTCGTCCATGTGGCCAGATAACGAACACATCATCAACGTATCTAAGCCATACTGTAGGTTTTAGAGTGAAGGAATTAAGAGCACTTTGCTCAAAGGCCTCCATATAAAAGTTAGTAGTTGGGGGTGGGGATAGTTGTGAGCCCATGGCCGTACCTTCTTGTTGTAGGTAAAATTTATTTTGCCACACAAAGTAACCGGAACTTAGTACGTGAACAAAGAGAGCCGTAACGTCTGGCAGAAATTTGTTCTGTAGGAGAAGAATGGCAAACAAGATCAGTAGCAGTCAAAGATGAAAATGGTAAAGTATTGATGGACAAGACAGAAATCATGCATAGATGGATAAGGTATTGCAGCGAACTATATAAAAATCAACTAAATGATACTGCAACAGAAGTAATCAAAGAACTAAAAGCAATCTCTCCACCAGCAGAGATCTTTGAAAATGACATCTTGGAAAAGGAGGTGAATAAGGCTATAAAACATCTCAAGAACAACGGGAGTTTTGGAAATGACAACATAATAGGCGAGATGCTAAAATATGGGGGAGAATCAGTTGTAAAAGAAATACGGAGATCAGGATATCCTCCCAAAGAGTGGAAAAAATCGGTCTTGGTTGTTCTTCATAAGAAAGGCAGTGCTTTAGAAAGCACCATTGAAAGAACTATTGCATTAATGAGTCATCTTGGCAAAGTGCTGATGAAAATATTAACAGAATGCCTGAAGGAGCATATGGTGGCACATCTTCCGGATGAGCAAGCCAGATTTCCAAAAGATTGAAGTACAGTGCAACAAATACTTGCACTAAGACTAATAGCAGAGAAAGCTCGAAGAAAGAACAAAAAGATATACTGCAGTTTCGTGCGCTTCCAAAAAGCATTTGATAATATTGACTAAAATATAACATGGGCTGTCTTGGAATCCTATGGTGTGGACAATAAATTGATCTGCCTGCTGAAAGATATAAACAGCCAAGCACAAACAAAAATCAGAATAGCAGGTGAGACTGGAGATTGGTTTGCCACTAGTCAAGGCACAAGACAAGGGGACCCAATATCACCAATCATCTTCATCACACATCTGGGAAGAACACTAGATAATATTAAAGAAGAAGGTAGAGGCATTTCAATAAATGGCATGAGAATAAACTACCTCTATTTTGCAGATGACATTGTCCTGATTGAAGAAGACGCAGCAAGGCTGGAACAGACATTGCAAAGGTCTGTTACAGCCTTGCTGCGTCTTCAGACATTGCAACTGAAAATGGAACAGACAATGATATTCGTACAACAGGAGTTTCTGAACAGAGTTACGATAGACAGATTTCAACTGGAAAATGTGGATCGCTTCACATATCTTGGATGCCACATGAACGCATGACTTGGACCCCAAAAAAGAGATAAAAATTAGAATAGCCAGAGCAACAACTATTTTAAAAGCCATGGACAAAATATGGAAGAGCCGAGCTATAAAGATGCAAACTAAACTGCGCATTGCAGAAACCTGTATCTTCAGCAGCATGCTCTATGGATGCGCACCCTGGGTACTCCTCAGAGAATCTGAAAGGAGGATATTGGCATTTGAGAGGAATTGCTATTGACAGATCTTGAGAATAAGCTGGATACATAAAATGAACAATGAGGAAATCTACAGACGAATACAACCAAAAGAAAACCTGATCCAGAAAATAATCAAAAGGAAACTACGTCTATTTGTCCATATATGTAGAATGAATGATGAGAGAAAATTAAAAACGTTGCTGTTTGGAATTATTGAAGGAAAGAACAAAAAAGGAAGACCAAACAGAGAATGGGGCGATGATATCGTCAAATGGTGCGGAAACTCTATACACAAACTGAGTCATCTTGCACAAAATAGAACTCAGTGGAAGAATCATATCAATATGACAACAGACACCTACGGGCACTGGACCCATGGTTGTTGATGATGTTGATGACAATATATTTATCATCATCAAATTCCTGCCATGTACCCTCAAGGGGTGTACAGGATATGATAGTACTACATGAAAAAAATTACATCATTATTAATTTCCTATCTACAATTTTCCTCCGAATCAGTCTGTTACTTGTCAAGACTCCAACATTATCAGATCTTATATTTCTATTGTCTAAAGCACTTTGTACTGTATCAATCCACTTATATCTTGGTCTTCCTCTGGGTCGTTTTGCTGCCAACCTGGCACAGAACACGTGTTTTGCTAATCTTTCCTCGCCCATTCTATTTAAGTGACCATACCACCTGAGATTAGCTCTGCTAACACATTCCTGGATGCTGACAATGTCAAGTTCTTTCCTAATATCCTCGTTTTTAATATGATATTGCCATTGATGCCATCTGTTCACACCTATAATCTTTCTCAGGACTCTCATATCTATGGTCTTTGGTCAAGTGTTTTACTTCTGACCCAGCTCTCAGATCCATAAGTTAAAACTGGTTTGAACACTGTCTTGTATACAGCTAATTTAGTGTTCCGACTAATTTCTCTCTTATTCCATATGAATTTATTCAATTGACTTCCCACCATACCAGCTTTGCTGATTCTGTTGTCTATTTCTATATTTAATTTACCATCTTCAGTAAAAATTGTGCCTAAATAGCTGAAATGTTTTACTTGTTCCACACGTTCTCCATTCACAACGCAGTTGACATTTTCAATGATTCTTCATATTTTCAATGTCTTTGTCTTTTTATTGCTGACCTTCATACCATATCTATTACAACAGCTATTCAATTTAGTCAGAGAATCTTGCAGACTTGTAGCAGATTTATTTAGAAGTATAACATCATCCACATAAAGCAAAGAGCCGACATTAACATCTCCAATTTTGATATCAGGTTTAATACCACTTTCCTTCAAAATGTGATCCATATAGATAATGAATAACAGAGGGGATAATGTACATCCTTGTCTCACATCAGATTTAACATTAAACCATCTTCCTGTACTTCCTTCAATTCTAACTGCTGACTTACAACTCAAATAAATACTAAGTATTGCTTGATATAATGCCCCATTCACACCATATAACTGCAGCGTATTGAATAGCTTCTCTCTTGGCACCTTGTCATATGCCTTTTCCAGATCAACAAAACTTAAATACAGATCTTTGTTATATTCCCATGCTTTCTCGACTATTTGTCGTAAAGTGAAGATCTGTTCCTGACAGCCTCTATTTGGCCTGAATCCAGCTTGTTCTTCACCAAGCTTTTCTTCCACAATTCTTCTCAACCGTTTCTCAAGTATACTTGCATAGATCTTGCCAGGAACACTCAGTAGGGAAATATCTCTGTAATTCTCACATTCAGTTTTATTTCCCGAATGATATAATCACGTAATCACAAGAAAGATATTTATTTAACCAAATATTTCGGTCTGGAAATAGCAGACCATCGTCGGTGGTATTACAAGAACAGTTTAAAAAATATACAAGCTAGAATACTAACAATAGATCGTTGAAATTAGAACATGCCGCGTGATGTTATATCACTAAGTATGAAACGAAATATTTTGAAGTAGAATTTTGATATAATCTGTTCACACTTTGATATAACATCACGCGGCATGTTCTAATTTCAACGATCTATTGTTAGTATTCTAGCTTGTATATTTTTTAAACTGTTCTTGTAATACCACCGACGATGGTCTGCTATTTCCAGACCGAAATATTTGGTTAAATAAATATCTTTCTTGTGATTACGTGATTATATCATTCAGTCTTATGTCGCAAGTATCCTTAAAACAACAGTTTTATTTCCCTTTTTATATATGGGTACTACGAGAGCTCTACTCCAATCATCGGGAATTCATCCCTCTGTCCAGGCTTTCTGAACTATGCAGTGCAGCCACTTTAAGACTCTTATACCACCATACTTCAGCATTTCTGGTCGAATATCATCTACTCCTGCTGCCTTTCCACATTTCAAGCCTTTGATGGCTTTTTCTACTTCAAGTATGGATATGTATTCCTGACTGCATGCCTGGTCAGTGTTTTTTACCACTGTGCTGTCATCACTGCTTGTTTCATTTAGCAGTTTTTCAAAATAATTACTCCATACTTCAAGGATATCTTTTTCTTCCATTTTCATGTCACCTTTATCATCTCTAACTCCTTTTACAGCACTCTTTTCTCCATTCCTAAGCTTCTTCAACAACTCCAGAATATTTTGCCACCTTCTTGATATTTATTTTCTATATTCTTGCCAAAGTCCTCCCATGACTTTTGTTTAGCTATTTTTACACAGTGTTTAGCATTCTTGCATTTGTCTCTATATTCTCTAAGAACACAAGCTGACTTATTTGACAGGAACTTTTGGTATGCTTTCTTCTTCTCCTTCACTGCCTCTTTAAGTTCCTGTGTCTACCAGGGAGTTCTGATTTTTTTATCCTTACAGGCAACCTCACCACATGCCTCTGTTGCAGAATCAATCAGTGTTTTCTTCAGAGTTTGCCACTGAATCTCCAAGGTTTGATTCCTGTTCTCAAACTCTTTCATTTTTTCTTCAATAATCTTTGTGTATTTTAGTCTACAGTTCACATCTGAGAGCTGCTCAACTTTTATTCGCTTTTAAACTTTATTACATGTTATTCTTTTCAATATGAAATTCAATTTTATCCTGCTCAAGACTAAATAGTGATCACTTCCAATTTCAAATCCTCTGTACACTCTGGTGTCCTGCACCAGGGAGAAAACATCACTGTCAACAATAACATAGTCAATGAGACTTTTCTTATTCCTAGCCTCTTCTCTCCATGTGAATTTGTGCACATTTTTATGTTGGAACATTGTGTTAGTAATAACCAGTCCATGTCCTGAGCAGGAATCCAACAGATATTTGCCATTATTATTAGCTTTGCTCTTTTCTCCAAATTTTCCCAAAATATTTTTGTATGTCTCACAATCATTTCCTACTCTGCTATTTAGATCCCCAACAAGGACCAACTTTTCATTTTTCATTGTGTCAGTTGATTTTTCTAAAGCCTCAAAAAATTCCTCCACTTCTACCTCAGTAGAACCTTCTGTGGGACCATAGGCACAAATAAGTCTCATTGTCCAGTTCCCCATTCTCATATTTGCCCACATTACTCTACTTGAGACTGACTGCCATTCAAGAAGATTAACCTCGTATTTTGTGTTGAATACTATGGCTACTCCTTCTTTTCCTTGATTGTCATTGCCTGAATATAACATTTTGTATTAATTGCTCAGAGAGAGAGAGATCTCACCAGTTTTGGTCTTTTTTGTTTCAGTCACCCCTATTATGTCGATCTGGTACTTATCTAACTCCTCAGCTAGCTCCATTTCTTTGCCATTCAGGCTTCTTACGTTGATAGTACCAATCTTTAACTCTTGTGATGTTGATTTGGGGTTTATTTTCAGATTTGTTCCAGTAGCTGACTTTTCTCTGTTCGCCCTGGTTCCCTGACGAAAACAATGGGGGCCTTGTTTAACCGGGTGACGCTCCAGCCGGCATGAAATTTTGTCATGCTGTACCATCATTCTATATTTTGGTTTAACCAATAAGAATACAATTTGGTCAGCTAAGTCCCAAATTGCCAGCCCATCCTCGTCCGTTCAGTATCCAAGTAGATACCCAACAGGGTGCACCACGAGAAGGTGAGGATTGGACATTAGGTCAGAAGCCCTGGTCAGTTCTCCGCATTCCTTTAAAGGCTATGTGGAGGTCTCCTCTCAGTTATACAGGTTTGACCCTTAAGCACCCCACAGTCTATTTATTGTAAGTTAATTATCAATATCCTCATAGAAGTTCCCATGACACTCTGATCACATTTCTGTACTGGGTGGTTTTTTTCTTTATATTATTATTATTATTTTATTATTATTAGAACTGTAAAAAGAAACTGTTATAGAAATAAATTAACACCAGCTCAGAACAACATAAAGGAAACCTGCACCAGATCAATGAAATGCTGGACAATACACGCAAAATCACTGCCTCAGAAAACAATAAAACAGCTTCGCTGGTTAGCCCAAATCCCTCAAACAGTTTTATATGGAATATGGAAGAATCATATACAGATGGCAGCAGACACGTATGGGCATTGGACCCATGGTTGTTGATGATGATGAGGAGAAGAATTGTGTCATTGATTGGGACATTTGTGAAAACTGCAGAAATGTCGAAGCTGACTAATAAATCTTTGTCAAGTGTTATGTTTTTTTTGTTTATAAAGTGTTGTGTGTTCTTTATATAGGAGGGGAAATGACCTACCAACTCCTTGAGTGTTGACACTAATTTCATGGCTAGGTGGTAATTAGGGCTATCTATTCCTTCCACAATTGGTCGAAGCGGCACGTTTTATTTGTGTGCTTTCGGGACACCATATATTCTGGGAGAGTGGGCGTAATGGGGGTATAAGTTTTTTAACCTTGTGTCTAATGGCTAAGAGGTGATGGACTTAAGTAATTTCTCAGTTTCTTTCTTTATTCTGTTAGTTGGGTTATAGTTTACTAACTGATAGCTGCTGTTATCAGAGACTAGTTGATTCATATGATGGATGGATGATGACCTGTCAAGGACGACACTGGCATTGCCTTTATCCGATTTTGTTATAATTATGTCTTGATTAGCTTTCATTGACTCGATTGCTGCTAGTTCCATTTTTGTAAGATTGCTATGCACGGTTTTCTTGTTAATCAGGACATTGTTGGTGTCTAATCGTATTATATCGGCTATATTACTGGGTAGGGACCTAATGCCTCTTTCTATGTGGTATATAAAATTCAATTTATTAACATTTTTAGGTGCTATTGCAAAGGTAAGGCCTTTAGCAAATAGCGCAAGTTGGTCGTTATTTAGGGTGTGCCTTGAAAAGTTGATCACATGACTCTTGCTTACCGGTGGTTGCTCGCTCCTTGTCTCACTTGTTAGTTGTTCACTGTTGGAGCTGTTTACCGGAGAAGAGATCTGATTGGTTGGATTCGTATGATTGGTAGTCACAATTCGCCGTTGTTTCAAAATGTGAAATTTGGCCTTAAGTTTTTCTTTATTATTTTCTAGGACATATTTAGCTGAATTGTCAATAATTTTTTCAAGCACGTGTAGAATATCTGGATTTATATAACTCGATTGTTCTGATTGCAATTTTGAAAGTTGATTTTGAGTTATTGCTAGATTTTTGCGGGCTGTTTGAATTTGTTCCTTAAGTATTGCTTTCTTTATGCGATCATAGATCCGAAGTGCTTTAACGGACGTAAATTTCTTTTTCAGCTTGATGCAGTTGGGAATAAGATTACTGTCTCTGTATCTCTTTAAAAAGGCCAGCCGATTGATCGAATTGTCTCCATAATTTTCCAAAAATGTATTCTGATCACAGTGTAAGCCTCAAAGAAAGGACTAACATTCCTACAGTTTCACTTACACTTTTGTCTAACTTTGAACAAAAATCGATGTTCATGTGCTGCTTTAAATTCCATTCACTCATTTGTCTGCCAAAAGCTACAAACAACCTTGCAAACTCTGCTATAGCTTGCCAACTACTGAAAAGATTATTTGATACAACTCAAGGCAACAGCACAAATGTGTCCAAAAATACACAGTCTCTTGGTTCTGCCTGACTTACCATGAAATAATACCTTGTATGATAATATGAAGCTATTTTGGGAATTTAATTCTTTGTAACTCACCTCTGAATAGTCTTCACTGCTTTCTCATCCCAAGAAACCCAGGGGACCAGACTTGAGCACAGATCCAGATGTGGGCATATCAAGGCCTTATAAACAGGAATAACAACATTCCTATCTCTACTTGTTAATGTGTTCTTCAATAGCAATGTAATCTTATAGGCTATCTTAACAATGTGTCCTCTATTACTCTACCTAATTTTGCACCATCAGCAAATAACTGAATATTTCCTTTCAGGTTATTTCTCATACCATTTATGTATAAATTAAACATAATGGTCCCAGCACTGAACCTTGCAGCACACCACCAGTCACCTGTTTTCACCTCGATTCTGCCCCCTTCATTTGCCAATTATAATCTAATCTTACCATGAAGCATAAATCCCTTATGCTTCTCACATAAACGGCACATGCAAACCATAGATATTGTTCACTTGATCTTTATGCTTTCCATGTTTGTAATTGTATTAATTGATAAAGTATTCAAAGTTATCTTACAATTAATTGCATTGGACCAATTAAGAGGAGTGGTGATGCACTCTTAAAATTTTCATACATCAATAAAAATGCAGTCAAATTGATGTGAATTTTGTAGTGCAGGCTGCATAAGCTACATGACAGCACTCCCAACCTAAATGGGCACGCAATGATGCCACTGTTTCCTTCCTCCCTTTCTAAGCTTTTTTTCAGTAGCCTCCAGAACATTCTGATATTTACTTTCTATAATCTTCATATTCTTCATCTACCAACTTATTTGCTAGGCACTTTCAGTATGCTTTCTTCTCTTCCAGGACTGCATCTTTAACTTCCACCATGGTGTTCTTATTTTTCTATCGTTGCCTCCACATTTTTATCCTTTCTATTCACATGCCTCCCTAGCTGAATTAATGTTTTCTTCAGGGTTTTCCACTAAGAATCCAAGGTTTGGTTTTGTTCCTGTTTTTGAACTGTTTCATTTTTTCTTCAATAATGTTTGTTTAGTTGACAGTTTACCTGTAAAAGCTGTTCAACTTTAATTCTTTTTAAATTTTTATTTTTTATTTTTTACATGCTGTTCTTGTCAATGTGGTATTTAGTTTTATCCTACTTAAAACTAAGTAATGGTCACTTCCAATTTCAAATCTTCTGTACACTCGTGTATCTTGAATTAGCATAAAGATATCACTATCAACAATAACATAGTCAATGAGGCTTTTCTTATTTCTTGTGTCTTCTTTCCAAGTGAACTTCTTTATGTTGGAACATTGTGTTAGTGATGACTAGTCCTGAGTAGCAATCCAGGAGATATTTACCATTATATTAGCCCTTATTTTGTTCTCCAAATTTTACCACAACACTTCTGTATTTCTTGGGGGGGGGGATTCACTTCTTACTCTGCTGTTTAGATCTCCAACAAGGACCATTTTCTTTGTGAGCTGCCTGCTTTGATTCAAAAAAGGTCTCCACTTCTTCCTTGGGAGAGCCTTCGGTACGGACCATTAGCACAAATAACTTTCATAATCTTTTTCCCCATTCTGAAGTTTGTTCACATAACTCTGCTTGAGACTGCCTTCCAATCAAGAAGTTTATCTTGTTGTGTATTGGGGAGCAATATACAAGAAGAGGAAAGTCACTATTGGTGTGGCTCAGGGTCTGTTTTAGGGCCATTGCTATTTAACCTGTATGTTAATGATATTGGGGAAGATTTGAATGGGGATATACAGATGTTTGCAGATGATGCAAAGTTGTGACAAATTATGAGGAGTAAAGTGGATGTTGGGGCTTACAAGAAGACTTGAATAGACTGAGTGAATGAGCACGGGAGTTGGTATACCAATTCAATGTTGCAAAATGTAAGGTTTTAAAATTTGGAAAACAAAGATGGAATGTTGAATTTACTTTTGGTGGGGATATATTGTTGCAGGTAGAGGAAATAAGAGATCTTGCAGTGACAGTGGATAAGGATCTGAAATTTACAGCACATATTGCAAAAATTGTAAGGACAACACAACGAAGGCTCTGATTTGGCCACACATATGGACTGCTATGCACAGATTTGTCACCTGGTTTTCAAAAGGTTGAAGAGATGTTGGAGAGGATCCAGAGGTGATTAACCAAAATAGTTTCTGATCTCTGGAATGCTGAATATGAAGAAAGGTTGAGATGATGTAATTTGCAGAGTCTAGTAGATAAGAGGAAGAGATGTACAAGTTAGTAAGGGTTTGTTATAGGATTGACGAAGAGGTTTTTCATAAAATGGTGGGAGATTGGGTGAAGCACAAGAGGTCATCCCTGGAACCTGTATAAGGAGGGTGTGAGCAAGGGAGTGAGGAGCAGATGTTTTGCATGGAAAGTTGTGAATGATTGGAATGCATTTTCTGAGAGTATGGTGTCTGCCATAATAATAATAATGATAAATGTAATTAAGTAATAAAGTTGCTTACTGTATTTTGTAATCCTTAGGGAATAGTACAGAAATGTTTTTTGTATATTATAAATTAATTCATGTTGTTTACAGTAGTCTTTCTGTGTTATACACTTGTAATGTGTGAGCACTCCGATAATGGCAGCCATGTTTGTTACTTGAGTTTTGTTTTGAATCTTGGTAATGGGCATGCATGTTTATGATTGTCTGTGAAAGTACTAGTGGTGGTAATCGGTGGTAGATGGTGTTGGTGTTAGATGATGAAGGTTGGTGGAGTAGTGAGACGAAGAGTTCTAGAGTAGATGCCGTCCCTCGATGAATCTTTGGACTCCCTGGAGGTGTGATGTAATAATAATAATATAAGTGATATAAATAAAAAAAATACTTTTTTAAGTAAAACGACTTGATTGCTCCATGTTCATAAATTATTTTCCAACTTTAAACATTTTATAATGTTTAAAGTTGGAAAATTCACCTTGGCTGTATATACCTTACTATTATATGTTACTATTTGAAATGAAAAGAATGTTAATATTTTGTTGCTTAATCAGTTTTCATTTGTATGGATATTCCATACAGTAGCACAAACATATATAGCTTGTAAGGAATGTAATCATTATGGTTCCTTATGTAACAAATGTAATTTTTATTTTATGGTATTTCTCTAGATTGCAGCTTCCTTGCTCTTGTTTTTAGAGGAAGAGGATGCATTTTGGCTTATGTGTACTATTGTAGAAGATTTACTCCCTGCTTCCTATTATTCTAGTACACTTATTGGGGTACAAGCAGACCAACGGGTTTTGGCAGCACTAATTTGTAATTATCTACCTGATTTGGACCTTGTGCTGAAAGAACATGATATAGGTAAAGTGGAGGGACAAAAACAGTTAATAGTTTCTTTACTAAAACATATTTATTGATATGGTTAATAACATGGTAATGGTTTTTCAAAAAAATAACTTTATAATTTCTGTTATACTGGAACTGAACACATTACACTTCATCTATAATAATCTCCAGAACTTATTATTTTTCAGGGGCTTAGTGAATCACTAGACTCATTGTGGAAAGTCCACTTTAAACCACATAGTTTATCATACTACTATATGTAAAGATTTTACATATAGTAGGTCATATGGAACAAACAACATTGGAAGTAGTTTTTTTTTTCTTCATGACCAGTAGTTTGACCACAAAATGCATTGCCTTGAGTGGTGAGAGTGCAAACCATGAATAACGTGCCACAACTCATTGATGAAAGTGGTTTTGTGAGTATCTCCATGGGAGATTGTGATCTAAATTCAAACACTAGAGTATTGTCTGAATTGCACTCAGGACAAACATCTGCAGTATACTCAAACAGGTTATTGACAAATGTCTCATCCCTATTTCTGCTTGATTGACATAATTGGAACAAGAAAGCCAGCTGTAGTTGTGGATATTAAAATATCCAAGTAAGATGATCTCACTGTTATAAAGCGAGACTAGAAAAATCTCAGTATTTAAAGGAAATCAGATAAGTTCAAAAAGTGGCATTAGGAAAAAATAAATAAACAAATTTGATGGAATGGCACAGATTTTTATTAAAAGAAACATCAAAACTTGGAGATTCTAAGTTGGAAACTGTTTAACATGTCAGAGTGAACATGTGCACAAGTGCCACATTTGAAAGATGGTGTAATCCGTAAAATGAAAGTGTACATTCTTGAGGAAGCTGAAATTTAAATTTCTTTTAGGAAAAGTAAGTATCATCAGACTAATGATGGAAATGAATGTTGTTGAGAAATGAACTAATACCAAATATATTTGAAGTGAATATGGAAGGCTTTAGGAGGTTTGCCATCATCTGCATGTAATCTGTTTCTCTTTGAAATTGACAGGGACTTGAAATATACAGCAATGGAATATATATATATATATATATACAGGTATCCCTTGCTTAACGCGCCAAAATTAATTGCAGCAATCCCTTGATATACGCGACAAGAGTTTGATTAATGCGCCTTTAACCCTGGGGAGCTCACAGCCGACATTTTGCAGATACGCAAAATGTTTAATATAAATATTCCTACACAATTCAGTGTATAACTTGGAGGTCATGAGTAGCTGTGCGTTCATATGTTACGAGTGATATTCCGCACTGATTTTTGTTGTCAGTTTGGTTTAACACATGCTATGTAAAGGTTTGTGATATTTGACAGTAAATTATGTCTGAGAGATACCGCAACCTCCGATGTCAGTATAATATGGTTTAGATGTTTTTTTTTTTAATTCTTTGTTCAATAATTTATAGATTGTAACTGAAAATAAATAAACCATAATGTATTACTGAAATAGAGAGCTAAAGCCTTATTTATCATACATGTCCTCTAGGAGATGTGCTTTACATTATGGAAAATACTAAAGAAAGTGATCTGGAACTTACTCTACCTTTACTACGAGTTGCTCATAAGGTTGCTTATGCTTGCATCCACCTAAAATTTTAGTTTCTATATATTCAGCACGAAACTCTTGTAGTTTCTATATTCGGCTATGAAATAATGTTGGATTCAATATCCACTTAATTTGTACCATCGTGTATTATATTTGCAGTGTTTTTTCTTTATGTTTTATTGCTTGTTTGCCGAAGTCTGGAGAGTCATTTTGCTTGTTATCATAGAATTTATGCCGATAAGAAGAAAACTAAAACTGTTCAAACAACTCTTGATAACTTTTTTTGATAAAAAAATTGCGTAAATAATGTAGGTGCAAGTGTTTATTAAACATTTACTTTGTGTTCATTTTTTATCTTTCCTAAAAGAGTACCATATAAAACGAATTATTAATACACTAATCGATCATGGACGAATTGCAATTTTTACCATTGATTATTAGATTTGATTAACACGATTTTGATATACGTGGTAACATCGAGGGATTAATTTCTGCGTTAATTGAGGGATATACCTGTATATATGTGCAGTAATAGAGTGTTATTAGGCCACACACATGTGAAGAATTTCATCCAGTAATATCCCTCACTCACTACTTCTCAGAATAGGGGAAGCAAGACTACTTAATAGTTAATCTGAAATCCTCCTGAAACATTACCATTAGATTTAGTCCAGCATACTGTCTAGCCACTGGTCTATGGAATAACTGTTTTAAAGCTTTACTCTCAAAATCAAGAAATGTATCTCCCAGTGACATGACGTAATTCTGGAACATCAATCATGCTGCTTGGTGGAAGAAATAGGAATAAAAGAATTTACTCATTTTTCTTGAATGGCTGCATACTGTAGTGTCTGATTGGACACTTGTTAAGAAGGCCACAGATTATTGAAATGAAAGAGAATGAGAAGAAGCAGGTTTGGTGGGTTGCAGTTGTAGATCTAAAAGGGCATTTTGCAGCTATTGTTAAACTGTGACTTGGATAGCAGGTAGGAATTTTGAATTGAGTCACAAATGAAGAGGAATTTTTGTTGGAATGAAGGTCTTCATTCCACCAAAAATAATTTTTAGATACAGCTCTCCATAAATCTGAGATAGCTACTTTAATATAGATATGCAAGTTGATATACTTAGAAAAAAAGGTGGAAACTTAAACTTACATGAAATTAATTTATTAGCTGCAAAATATTTGCCTATGTATCATAGGCATCCTCTGTACATTGATAACGGAACACAATGTCAAATTACAATTAAAAATAATTTTCAAAAAGTGCCATGATCTGATGGCCTTCAGTTATCTCCTTAAATATTTTTGAAAATGATTCTTTAATTGTAATTTTTTGTGTTCCATTATCAATGTACTGAGCAATTTGAACAATCAAGATGTACAGTGAGTGTTGTTATTGATATATATAACAAACAAAAATAAAAACAAATAAATAATTTGCTTTTTGGTAGATATGTTGGCAAGTGATTTTTTGAGTAGAACTTCTTTGGCAAAAAAATTTTTAATTCCAATGACACCATGATTATTTTTATTATTTTTTTTTTCCATGGTTGATTTTTAATAAATTGTTGATTGGAGAGTAAATTTCTTTCTACAACATGGCTTCAATAGAGTCCCCACATACCACTTATCACCCCCCCCCCCCCAGTACAGTTTGGCAGAGTATGATGTGGCAGCATAATCTTGCTGCACTGGTTGATATTAGGAAGTTACTTGATCCTTACTCTTTTCACTGTTTCTTGCCTGTTTTCTTTGTCTTTATGTTTTTATTACTGATTTTTGTATCAAATGTAGCACTAGCAGTTAGTCAGTGTAATTAGGGAATCGTGCAGGCTTGAACTTGATTCATTTAGGAGTATAGCATCATCTGCATAAACTAAACATCTGAGATTAAGATGATGAATAACATAGCAGATGATGCGCACTCCTTTTCTCATGCTTAATTTTACATCAAATTAGCTTCCTGTACCTCCTTCAATTCTAATTCTTGACTTACAACTCAAATATTGGGTATATATTACTCAATATAATGTCGTATTTACATCATATAATTATGGCATTTTGAATAGCATTTATCTTGGCACCTTGCCATATGCCTTTTCCAGATCTATAAAACTTAGACACATTTCTGTGTTTAAGTTTTATAGAATAAGTGAATTTTATAGACTAAGTGAATAAGTGAGTTTTTGGAATAAGTGAAACATGGTAGAATGAAGATGATATTCTAATGGGAATAGAAATGGAAGGATACAGTATTTTTTGTGAGGATAAAAAGGACAAGAAGGGAGAGGAAGTGCTGCTGATAGCATGGAAATTATATCCACATAAGGTAGATATGAAAGAGGGTAATGTTTGTGTGGTGTAACATGGAGGCTGACAGGAAGACATATTTAGTTGGATGTTGCTATAGGCCTGGAAATGTGGAGGGTGGTGATGAAGGAATGTATTAACAACTGTATTTATGAACAAAGGAAGGGTAATTATTATGGATGATTTTAATTATGGCATGTTGTTTATTATGTTAACGGTATAATAGAACACAGAAACTAAGTAAATAATTAATTTATTAACTTGATGCTGATATTTCGCTGTATTATAACCAGCATCTTCAGAGCACAAAAACACTGTTTGTCACAATACGCGAGACTAAAACAACATGGTGTACTTAAACAAAATTAACAAAATTGTAGCAGCAACACAAAGACTAAAGTCCTGATTTTGGTGCCCTCTATCTGAAAAAAAAAAAAAAAAAAAAAAAAAACCCTATCATATATTACTAGAGTCCTAGAAAAGTGCTAGTTTTTTCTTAATATGACTGTCTCCCAGATCTTCGGCAAGTTAATACAGCCATATTTGTTGAGATTTGGAGTGTGTTTTAGGGTTTCTGTCACCTCTAAGAACAATCTCTCTGATTTATATGGGTTTCTGTGTAGTACTTTTGTGTTTTTCCAGTTGATCCTGTGTGCAGGGGTATCCAAAGCATGGTCTGCTAGGCCCGACTTCCCATAATGATAATTCCGGACGTATCGTTTATGTTCGCTGATGCGGATATTCACAGTTCTTCCTGTTTGACCGTAGTAGGCTTGATTGCATGAGCAGGATACTTGGTAGACTCCTGGATGTGATAAAGGAGGAATGCTGTCCTTGGGTGAGCACATGGGTTCACTTCATGATCACTCACCAACTGGAGGAAAGTGTGAAACCCCACTCACAATTATATCCTCTGATGAAATGATCAGATCTAAAACTCTCGATCTTTGCATGTCCTCCTTTTCATGGTGCCTGGGATAGTTATCTCTCAAAGAACTCAAGAAATTCATTTTCTTTATTCCCAAATGCTATCTCTTCATTCCAATCTAAACTGCCAGAATTAAAATCATCCATAATAATTACCCTTCCTTTGTTCATAAATACAAGTTGTTTATACATTCCTTCATCACCACCCTCCACATTTCCAGGCCTATAGCAACATCCAACACCTATCTTATTAAGCCAAAAGGCTTATTAAGATAGGTGTAAAATGGATGAATTGAGGAGCTTAAACATGAAAACTGGAAGAAGGTACTTTAGAGGCAGTACAAGATGAATAATGGTAATAATCAGTTACATGAAGAACAAGCCAAGAGAGTGACTCTGTTAGTAAGGAAAACAAAAGTGCAGTATGAGCAGAAATTGACAAATTAGGTGAAGGAAAACCCTAGAGAGTTTTTTAGATATGTGACAAGTAGAAGGAAGAATGATCATGGTAAGATGATGATGATAATGGATGAAAATGGTAGAATGGCAACTGCTGCAGAAGACATTGTTGAGGTATTCAGTGATCAGTTTATAAGAGTGTTTCATCCTGATCAGGGTGGAAGCAAGAAGAACTTAAGTGTAGAGGACATAGGAGAGGATGGCTTAATTGTGAGTGAGCAGGAGGTATTTGAGGAAATAACCTTGATGTCAATTAGGCGATAGGATTTGATGACATATTGCCACGCATCTTAAGGGAATGTTCGGGGAAGTGGTAGTAGCATTGGCATGCCTGTTTAATAAGTCTTATAACAGCACAAGTTCCAAGGGAGTGGCAGGAGGGTAAAATTGTTCCACTGCATAAAAGGTGGTGATAAGGCCTGTAAGTTCAAATTATAGGCCGATCTGTGTATCTGGAGTTGTGAAGGTACTGAAGAGATTTGTGAGAAGTAGGATACAGAAATGGGCCGATAACA
This sequence comes from Typopeltis vanoorti, assembly GCF_054136105.1. Taxonomy (NCBI): domain Eukaryota; kingdom Metazoa; phylum Arthropoda; class Arachnida; order Uropygi; family Thelyphonidae; genus Typopeltis; species Typopeltis vanoorti. Next base: position 9,426,417 of record NC_143551.1, on the reverse strand, counting down.
GCAATTTTCTCTGTGGTTATCAGCATGGGTTTGTTAAAGGGAGATGTGGCATACTTTTGCAACTGTTTATTCCATTTATTTACAAACTGTTAAATAAATGGAAACAGATGAGATTGAATAACAGACTTTTGAGTGGGATCAGTGACTGGCTGTCAGATAGGTATCAGAAAGTTATATATGGGGGTACAGTATTCCAAAAGAGGAAGGTCACTAGTTGTGTACCACAGGGGTCAGTTTGGGGACCATTGTTATTCAATTAAGTTAATGATATTGGAATGTGTTTAACTAGTGATATGCAGCTGTTTGCAGATGATGCAAAATTGGGGAGAGCAGTGCAGAGTCAAGCGGATGTTATGGCCTTACAGGAAGACTTGAATAGATTGCATGAATGGGCAGGTAAGTGGAACTGTCAATTCAGTGTTGCAATGTGTAAGGTCTTGAGATTTGGTAAGCAATGATGGGATGCAGGATACATACTTGGTGGTGGAAGTTGAGGAGATGAGAGATCTAGGAGTGATGGTGGACGACCAGAAATTCAGTGGCCACATTGTACGGGTTGTGAAGACATCACATCGGATAATGACAGTGATGCAGAGGACCCTGACATGCAGAAATAGAGGTTATCATGTGGATTATTGTGCAAAGATTTGGTGATGGGTTTTCATGGGGATGAGGATATGTTGGAAAGAGTCCGGAGAAGATTCACAATGGTTTCTTGGAGACTGTCATCACTTTTGTTTTCTTTGTGTTAATTTTCATACCTTCTTGCATATACTTTCAGTTTTTTTCATTAGGTGCTGTAGTTCATCTTCAGTATCAGCTAATATTGCTTGATCATCTGAGAATCTAATATTTTGTATTGTTCTTCCTCCAATAGTGATTTCTCTTTTCTCTTCATCAAATGCTTCTTTTATAATTTCTTCTGCAAATATATTGAAGAGTGTCGGTGACAGGCAGCATCCCTGTCTTATACCACTGTGAATCACACATTCTTTAGTTTTTCCTACTTTTATCTTTATTATGGCAGTTTGGTTCATATATAATTCAGCTATTAACCTTTGGTCTCTCCAATCTAAACCTATTTTGCATAACACTTCCATCAGATTTTCCCATTTCGCCATGTCAAACTATTTTTCAAAGTCGCCAAAACGCAACGGGAGGAATCTTTATCTGGACGATTTCAATCGAAGGTGAGTTAGCCGATCTCATACGGAGGTAGCAGGATTTTTTCTCCCGGAAACTCGGGTTTTTCATCCCGCATACAGCAAATCGGCCCTTCAGAACACACAATTTACAGACAAAAAATATCAGTTGTGGTGGAGGTGGGCGGTAGATGGCGTTGATGGAGATGATTCGTAGTAGAGGTTTGGTGTAGTGGTTGAGACAGTTGTAGGTGTCCTCCCGCGATGAGTCTTCGGACTCCTTGGAGGTATCAGGAATAATAATAATATATAAAATTCTTTATTTGCTTCTATATTCCTTTCACATATGGTCCTCATTACTTCAATTGCATCTCTAGTTCCTTTATCTTTTCTAAATCCAAACTGATCATCCCCAGAAAATACTCCACTATTATACAATCGTCGATTTAATTTTCTTAACAGTACTTTAGAGGCATGCGAGAGTATTCTTATAGTTCTGTAGTCACTGCGCTTAGTAGGATTGCTTTTCTTTTCAATTAGTATAAGAATACTCTCTGTGAAATCTTTAGGCCATTCTCCTGTTTTGTAAATGAGGTTGCAGAGTTTCCATGTTTCAGTTATACCTTTGTCCTCCAGTTGTTTTAGGATTTCACTAGGTATTCCATCCGCTCCTTCCATCTTTCCACTTTTTAATTGCTTAATTGCTGTTTCTACTTCTATCTTTAGTATTTCAGGACCTCTTTCTTCTGTTGAGATTTCATTTCGCTCTTTTAATTCAATATTCGTTGGTCTTTAATTTTTTGCATAAAGTTTTTCGATGTATTCCTTCGATCTTTCACTTTGTATTTCAATATCATAAATTAATTTTCCTTGCTTATTTTCTAATGGCAGATTTCTTATGCTTTTTATAATATTTGTAAGTTCTTTTGCTTTTTCAAACATTTTATTATATCGCCTCTTTTATCAATTTCTTCAATTACTTTACATTCTGCTTTTAACAATTCCTCTCTTGCTTTATCAGTTTCTCATCTCAGTTCATTATTTAATACTTTGTATTTTCTTCTTCCCTCTTCAATATTTACATTTTTCCATCTTCTTCTTTCCTCCATTTTTCTTATCATTTCATTTGTAATCCAAGGCTTCTTAATTCTTTTCCCTTCCACAAAATTTATCTCTTCAGCAGCTGTTTCATATATCAGGTTTTTCGGTTGATTCCATAATTTGGATTAACATCAATAGTTTCTTCAGATATATCTTCTTTATCTCTTATTTTATTCTCTAGTTCTCTGAATTTCTTACCTGCATCTCCTTTGAGTTTTTCTAGGTTCCACCTTTTCTTGTTTTTACCTTTGTTTATTTTCTTAAATTGTATTCTTAATTCCATAACAAGTAAATTATAGTTTGAGTCAATATCAGCTCCTGGATATGTTGATATCCTTTTTACTCTGTTTCTATACCTGTTTTGTATTAACATATAACCAATCTGGTATCTTGCGATATCTCCTGGCATTTTCCATGTATATCTTCTTCTCTTTGGAAGTTTGAACCAAGTCTTACCAATAATTAGTTTGTGTCTTTTACAAAACTCTATAAGTCTTGGGCAGTGTAGCTGATGGCTATGATTGTGTGTGTGAATATAACTTAAAAGCAGGATGTGTGGAGACAGAAATAGAACTGTTGAGAACTGAGATGGGAGGAATGAAGACTGAGTTGAGGAGGGTGAATGAAGATATTAATTACGATGGAAAGGTTGGCTAGTGGGAGAAGAACCAGATTCGGTTTAAGAGAACAGCATCAGAGAGCAAGGGAGAGAGGAAGAAGTGAGAATAAGAAAGACAAGGGAAGAGTAGCAATTACAGAAAGTCCAGAGAATGTGGAAGCATGGAATAGAGAAATAAGAGAGAGAGAAAAGAGAGGTTGATTGAAAGCCATAAGAGTCAAGGATACTAATGAGAAAAGGTTGAATGAATCTGTTTGGAGTGTCATGTATGGAGATTCAATGATGCAGGGTGTGCAGAGTAGAGTGTCAGAGGAGTGCTTGCCTGGTGGAACAATAGTGTGTGGCACTGATGGTGAAGAGGGATGAAAATGTAGAGATGATAGTAATGGTTGGGATGAATGACCTGATATTGCGAATTGTGTAGTGTGAGATTTGAGATTGATGCTAGAGAGAGTGTAGCAGAAATGTGTCCAAGCAAAGATAGTAAGCGTGATGCCCCAGTATGATAATGCATAGTGAAGTAGAAGAATGGTAATAACGAATGAGACGATAGCAAGAATGTGTAGGAAAAGAGGTCTGGAATATTTGGATGCATGAAGTATGTTTGAGGATAGAAGAGAGTTATATGCAAGAGATGGATTATATTTGAATGCCAAGGATAATAGGCATTTGTAGAGACTGTTTTTTTTTTTTTTTTTGAGCAAGTGAGTGTATTGGGGCAGGGAAACAGAATTGCATGGGTAGAATGTAGCAGGGATGGCTTCAAGTAGGATAGTGGCTGGAGAAATGACTGGATTTCCACTATATTACAGAGCCAGGTGGAGTATGAGAGGAGTAATAATAGCTACAAGAATACTGGCAATGCATTAGTTTTTCTGTATACCAATGCTAGGAGCATTAAAAATAAAGGGAATGAGCTTGTGACATTAATTGACCCAGTCTCAACAAAGATTGATGGTATCAGTGAAACATCATCCTCAGTTGGTTAAAACGTGCATTCTAATGGGGATAGAAATTGAAGGGTATAGCATATTTCAGCAGGATAAGGAAGGTAAACATGGTGTTGGATTGTTACTCATGATAAGAGACGAAATGTACTCTTTCAAAGTGGAAAATCACAGTAGAGATAGCACTAATAGCTTTAAGAGTATATGGTGTGAGGTAGATGTTTAAGACAAGATATTTGAGATGTTAGTACAGATCAGGAAATATAACTGGTGAGCAGTAAATGTTTAGGAAAATTAGTTTGGCTAGTGCAAAGTGAGTGATCATTATAAGGGGGGGGGGCTTCAACTATAGTGATATTAACTGGGCATAGGAGACAGCATGCAATAATAAGGGAACTGAATTTTTGGATTTCTTAAAGGACAGCTGTCTAAGGCAGCATGTGGTGGAGGAGAGAACACGAGGATCAACAGTTTTGGATTTAGTCATAGTATCAGAGGATTTAATTGTGAATTAGATGACATACTTTTCCCCCATTGTGTGTGCAAGTCTAATAAGATGCTATATATGGTAAGTTTTTTGCATGCAGAGTGGTAGGAGCATGGAATGCATTGCCTTAAAGGGTGGTTAATGTGCAGACTGTGTATGAGTTTAAGTAGTGGTATGATAGACTTTGTGTTAATGATAAATGCACGTAAACACAAGAAAGATATTTAATTAATCAAATATTTCGGTCTGGAAATAGCAGACCATCCTCTGTGGTATTACAAGAACACTTATAAAAAATACAAGCTAGAATATTAACAACAGATCGTTTAAAATAGAACATGCCGCGTGGTTATATCACTAAGTATGAAATGGAATATTTTGAAGTAGACATGATTAAAAAAAAAAAAAAAAAATGAGTAATCTTGATTAGACTTTCCCAGATTTTTGATACAGATATACAGTCATTACGATTCAGGTTGGGATGATGGAGCAAGGCCTCCACGCTTTCCTTGAACAAACGTTCAAACTTATAACGGGATCTATGCAAGAGGCGAGTCCTGGACCAAAGGATGTTGTGGTCAGTTTCAATCCCATGCTGAGTCAATCCAGACTTTTCAGGTTTGTTGTGAAGAATGGAGGATTGATGTTCTTGGATTCTTTTTTTCAAGAGAACGTCCAGTCTGTCCAAAATAGGATAGATCACAGTTGCACGGAATTTGATAAACTCCAGGAAGAGATAAAGTTGAGCATTTGTCTTTAGGAGAAGGAAAATGAGAAGACAATTTGTTAATAGGTGAATACGTAGCTGTTAAATCATATTTCTTTAAAATTCTTGCGACAGGTTCTGAAATACCGGAGATATAAGGAATTGGCACTCGACGTATTGAAACTTTGTTGTTTTGTGGAGGATTATAAGAATTGAGAAGATGTTGAGTACTTTTTTCAGAAAAGCCATTGACTTTCATGTGTTGTTGATTAGTAAAAAGTTCTTTTTGTAGATAAGAGGCCATCCCTGGAAGTTACGAAAGGAAACTGTGAGCAAGAGGGTGAGGAGTGGTTTCTTTGCGTGGACGGTGGTTGAACTGTGGAATGCATTGCCTGATGGAGTGGTGAGAGCGAGAACGGTCAATGAGTTTAAGGAGTGGTATGTTAGACTTTGTGTTTCTTAGGGGGGGGGATCTCCCCTCGATGAGTCTTGACAGACTTTATGTTCTTAGGAAGGACCTACCACGCTGAGTCTTTCGAATCCATGGAGGCCTGAATAATAATAATAATCAAAGGTAGAACAATTAGTTTTTGCTCTTCTGATGAGGCATTTTATAATTCCTGTTTTTTGACATGGGTGATGGGCTGATTCTTTAAGAATATAACGACCTGTGAACGTTGGTTTCCTGTATACTGTAGATATAAGAATATTTGAAGGTGACCGGATGAGGAGAACGTCTAAAAAGATAACTGGTTGTTTTCTTCTATTTCCATAGTAAACTTTATACGATGATGCAAGGAATTGATACTGTTTAAAAAAAGAAGGTAAAGAGTTTTTGCTATGTGGCCAAATAGTAAAGATGTCATCTATATATCTTACCCAGAAAGATGGTTGAGGGAAAATAGATGAGAAGAGAACTTTTTCTAAATGTTCTAAATAAAAGTTGGCTAAAGCAGGAGAAAGAGGACTTCCCATGGCCATTCCTTCTACTTGGCTGTAAAATTTATTTTGACATACGTTGTTCTTGTGTAGAGGCTTAAGTGCTGTGAGGACATTATGTTGGAGGTTTAATGGATTTTTTACAACACTCAAAAAGAATTAAATTAGAATTTAATACTTCCTATATTTCGTCCTAGTCACTAGGACATCTACGGGGATGACAAAAACAATTAATGTAACATGCACACAAAAACTTACAATACTAAGCCCAACCACGTGGGTGACACTAAAGTCCTATCTAGGTGGAGCACCCTCTATGGGCGGTAGTAGGTGGCCTGGAATGTAAGGTGGGACCTCTGGTGATGAGTGTTTCCCAAATCTTCGGAAGCTTAATGCAACCGTATTTGTTAAGAATTGGTTGGTTTCTGAGAGCTGCTACTGCTTCTAAGAAAAGTCTCTCTTTCTTGAATTTGCTGTGGTGGAGCATGGTGGTTTTTTTCCATGATACTCTGTGGGTGGTGTCCAAAACATGGTCAGCCAAGCCTGAATGGCCATAGTTGTATTTAACGATGTACGACTTGTGTTCCTCCAGGCGGATGGATGCTGATCTGCCTGTCTGTCCAAAGTACGCAAGCTTACAGGAACAGGGTACTTTGTAAACTCTAGGCAGAGAGAGAGAGGAGGGAGCTGATCTTTCGTAGAACGGATAAGGGTAGCAAGTTTGCGGTAGGGCTTATATGCTGTGTGTAGGTTATACTTTTTAGTATCTTGGCTATTTTTTCCGAAGTACCTTAGTCACGCGCCTGCCTAATGATACACTTGCCTTCACTTGCCTGGGTTTTCTGTATACAGAAAACCCACACACACAGGTAGATACATCCACAAACTCTCCCACCACCACCCCTCACAACAATATGGCATCATTAAAACCCTTACCAAGAGAGCCCACAATCTTTGTTCCAGTGGAACCGCCCTCACTACTGAGCTTAACCATATACACAGAACTTTCCTCTCCAATGGCTACAACGAACACAGTATCAAAAAAATAATCAATTCCTCCCCCATTCCCCGTCCCTCTCATCAACAAGATTTTAAAACTGCCATCACCATACCCTACATCCGAGGCACTTCGGAAAAAATAGCCAAGATACTAAAAAAGTATAACCGACACACAGCATATAAGCCCTACCGCAAACTTGCTACCCTTATCCGTTCTACGAAAGATCAACTCCCTCCTCTCTCTCTGCCTGGAGTTTACAAAGTACCCTGTTCCTGTAAGCTTGCGTACTTTGGACAGACAGGCAGATCAGCATCTATCCGCCTGGAGGAACACAAGTCATACATCGTTAAACACAACTATGGCCATTCAGGCTTGGCTGACCATGTTTTGGACACCACCCACAGAGTATCATGGAAAAAAACCACCATGCTCCACCACAGCAAATTCAAGAAAGAGAGACTTTTCTTAGAAGCAGCAGCAGCTCTCAGAAACCAACCAAATCTTAACAAATACAGTTGCATTAAGCTTCCGAAGATTTGGGAAACACTCATCACCAGAGGTCCCACCTTACATTCCAGGCCACCTACTACCGCCCATAGAGGGCGCTCCACCTAGATAGGACTTTAGTGTCACCCACGTGGTTGGGCTTAGTATTGTAAGTTTTTGTGTGCATGTTACATTAATTGTTTTTGTAATCCCCGTAGATGTCCTAGTGACTAGGACGAAATATAGAAAGTATTAAATTCTAATTTAATTCTTTTTGAGTGTTGTAAAAAATTCATTAAACCTCCAACATAATTTTGACATACGAAATATCCAAAATGTATTACGAAATCGAATAGTTTTATAATGTCTTCAGGAAAGATGTCAGCAAGTAATTTTAAAGTTTCCTTGAGAGGTACATTGGTATATAAAGATTCTATATCAAAGCTAACCATAAGATCTGTAGGTTGTAATGAGACATTTTTTAATTTTTCTAAGAAATGTGAAGAGCTCTTTAAAAAAGAATGAGAGTTGCCATTGTAAGATTTCAATAATTTAGCTAAATATTTGGCTATACAGTAAGTAGGAGAATCAATAGAATCTACTATTGGACGAAGAGGATAGTCAATCTTATGAATCTTTGGAAGACCATAAAATCTAGGAGGTCTTTCAATTGTGTCTTTATCTAAACTGATGACTTCATCTAAGAGAGAATTTAATTTCTTTAGTTGTGTGTTGGTTGGATTATAATCAATTTCTTGATATGTGGAGTGATCTCGAAGCAAAAGAGAAAGCTTTCTTCTGTAATTTGCTGAATCCATAACTACAGTTGCGTTTCCCTTGTCAGCTTTAGTGATAATGAGGTGATTATTTTTTCTCAAGGACTGTAAAGATTTCATTTCAGAAGGAGATATGTTGGAAGGAGGAAGTTTGGCCTTAAGTAGAGATGTTAAAAGTTTATTTTTCACTTGGTTAGACTATAATAAATTTAGTTTAATCCTTTATCCAAGTGTGTGCAAACAAAGTTTGCGCCTGAAAGTATCTTCAGGACTAGAGTAAAATGGTACAACACCGGGCAACTCCTTGCAAAGGTGGAGCAAGCTACCGACACTCTTATCTCAGTATCTCCCATAATGAAAAACACATCTCCTTGCCAATATGTATAATGTTATACATTAAGGGAAGGGCCACTACCCAGTTTCGACCTTTATTGAGGTCTCTTCAGTGGGAGCCAGGCCCAAGTGGAGATACCAAGGCAGAAGCATTAGCAAGGTGCTGCCAAACGGTGTGCCACCTTTTCATTAAATTACTCAGGATTTAGAGAAAGATGTTGAAAGTTTATTTTTCACTTGGTTAGACTATAATAAATTTCGTTTAATCCTTTATCCAAGTGTGTGTGTGTGTGTGCAAACAAAGTTTGCGCCTGAAAGGATTAAACTAAATTTATTATAGTCTAACCAAGTGAAAAAATAGATTTGCAGGATAAAATTGAATATGATTTTCAATTTTATCCTGCAAATCTAAATGATTACTTCCTATTTCTTATCCTTTGTATACTTGTGTCATAAAGATATCCCTATCATCAGTAACCTAGCCAGTGAGACTTCTTGTCTTCTTTCCATGTGCATATCTTTATATTTGATCATGGTGTTATTAATAACTATTCCATGTCTTGAACAGAAATCCAGCAGATTGCCATCCTTTGGTCCTCCTGTAAGTGAGTAGCCACTTTCTCTATGGCTGTTTTTTGCGAGTCATTGTAGATGGTTCCCTTCCTTCAAGCTTCACCACCAATGCTGGAGTGCTTCAAGTCTCTGTCATATCACCCACTCTTTCCTCTACATAAATGACCTACTCCCAATCACCAATCCTATCCATTAGCTCTGCAAATGATAGTTCTCCACTCATCCTACTTATTTGACAAACCATGTAGTACTCTGACATTCCAGTCTACAAGATCATCTACAACTATTGCCTTAAATATTGATCTGTGTACTATCTTTCAATGGCTTGAGGACAGTACCACCAAAAACGGCCTCTGTTTTCTCTCATCAAAGAGATCTCAGCTCACTTACCCTCAGTAGCATACAACTCACCAGACAAGATCAGATTTCTCTGCTTGTACTAATGTTTACTTCCAGTCTCTCCTGGTATAAACACGTCACATCAGTAGTCTCCTCAGCATTAAAAAAACTAGGCATTCTCTTTCATTCAAGATGCTACTTTACACTCAGCAAACTCTTAACTATATACAAATCACAAATCTGCTCCTGCTTAGAAACGTGCTGATATGTTTGGGGTGGTACACCTAAAGTTCGTTTAAAAATCCTTGATGCTGTCCAGAAGTGAGCAGTTAGACTCGTAGATGATCGCTCGCTTACAGATTCACTTTAACCTCTATCTCACATGCACAGTGTTTTAGTACTGTGTCTATTCTACAGGCACTTCATGGTCACTTCTTTAGTGAATTGACAACCATCATACCTCCACTTTGTGTTGCACCTGTTAATAAAAGAGTAGCAGCTGCAAGCATCCCTTTACTTTGCAACTGAACCTACTTCTCCTCTTCCTTTTTTATTCTGGCCACCTCTATCTTCTGGAATAGCCTTCCTCGTGAAGTGTTTCCAAACAACTACAACCTGAAGCTGTTCAAAAAAATACATCAATAGATTTCTATCTCAGTCCTCATCTGCATCTCACATATAGCACTGATATTCTTACAGGTCTTTTGACTTCGTGTGTATGGTATCAATATATATATATATATATATAAAATATGCCATTATTATTGCTTTGTCCATGTCTCAAAATTTAAAAAAAAAAAACCTATCTCTAGTAATCATTTCCAACAAATTTGTTTCTGATGTCCCTGACATTTATTTGTGTATAAACATAAGTTACTTCTAGGTTATTCTCATTTAGTATTGAAGTACTATAGCTGCTCTTTCTTTTCCTGAATATAACATCCTGTATTTGTTGCTTAGAGCTTAGAAAAATTGCTCTGTTTTTAACCTCTCTCTCTCTCTCTTTCAGTAACACCTATTATATCGATCTGGAAATTATTAGTTCTTTTGCTAGTTACATTTCATTTCCTTTTATGCTTGTTTTATTGATAATGCCAGTATTGAACTTTACAGATGTGAGTTCCAGTTTGTTCCACTAGCTGACGTTTTGCTGTTCACCCTGGTTCCTGACATAACACTGGTATCCTGTTTAGCCAGGTGAAACTCCAGATGGCATGAAATTCCATAATACTTGAGTGGTCTTCTCCTTGTTATCCAGCTTTGATTTTAAGCATCCCCCCCCCTCCAACTTATCATCTTTAACATTGTGACAATATTCACGAAACTTTAAATGTTTCCTAAGCTTGAGCTTATATTATCCTATACTCCTCAGGAACTCTCCTTGTTTTCATTGAAAGCGCCGAGTTTGTGAAGAGTGAAGTGCTATTCCAGGGTTGTTCGTCCCTTTTTATGCTTCCTTTTACTGGCTACATGAAAAAAAACTCCTTTATTGCTTGGTGGTTTTGACATCTTTTTTGTATTCATATTCTCTTTTCTGCCCATCCATTTTCTTCACATTGCTTTGTATATTCATGCAACTTCTGGCTGTTCTCTTGCATATCTCTAATAAGTGCTATTAATTTTCATGAAGTAGTTAATGAAAGTTGTTCTTCGTTGTATGTTTCAGTAGCATATAATGATACAAAATTAGATGAATTTAGTATTGACAATTAGTGATGCATATTATTAAGACTTGGAAGTTAATATGAATCATGTATTTTTTTTGAAGGGATACATTGTATCTCATACAGGATTTGCTGCCTTTTACTCTAGCATGTTTTCATTAAATAGTTAGTTTGAATTTCAAAGATCATATTGCTTGAGGTTAGATTGAATCTGATGTTTACTTGCCCATGAATGTTATATAAGAATGTACTGCACCAACTTTATTACAATCAGTTATATTTAGTCAGAGTGTATTTTTTGTGTATCAGTTGCATGTATTCTCATGTTTACCTGTTTTTATGAGAGAATAATTCATAGATATCAGGAGAAAAACCATGTTATCTTGCTTAAAGCAACTGTTTAGCCATACTTGAAAATGGTCTGTAAAAATTCATCTGTTATATAGGATTTGGCTTTTATTTTAATAAACTTCATATTGATTGAAATAAAAAATATGTTTCATGACATAATACTGAATTTTTATGCTTATTTTCTCTTTTATAGAACTATCACTCATCACTCTACATTGGTATCTTACACTATTTGCTAGTGTAGTTCACACAAAGATTCTTCTACGGATATGGGATTTATTTTTCTATGATGGATCTCTTGTCCTTTTTCAGGTTACTCTGGGAATGATAAAAATCAAAGTATGTGATTTTTTTGTTTTCTTTGAAGATCTTGGCAAATACTAATGCTTGCACATTTTGTATTTGCCATTGTAAACCATTATCACATTATATTACTGCTTTATATATAATTCTGTAAATATTTTCTTTTAGATTTATTTTACTGTGATAATTTTTTGTTGTGTTATAGGAACCAGAACTGAAACAATTAGAAAACTCAGCACAAATATTTAATGCATTGGCAGACATCCCAGGAGAAATAGATGATGTAGAACATTTGTTTAATTCATCTTTTTGTTTGGCATCATCTCTCACAGATATGGTTATAGAAACTCACAGAAGAAAACATCTTGCTTATTTAATGGTTGACCAAGGAGCATTACTCAATCCAGAAAATGCCAGAAACTTACCAAAACAGGTATGCAGTTTATTTCTTTGCAGATGTTCTAAAATCAAACATTATTACTATGCACTTCTGCTATGTGAAAATGTATTTAGAAATCCTAATAATTAAAATTATAATAATAGAATAACTCACGTAAAAATATTATTTATTAGTAGAATTTTTGCCCGAGTATCACAGGCATCTTCAGTACATCATGTATAAAGCTAATTAAACAATAACTGACAATTCCAAAAGGTGCCACCTAAGTAGCTAATGTAAGACAACTAAAAAAGGTCAATAAATTTCCTAACTTATTAAAAAAAAAAAACATATATATATATATATATATATATATAAATGTGTGTATATATATATATATGTGTGTATGTATGTATATACATATATATATACACAATTAAAAAGGTTAGGAAAGATTTGCTGATTTATCAAGTACTATCTCCCACAAAGAGGATAGACATAAACCATCGGATCTGTTTAAGTTAGGAGAGTGAAGTAAAGTTTCACACGTTTCTTTATAAAGCCATTCCATAAGGAACTGACTTTTGTGAAGGACTGTTGTCTTGTTCCAATGAACTCTGTCTAGTATTGATGGCATGTTCTGCAAGTCCAGACTGTTCAGGTTCAAGGTATTGAATATAAGACTGGTGTTCTTCTAGAAATGTGCGAAATAAGATAATCCACAAGAGCAAGGAATCTGGTAGACACCTGGATAACTGAGATGTGGAAGCTTGTCCTTTGAAGAAGTGAGAAAGGTGGAGATTTTTCTGAATGGTCGAAAGGTATTTGAAGAGGAAGACATATCAAAACTACTCAAAGCCCTTTTGATGAAGGAATTCTTATATCCATTAGATAAAAAGGAGGAAATAATATATTGCAATTCTTTCTGTAATAGATCATCTGAAAAACAAAAGGAGTGGGCCTGATGAACCAATGTTTTAATAGTTCCTGCTTTTTGACTGAAATGGTTGTTAAGATTATGGAGAAATTGGTAAGAGTTCACACACAGAATTGGGTAGATGAGGGTAATATTGTTTATGTAAACCAGCATGGATTTGTTAAAGGGTGCTCTTGTATTAGTCATCTGGTAATCTTTTACAATAATCATAAGAGCAATGGGTTAAGGCATACACTATCATTTTTTTTTTTTTTTTTTTTTTGGATTTTTCCAAGTCATTTGACAGGGTGCCACATCACCAATCCAGGTTAATGGATTGGCGATTCATTCTCGGATAGATATCTGTGGTTTCCACTACTACTAAAAAAAGACAAGCCTAGTCGTCTTAAGATGGCAGCCCCACCACTAGGATGCCTATCGTCATGCTATTCACTTGACATAGGGAAACACGTTAATTTCAAGTCTCAACGAAATCCAAACCAGACAGAACATAATGGAAAAGACAGCAAATTGGAAAAGGTTAAGAAACTTTGGAAAAAGAAAAACATGGTGAAATATGCTACATGGAACATTAGAAGCATAGCACATAAAGAAGAAGAATTAGATAAAATTTTAAATGACAAAATTATAGAAATTGCAGTTCTTACAGAAACAAAAAAGAAACTTAAAGGAACAAAAGAAACAGCTAATTACAGTATCATATATAGTGGAGTAAACAAACAAATACATGCAAAAGCTGGTGTAATGATTTGGATCCATAAATCAATTAAAGCAAAAATAACTTATACATACATACATACTGGAATGAAAGAATATTAGAAGTGCGATTAAAATTAAATAAAGAAAAATTAACAGTTGTTGAAGTGTATGCCCCGAAGAAGGAAAAGAAGAAGAAAATGATTACTTTTACAAAGAGTTACAAGGAATATATGAAAAATTAATTAAAACAGACCATATAATTATAGCCGGAGATCTTAATGCCAGAATAAGAACGAAAAAAATTAACAATAATCTCGAAAAATTTGGAGAAACAACAGTAAACAAAAATGGAAAGCGACTCGTTGATTATATAATAATCTAAAAATAATGAATACATTTTACACACATAAAAATATACATGGTGTGCAAGAGGAAAGAAATCAATAATAGACTACTTTATAGCAAATGAAAAAGCAGCAAACCTCTTCCTAGATTCCTAGGGCTAGAAATCGACACAGATCACTATTTAATGCAGGCGAAACTAAGGTTTTCACCAAAATGACAAAATAAAAAAATTAAGAAAATGCAGAGAACCAACCAGGGCTTCTTACCTAATGAATCATCATCTTGTGGTGCATTCTGTTAGTAGGTATCTACCTGGATATTGACTGAACAAGGAGGGGCTGTAGTTTGGCATTTCAGGTAATGCTTTTTTATTCCCTTATAAGGAATAGATGGGGTTGTTTTAGTTTTCTCTAACTTTTGCAGACTGAGTGGGCAGTTCACTCTCCACTGGTAACCAAACAGAGATAGCTGGTCCAACACTAATACCAATTTTAAGCAGATAGTGGAGAGACAACTAACAGGTGCCATCATCTCATGGACCCTAACATAATATTTTGTCTGAAATAGTGTGGATTCTACAGTCAATTTTCTCGGTTTATGGGATGAAAAACCTGAGTTTCCAGGAGAAAAAAACTGGCTTGTCTGTGTCAGAGATCGACTAACTTGGAAACCGCTCAAAGAAAGGCTTAGAAAAAATTCCTCTAGTCAGCAGCTTGAATCAAACTGATGTCCATCTTCTGGCAGCCTGGCTCTCAGATGCAAATGCAACTTCCACTGAACTATAAAGCCAACCAGATTCTATTCTTATTGGCTTAAGCCAAAATCTGAAATGATGGTACAACATGAGAGAATAATAATATTTAACTTTGAATTATTAATTAATTTAATTATTAAATAAATTAGTTAGGAATTTTAATGCCTTCATATTTATTTCATTCTCAGTGTAATAAGATTAAAAACAAAGTATTGGTATGGCGAAATATTTTCCCTATTATTTTTCCCTATAGCATCTTAATAGGCGACAATTGAAGCGTTCAAAGTCCATGATACAACTCTTACTTTTTGGTGATGGTGAAACTGATGATGATATACGTAGTAAAAATATTAGACAAACAGAAATTTTGGTGGATTTAAGAGAGGCCATTCTTCAGGTAGCCCGACATTTTCAGTCAGTTGATCCTAAAATCAAAGTGGTAAGCTGCTATTTGTATCCTAATTAAACCTAATTACAAAAACAGTAATATTAATCGAATTTATTTGCATACCATTTGCTATTAAGAACTTTCACAAATATTAGCAGCCTGTTGATTTTTTAGTTACATAGCTTGAAAACAATCTTTTTTCCCCAAATATTCTTACAAATCAGTGCTGCTAGTTGTACAGCAAAAGTTTTCACAGTCTTTACTGGCATTCAGTGCTTAATTTCTCTCATCAGTTATCATTTTAGGTCTTTTTAGCTTGGAATTCATTTTTATGGGGGGAGGTTTTCTTCATTAATGACATGTGAATTTTTAGGCATTTGTATAGTAATTATCTGTTTTCTGAGTATTTTTGTTTCTGAAATTTCTTACTTACCTTGAGCATCATATGTTATTTATTCAACATACATGGCTATTGAGTTTTTAATGGTACTTATGCGCCATAGTAACAATTATTTCACAACATTCAGAAGACTAAAGAATAATCAGTTCATTTTTGCAAATATTTCTGCCAGAAACTAATGGGCCATCATCAGTGTATCAGCATAATCACAGGATGAAGCAAGAACAAAGATACTATATACAGAACTTAGCCACATGCTGGAGTGCCACCATATGGAGATTACAAAATAAAATGAGATTGCAATTAACTAGAAATAAAATGATTGAATGACAAAGGATTATGTATATAAAAACAAGGGGCAGAGGAAAAAAGCATGTTATTACTTGATATTTATGAGGACATGATTCTCCTAAATCTTGGCAATGGATAGACAGTCATTCCAGTTTAAGTTTGGGCAGTGTAGTTGTGTTTCAGCCCTCTCTTTAAATAACTGCTCAAACCTTAACTGTCAGCAATTAAAAGGTGAACATTGGACTACAAGATAATGTGATCAGCATGCACTTCATTGATGTGCAAGGCCAGATTTTTCAGGTTTATTGTTGTTGATGTAAGTCAATTAGTCATTTCTCAGTTGAGCGCCCTGTTTATCCAAAGTACAAGTGGAGTCAAACCTGGTAAAAACCAGTGAGGGAGAAAGGGGAACTATGTGGATGGTAACCAGGAGGAGATTTTGTTGAAGAATGTAGAGACTAAACTATATCTTTCGAGGATCATTCAGTTGTCTCCAAGATGCCTGCAATGTATGGGATAGGGATTCATTGTACAAGTTCAGAGTTTGGGGGGATAGGCATTGTGTCCAAGATGCATTTGAGGTGAAGCAATTCTGTAATATAATCCATTGGATGGTGCTCAGTTCTTGTGTAGATTCTTGGAATTAGAGCAGATAACAGTGCTCTATTGAGCAAAGATTTGAAGATGCCTGTTTTTTGAGATGAATGGCTAAATTCTGTTATATGTGATAGCCTATGAAGGTAGTAGTAAGTATTCCAGATGGGATACAGGAAAGGAGGATGTCTAGGAAGGCTAAATTTCCATCCTTTTCTCTTTTCTAAGGTGAAGTTGATATGTGGGTGTAGGCTGTTGATTTTAAGGAAAGTGAGTAGAAATGCTTCTGAGTTCTGGCCAGAAAGCAAACACATAATCCACATAGTATACTCAGAAGGAAGGCTGAGGTTGGCAAGTGACAGTTCTCTTTTTAGAATTGGTTTCTGCAGATGAAGTAGCCTTAGTGCATGACAAAGTCGACAAAATATTTCATAGATGCTTTGTGTTTGGCCTCTGTAGGAGCTTAAAAAATGAGCTAAGAATTGGACTTGGTGATAGGTGGGGCTATATTGCAGCCAACTATGAGTCTGAGAGGTACTCTTTCTTTGGATCTTTGGTAGACCACACAAATGTGGGATTCTTCTAAAATAGGTCTTCAGTTTTTTTTTTTTTTTTTTTGATCACTCATCTGATCACTGTGTTGAGTAGAGAATTCATTTTATTAATTTGGTGGTTGGTAGAGTTCTGAGTGTGATTGTAATCCACGACAAGATCAATTACAAGATCGATCCACTTACTCCTGTAAGTGGATTGATCTTGTAATAGAAGGGAAATTTTTCTGTTGTACTTAGTAGTCTCCGTGATTGGTACAGTTTTTCCTTTGTCTGCTTTTATAATAGTGATCTGGTTGTTAGGTCGCAAGGATTTAAAATTTTAGTGAAAATTAGCCTTTCTGGACATTTGCTTTTTCTGTATCCCATGTATACATATGTGTATACTCTAGATGATCACCTTGATTTGAAGGTCAAAAGTCAAGTGATTATTTTGTTTTATATTAAACTGAAGTTTTAATATAACACAGTAGTTGTTTCCATAATTTTTAATAATGTATCCATATGGTGGTACTCGAATCTTCATACCTCAGTCATTATAGATGAAGCCCTTTGGTTTGATTCCCATTAGTGACGTGAGGAACCTTTATCTGGTCTCTTTCGACGAGATAAGGCATCTGGTCTCATATGGAGGTATGGGATTTTTTCACTCAGAAACTATGTCTTTTTGTCCCCCAAAACAGGCAAATTGGCCCTGTGAACACACACATCTACAGACATAGGACATACCGGGAGGCATAGGGCCAACTACCTTATCCTCCAGACAGTTACGGTTGTAAGAATAAGAAACCTCGACACCGTAAAAGGTAGAAGAGGAGGATTAAGAATGAAAGAAAGATGGTGGTTTTCCAGCCTGTGGCTTAGTTCTGTTTGTTCTAGCTTCACCTTTTGATTATGCTGATGAACCAATGATGGCCTGTTAGTTTCTGGTTGAAATAGAAATATTTGCAATAATAAAATTATCTTGTGAATATGTGTGTCTAATAATTGATATATTGTTATTGTTCTGAAGCTACAGTATGGTGCAAAAAAACAGTACTGAATAACTACGATATATGTTATGGAGTAAATGGATTTATTAACAAAGAAATATATGTTTTTCACCTGATATGTACATCCACAGCTATCAGTGGAATCTTGGTCGAATAATCGTTAATGATTGTAGATTGCCTGCTCAAAATCGACATCATGTCTTTCAAGACAAGTTTCATAGCACATGCAAATGTTCTCTGTCATCTTGGAAAACAAGGGTTGGTACATTTGCTGGACATATCATGTAATTTATCCTTTAGTTCAGGGATCGGCAATGTTTTCAGACTCACGGAGCACATTCAACTTTTATTTTTAATAATCGGGCCGCAAGTGTTTAATTAAGAAAAAATAGTGAGTGAAAAAATACTTAAGATATCAATTTTAAAAAAACACAGAAATATTTAAAGTACCAAATATGAAACCAGCATGAAAATGAAACTCAATGAAAAATTATTATCACGTAAAAACAAAGTAATATAGTTTATGGATCACAATATGTGTGTCTCCTTGCTTTATGTGACCTTTGTGATTGTTTTCCCTTAGCCAAATTATCTAGATCCACTTTACAACCTGAGGTGCAAATTTGAATCGAAGCATGCAAAGTTCAGAAGTCTCGTCGAGAAGGAAATTTATTTTTTCTAAAACTCATGGCAGAAAATGCTTATTCGCAAATGTATGTGCTTCCAAATGCGACTATCATCTTCTTTGCGAAATTGATTAATACTTCAAATTTTTTGGTAAGCATCGATAAAATTTTTGGATATTTTCTAATGAAAATGCGTTCTTTAAAGTTTCATTGTGCTGTAATTCCAAAACTTCTATCTGTAGTTGGTTTGGTACGTCATCAATGTCGACATTAAAAGTGTTCAAAAATAATCGCATTTCGATTCTATTTTTATGAAATCAACAAATCTTTGAAACTTCTGTTTGTAAATCTTCAATAACACCAACAAAAGGTCCTTTTGTCATCATCAAATTCCTGCCATGTACCCTCAAGGGGTGTACAGGATATGACAGTACTACATGAAAAATTTACATCATTACTAACTTCCTATCTACAATTTTCCTCCAAATCAGTCTATTACTTGTCAATACTCCAACATTGTCAGATCTTATATTTCTATCATCTAAGGCACTTTGTACCGTATCAATCCACCTATATCTCGGTCTTCCTCTGGGTCGTTTTGCTGCCAACCTGGCAGAGAACACTTGTTTTGCTAATCTTTCCTCGCCCATTCTGTTTAAGTGACCATACCACCTGAGATTAGCTCTGCTAACGCATTCCTGGATGCTGACAATGTCAAGTTCTTTCCTAATATCCTCATTTTTAATATGATATTGCCATTGATGCCATCTGTTCACGCCTCTAATCTTTCTCAGGACTCTCATATCTGCGGTCTCTAGTCTTTGGTCAAGTGTTTTACTTCTGACCCAGCTCTCAGATCCATAAGTTAAAACTGGTTTGAACACTGTCTTGTATACAGCTAATTTAGTGTTCCGACTAATTTCTCTCTTATTCCATATGAATTTATTCAATTGACTTCCCACCATACCAGCTTTGCTGATTCTGTTGTCTATTTCTATATTTAATTTACCATCTTCACTAAAAATCGTGCCTAAGTAACTGAAATGTTTTACTTGTTCCACAGGTTCTCCATTCACAACACAGTTGACATTTTCAATGATTGGACTATTTTCATTGTCTTTGTCTTTTTATTGCTGACCTTCATACCATATCTATTACAACAGCTATTCAATTTAGTCAGAGAATCTTGCAGACTTGTAGCGGATTTATTTAGAAGTATAACATCATCCGCATAAAGCAAAGAGCTGACATTAACATCTCCAATTTCGATATCAGGTTTAATACCACTTTCCTTCATAATGTGATCCATATAGATAATGAATAACAGAAGGGATAATGTGCATCCTTGTCTCACACCAGATTTAACATTAAACCTGTACTTCCTTCAATTCTAACTGCTGACTTACAACTCAAATAAACACTAAGTATTGCTTGATATAATGCCCCATTGACACCATATAACTGCAGCGTATTGAATAGCTTCTCTCTTGGCACCTTGTCATATGCCTTTTCCAAATCGACAAAACTTAAATACAGATCTTTGTTATATTCCCATGCTTTCTCGACTATTTGTCGTAAAGTGAAGATCTGATCCTGACAGCCTCTATTTGGCCTGAATCCAGCTTGTACTTCACCATGCTTTTCTTCCACAATTCTTCTCAACCGTTTCTCAAGTATACTTGCATAGATCTTGCCAGGAACACTCAGTAGGGAAATACCTCTGTAATTCTCACATTCAGTTTTATTTCCCTTTTTATATATGGGTACTATGAGAGCTCTACTCCAATCATCGGGAATTCGTCCCTCAGTCCAGGCTTTCTGAACTATGCGGTGCAGCCACTGCAAGACTTTTATACCACCATACTTCAGCATTTCTGTTCGAATATCATCTACTCCTGCTGCCTTTCGACATTTAAAGCCTTTGATGGCTTTTTCTACTTCAAGTATGGATATGTATTCCTGACTGCATGCCTGGTCAGTGTTTTTTATCACTGTGCTATCATCACTGCTTGTTTCATTTAGCAGTTTTTCAAAGTAATTACTCCATACTTCAAGGATATCTTTTTCTCCTGGTTTCATGTCTCCTTTATCATCTCTAACTCCTTTTACAGCACTCTTTCCTCCATTCCTAAGCTTCTTCAACAACCTCCAGAATATTTTGCCACCTTCTTGATATTTATTTTCTATATTCTTGCCAAAGTCCTCCCATGACTTTTGTTTAGCTAGTTTTACACACTGTTTAGCTTTCTTGCATTTGTCTCTGTATTCTGTAAGAGTAAAAGCTGACTTATTTGCCAGGAACTTTTGATATGCTTTCTTCTTTTCCTTCACTGCCTCTTTAACTTCCTGTGTCCACCAGGGAGTTCTGATTTTTTTATCCTTGCACACAACCTCACCACATGCCTCTCTGGCAGAATCAATCAATGTTTTCTTCAGAGTTTGCCACTGAATCTCCAAGGTTTGATTCCTGTTCTCAAACTCTTTCATATTCTTTTCAATAATCTTTCTGTATTTTAGTCTGCAGTTCACATCTGAGAGCTGTTCAACTTTTATTCGCTTTAAAACTTTCTTACATGTTATTCTTTTCAATATGAAATTCAATTTTATCCTGCTCAAGACTAAATAGTGATCACTTCCAATTTCAAATCCTCTGTACACTCTGGTGTCCTGCACCAGGGAGAAAACATCACTATCAACAATAACATAGTCAATGAGACATGTGAATTTGTGCACATTTTTATGTGAACATGGTGTTAGTAATAACCAGTCCATGTCCTGAGCAGAAATCCAACAGATATTTGCCATTATTATTAGCTTTGCTCTTTTCTCCAAATTTTCCCAAAATATTTTTATATGTCTCACAATCATTTTCTACTCTGCTATTTAGATCCCCAACAAGGACCAACTTTTCATTTTTCATTGTGTCAGTTGCTTTTTCTAAAGCGTCAAAAAATTCCTCCACTTTTCCCTTAGTAGAACCTTCTGTGGGACCATAGGCACAAATAAGTCTCATTGTCCAGTTCCCCATTCTCATATTTGCTCACATTACTCTACTTGAGTCTGGCTGCCATTCAAGAAGATTAGCCTCGTATTTAGTGTTGAATACTATGGCTACTCCTTCTTTTCCTTGATTGTCATTGCCTGAATATAACATTTTGTATTTATTCCTCAGAAAGATCTCACCAGTTTTGGTCTTTTTTGTTTCAGTCACCCCTATTATGTCGATCTGGTACTTATCTAATTCCTCAGCTAGCTCCATTTCTTTGCCATTCAGGCTTCTTACGTTGATAGTACCGATCTTTAACTCTGGTGATGTTGAGTTGGGGTTTGTTTTCAGATTTGTTCCAGTAGCTGACTTTTCGCTGTTCGCCCTGGTTCCCTGGCGAAAACAATGGGTGCCTTGTTTAACCGGGCGACGCCCCAGCCCGCATGAAATTTTGTCATGTTGTACCATCATTTTTTATTTTGGTTTAACCAATAAGAATACAATTTGGTCGGCTAAATCCCAAATTGCCAGCCCATCCTCGTTCGTTTAGTATCAAAGTAGATACCCAACAGGGCGCACCACGAGAATGTGAGGATTGGACATTAGGTCAGAAGCCCTGGTTGGTTCTCCGCATTCCTTTAAAGGCTATGTGGAGGTCTCCTCTCAGTTATACAGCTCTGACCCTTAAGCACAGGTGATATCACGAAGCATAGGTATAAAATTATTTTTAATTTATTATTCATATTATAAAATGTATTATTTAGATAATTCAACATATAATCCACATGCCATGTAAGTATGGTCGACCTTTTATGGGCCACCCACCAAAAATACATGTTTGGGCCACATGCAGGCTGCCGGTTGCCGATCCCTGCTTTAGTTCATCAAGGTTTGAAGGCACGTCATGGTTGAATACACATTCCTTCAACATACCCCAAACGAAGGAATCAAGTAGTGTGAGATCAGGAGAATGTGAAGGGTATGGCAATTCTGTGAGCTTTGAAATGAGCCTCCCAGGGAAGTTTTTTGATAAATAGGCTCTAGACCCACTTGATTTGTGACAGGCTGCTCCATCCTGTTGGAATATCTGTGTATGAAATGGAATATTTTTTGCACCACTTGCTTGGACCATTTGCTCTACCAGCTCGTTATAAATTAAAATACTGTTGACAAATATCTTTGCTTCCATCATCAACACCATTGCTTCAGCTAAATGTAATGGGGTAGACTACACATGCTCTTCTATTAATGTGCATGTAATCAAATGGCATATCTCGTACCGTGTGTCTGAATGGGGGGGGGTCAAAGTTCAGTCCTGGTTTTTTTTCTGCCATACCATATTATGTTTCATTTATCAGTGATACCAAATTTGTTTCCACATATTCATCCATATAAAAGAATATTTTAATTTCTTTCTGTCTTATCTTACATTGTAAATGATGATGGAATTCAAACAAATTTGAAAGAACTTTTGCAGGTGGAAAAAAGGAAGTAAGGGGTGGGGAAGAGAATTGCAATGGAATTCTCTTCCACTGCAATTCTCTATTAGTATTCCACCTCAGATAGCTTCAGACTCACTTCTGCATGGAAAATTGTTACTGATATTGCAATCATAGCTTTTTACACTAACTGAATTTAAATTATCTGTTATCATTAATAGCAAATCCTCTTCCTTTCTTATCTTGTTTCTCTTCATGAAAAATAGTGTATCCTTTACACTCAATAGCATCTGCACTGTTATTAGAGTGTCATTCTCTGAGAGCCAGGTCATCTCACTAATGCCTATAATCTAGGGCCACAACATATTCACCAAGGCAACAAACTCAATCCCTTTACTCCTGATATTTATGGCATAATAAGTTACCCTCCAGGATTTTTTGTATATTGACCTCTGTGGTCTGGATGACCCAGTTGTTCAACTTGTGATATCTATTCAATGTCAAATGCCTCGCTTGTGCAGACATCCTTGTATGTACTTAATAAATTAGAAATTGAAATTAGAAATTTCTTAATGCATAGATTCTTACCATTTCTGGTCATCATGATTTAGCCACTGACTCTCTCTATTAGGTCTCATAGCAATCAATAATTTCTCCAGACTCCTGATACCCAGTACATTTAAGTTCAGGCTATTCATATTATATAAATCCATTCTTACCTCAGTATAAATTTAAATGTATCTTCTTTGCGAATTAATAATTTACCATAGTTGAAAATAAAGTTCAAGTGATGGAAGTTTTTTCCACTTGGTTAGACTATAAATTATATATTTAGTTTAATCCTTTATCCAAGTGTAAACAAACAAAGTTTGCGTCTGAAGTTTCTTCAGGACTGGGACAACTGATGGCAAAAGTGGATCAAACTTCACATCACTTGGCTTAGTATCCCATAATGCAAAGCAAATCTCCTTGCAGACATGTATAATGCTATGCATTATGGGAAGGGTCACTACCCAGACCAGTTTCAACCTTTATTAAGGTCTCTTCAGTGGGAGCCAGACCCAGAGGTGATACCAAGGTTGAAGCAATGCAGAAGTCATATTTACCTATATGAGTTGCCAAAAGGTGCCACGAGTAACCCCAGTCCTAAAGAAACTTCAGGTGCAAACTTTGTTTGCTTACACTTGGATAAAGGATTAAACTAAACATATAACTTAAAGTTCAAGTGAAAAAAGCAACTTGTTAACATTGGATTTAAAGCCTACTCTTTAGGAAATACCAAAGATAGAAAGCATTCTAAAGGACAGCAGTAGGGGCAGTGAACAAAAAGGAGTAAAACATTCTTCTTTGCTTTTGTAGTTCAGTGGTGAAGAGTGCTAAGTAGTCACTTAGCACATTAAGAGTTTTAGAGGAAAGCAGTGTGTGTTGGGGGATAAGAATTACTGTTATTAGTCCTGATGGACAGTGACTGAAATATCTATAGAAAATGTCAGTAACAATAGCAACTGAATACGTGTGGAAAATAAACCACCAATTGGTAAGAGACAAGTCATTAATCAACCTAATTATTCTCTTCTCTCTTTAGAGTCAAGTACAGAATTGGACAGTTGCTTCCACTCTTCTGACCCAAGCACCTTCTCTGAGTGTGTCACAGAAATTAAGGTATGATCTCTATTAGGTTTTGGAATGAGGACAGTATGGCTTGCTACAAATTCACTTGCTATCTGTCCTGATGAGAGAAAAGAATTAAATAGTATAACTAGAATGGAAAGAATAAAATCCCAGGCCTCACGGTCAAGTTCTATCCCTAAACCATCAGGTCCTGGGGATTTTCTTGTCTGTCATTCTTTATATGGTAATTTCAGATGCTGTAATGCAGCATCTGAAATTACCATCTGAAATCTGAAAACAAGTGTTCGGACCTGTTTGGGACAGACAGAAAGTTTTCAAGTAACAGTTGGCTTGCATCAAGGGTCAGCATTAAGTCCATTTCTGTTTAATATTGTGATGGAGGTGGTAACAGAGGAGGTGAAAGAAGATGCACCTTGGACAATGTTGTATGCAGATGACATCTTGCTATGTGTAGATTCAAGAGAAGAAGCAGAAACTAAACTGGAAAGATGGAGAAAAGTACTGGAAGAGAGAGGTATGAGACTGAGCAGAAGTAAGACAGAGTATATGTGTTGCGCAGTGAGCGCCGGACAGGAGACGGATCTGGAGCTGGAAGGAAATGTCATCAGGAAGGTGAGAGACTTTAGATACTTAGGTTCAACAGTGGAAGAAGATGGAGGAGCTGAGAAGGAAGTGGGATGCAGGATACAAGCGAGTTGGAGGAACTGGAGGGAGATGGCTGGAGTGTTAGGCGATAAGAGGGTGCCGATCAATCTGAAAGGCAAAATTTATAGGACAGTAGTGAGGCCAGCTATGACATATGCTATAGAAACTGTGGCCCTGAGGAAAAATAACATCAGCAGGATGGAAGTAGCAGAGATGAGAATGCTTAGGTGGATGTGCGGTGTGACCAGAAAGGATCATCTGAGAAATGACTATGTCAGGGGAACAGTGAAAGTTACGATTAGGAGCGAAAATACAGGAGGCAAGGTTGAGATGGTTTGGTCATGTGATGAGGAGGGAGGACGAATATGTGGGAAGAAGGGTCATGCAGATGGATGTGCAAGGAAGGCGGAAGCGTGGGTGGTCAAAGAAGAGATGGAGGGAGCTGGTAGAAGAGGACTTGAAGATGAAGAACTTGGATGTGGTGACAGCCCAAGACAGGAAGGTGTGGAGGAGACTCATAACAAACAGTGACCCCACTTAAGTGGGAGAAGCTGTAGAAGAAGAATTTCAGATGCTGTAATAGGTCTGTCAAACCCATCTTAGATATGAATAGGAAAGCCATTAATGTTTCAAGAGTTATAATTTCCAAGTACTATTGTCTTCAAACAGATTTTTGTAGTGTTTCTGAGTGGTGAACATGTCTTCACCATCAATGCAGATTTCAGTGATGGTCCTTTCTTTTGCAGAAGTTTGTGAATTGTCTATTGAAGAAAGCAGCTGAAGAGCAATCTGCTAAGTGCTGGTGTATTCTTATTTTAAAATTTCTTTATTCTGCTTGTTTCTGCCTTTCCCACTTGTAATGATGTTGCTGCATTCTATGCATTACATTGGTTTGTTTGACCTTTATTGAGGTCTCATCGGTGGGAATCAGACTGGGAAGTGATACCAGAGTTGAAGTAATGCAGAAGTAATATTCCATATACAAGTAGCCAAAAGGTGTCACAACTTATTATTAAAATACTTGAGATTAGAGATAGATGTTGAAAGTTTTTCCACTTGGTTATATTATAAATTAAAGAGAACAAGAAATTATATTCTTGATTTCATCCTTTATCCAATTGTAAGCAAACAAAGTTTGCACATGAAGTGACTTCACACGACATTGCAGAAACCATTAATTTTACAAGCACCAGAATATCATTAAGAGTTAAATTTTGCACTAGAGTGTACAGGGGATTAAAATTGGAAGTGATCACTATTTAGTCTTGAGCAGGATAAAATTGAATTTCGTATTGAAAAGAAGAACGTGTAAGAAAGTGTTAAAGTGAATAAAAGTGGAGCAGCTCTCAGTTGTGAAGTGTAGACTAAAATAC
The DNA here is from genome assembly GCF_054136105.1 of Typopeltis vanoorti. Lineage (NCBI taxonomy): Eukaryota > Metazoa > Arthropoda > Arachnida > Uropygi > Thelyphonidae > Typopeltis > Typopeltis vanoorti. The sequence goes on along the minus strand of NC_143551.1, from coordinate 9,399,620 downwards.
TCAAACATAATTGAATAAAAAACGAAAGTTTGAGAACAGGAACCAAACCTTGGAGATTCAGTGGCAAGCCCTGAAGAAATCAGTGATTGATTCAGCCAGAGAGGCATGTGGTGAGGTTTTCTGCAAGGATAGAAAATCAGAACTCCATGATGGATGCAGGAAGTTAAAGAGACAGTGAAGCAAAAGAAGAAAGCATATCAAGAATTTCTGGGGAATTAGTCAGCTTAGAGAATTATTATTATGTGACACCTCCAGGGAATCCATCGAGAGAGAGTGTGCTAACAGCATCGAACTACTAACTGTGCTCAAACTTGCTTAACTTTTTGCGAGCCATTAATTGCAGAGGCTCTACCAATTGACCAACCTTTGCTGGTACAGAGACAAACGTGAGAAAGCTGGATGCTGTGTAAAATTAGCTAAACAAAAGTCATGGGTTCGTAAGAACATAGAAAATAAATATCAAGAAGATGACAAGATATTCTAGAGGCTGTTGAAAAAGCTCAGAAATGGAGGAAAGAGTGCTGTAAAAGGAACTAGAGATGATAAAAGGTGACATGAAAACTGGAGAAAAAGATATCCTTGATGTATGGAGTAATTACTTCAGAAAATTGCTAAAAAAAACAATCAATGATAGCACAGTGGTAAAAAAAACATTTAACAAGCATGCAAGCAATCAGGAACACATATCCATACATGAAGTAGTAAACACCATAAATGTGGAAAGGCAGCTGGAGTACATGATATTCGACCAGAAATGCTCAATTATGGAGGTATAAAAGTCTTACAGTGGGCTGTACTGCATAGTTCAGAAGGCCTGGACAGAGGGATGATTTCTAGATGATTGGAGTAGAGCTCTCGTAGTACCCATATATAAAAAGTTCCCTACTGAGTGTTCCTGGTAAGATATATGCAAGTATACTTGAGAAATGGTTGAGAAGGATTGCGGAAGAGAAGCTTGGTGAAGAACAAGCTGGATTCAGGCAAAATAGAGGCTGTCAGGATCAGATTTTCACTTTACGACAAATGGTTGAGAAATCATGGGAATATAACAAAGATCTGCATTAAAGTTTTGTAGATCTGGAAAAGGCATATGACAAGGTGCCAAGAGAGAAGCTATTCAATATGCTACAGTTATATGGTGTAATGGGGCATTATATCAAGCAATACTTAGTCTTTATTTGAAGACTTGAAGAATGGAAGGAAGTACAGGATGGTTTGATGTTAAATCTGGTGTCAGACAAGGATGTACATTATCCTAGTTATTCGTTATCTATATGGATCACATTATGAAGGAAAGTGGTATTCAACCTGATATCAATATTGGAGATGTTAATCTCAGCTCTTTACTTTATGTGAATGATGCTATACTTCTGATAAATCCATTGCAAGTCTGCAAGATTCTCTGACTAATTTGAATAACTGTTGTAATAGATTTGGTAAGAAGGTCAGAAATGACAAAACAAAGACAATGAAAATAGGCAGAAGCATTGAAAATATCAACTTCATTGTGAATGGATAACCTATAGAACAAGTAAAACATTTCATCTACCTAGGCACAATTTTTGTGGATGAGGATGGTATATTAGATATAGAAATAGACAACAGAATCTACAAAGCTGGTATGATAGTAACTCAATTGAATAAATTTATATGGAATAAGGGAGAAATTAGTCAGAACATTAAATTAGCTGTATACAAGACAGTGTTCAAACTAATTTTAACTTATGCATCTGAGAGCTGGGTTAGAAATAAAACACAACGAAAGATAGAGACCACAGATTGAGAGTCCTAAGAAAGATTAGGGGCATGAACAGATGGCATCAGTGGCGATATCATATTAAAAATGAGGATATTTGGAAATTACTTGACATTTTTAGTATCCACAAATGTGTTAGCAGAGCTAATCTCAGGTAATATGGCATCTTAAATAGAATAGGAGAGGAAAGATTAGTGAAATAAGTGTTCTCAGTTCACATTAGCAAAAGAAGTGGCAGGAAAATGACCTGTTGGGAGACCAAGATGTAGGTAGATTGATACAGTAAAAACTGCCTTAGAAGAGAGAAATATTAGATCTGATAATGTTGGAGTCTTGGCAGGTAACAGATCGATTTGGAGGAAAAGTGTAGATAGGAAGATAGTAATGATGTAAGTTTTTCATGTAGTACTATCATATCCTGTACATCCCTTGAGGGTACAAGTCAGGAATTTGATGATGATGATGTTGAACCTTGAAGTCTCAGTGGCATACTGAAGAAGTAGACATTGATTGATTCAGCATGTGGTGAAGTTTTCAGCAAGGATAGAAAAATGAGAACACTCTGGAAGACACAAGAAGTTAATGAAGCAGTTATGGAAAAGAAGAATGCATACTAAAAGTTCCTAGCACATGAGTCGGCAGATTCTCTGAAAGAATACAGAGAAAAGAGAGATAAGCTGTGTGTAAAAGTAGCTAAACAAAAGTCTGAGTAGACTGGTAAGAATATAGCAAATAAATATCAGGAAGGTGACAAAATGTTCTGGATGCTATTGAAGAAGCTTAGAAATGGAGGAAAGGTACTGAAGATAAGGATATCCTAGATGTCTGAAGTAATTACTTTGAAAGAATGAATTAAATGATTGAAGCTGTGACAGAACCATACTAGAAAATTTTCAAGAGTAATGCAAAGAGGAGTACATATCAATACTTAGGTAGAAAAAGCCATAAATATTGGAAATTTGGAAAGGCAGCTGGAGTAGATGATATTCTACCAGAAATGCTTAAGTATGGAAGTATGAAAGTTTTGTAGGGCTACACTACAAAACTTTTATACCTTCATAGGTAAGCTATTCCAGTACGCTACTCTAATGATTTGAGTAGAGCTCTCATGATACCAACCATAAAAAAAAGAGAATAAAACTGAATGAGAATTACACAGGAATTTCTCTACTAAGTGTTCTTGGTATGATTCATGCAAGCATACTTGAAAAGAGGTTGAGAAAGATTGTGGAAGAGAAACTTGGAGAAGAAGCTGGGTTCAGACCAAATAGAGGTTGTGAAGATCAGATTTTCACTTTAAGAACAAATAGTTGAGAAATCGTGGGAATATGATAAGGAACTGTACTTAAGTTCCTTATCATATTCCCACTGTAAAACTAGCTAAACAAAAGTCATGGGAGGACTTTGGCAAGAATATAGAAAATAAATATCAAGAAGGTGGCAAAATATTCTGGAGGTTGTTGAAGAAGCTTAGGAATGGAGGAAAGAGTGCTGTAAAAGGAATTAGAGATGATAAAGGTGAAATGAAAACAGGAGAAAAAGATATCCTTGAAGTATGGAGTAATTACTTTGAAAAACTGCTAAATGAAACAAGCAGTGATGACAGCACAGTGGTAAAAAACACTGACCAGGCATGCAGTCAGGAATACATATCCATACTTGAAGTAGAAAAAGCCATCAAAGGCTTGAAATGTGGAAAGGCAGCAGGAGTAGATGATATTCGACCAGAAATGCTGAAGTATGGTGGTATAAGAGTCTTACAGTGGCTGCACTGCATAGTTCAGAAAGCCTGGACAGAGGGACGAATTCCCGATGATTGGAGTAGAGCTCTCATAGTACCCATATATAAAAAGGGAAATAAAACTGAATGTGAGAATTACAGAGGTATTTCCCTACTGAGTGTTCCAGGCAAGATCTATGCAAGTATACTTGAGAAACGGTTGAGAAAAATTGTGGAAGAAAAGCTTGGTGAAGAACAAGCTGGATTCGGGCCAAATAGAGGCTGTCAGGATCAGATCTTCACTTTACGACAAATAGTCGAGAAAGCATGGGAATATAACAAAGATCTGTATTTAAGTTTTGTCGATTTGGAAAAGGCATATGACAAGGTGCCAAGAGAGAAGCTATTCAATACGCTGCAGTTATATGGTGTCAATGGGGCATTATATCAAGCAATACTTAGTCTTTATTTGAGTTGCAAGTCAGCAGTTAGAATTGAAGGAAGTACGGGAAGATGGTTTAATGTTAAATCTGGTGTGAGACAAGGATGTACATTATCCCCTCTGTTATTCATTATCTATATGGATCACATTATGAAGGAATGTGGTATTCAACCTGATATCAAAATTGGAGATGTTAATGTCAGCTCTTTGCTTTATGCGGATGATGTTATACTTCTAAATAAATCCGCTACAAGTCTGCAAGATTCTCTGACTAAATTGAATAGCTGTTGTAATAGATATGGTATGAAGGTCAGCAATAAAAAGACAAAGACAATGAAAATAGGCAGAATCATTGAAAATGTCAACTGTGTTGTGAATGGAGAACCTGTGGAACAAGTAAAACATTTCAGCTACTTAGGCACAATTTTTACTGAAGATGGTAAACTAAATATAGAAATAGACAACAGAATCAGCAAAGCTGGTATCGTGGGAAGTCAATTGAATAAATTCATATGGAATAAGAAAGAAATTAGTCGGAACACTAAATTAGCTGTATACAAGACTGTGTTCAAACCAATTTTAACTTATGGATCTGAGAGCTGGGTCAGAAGTAAAACACTTGACCAAAGACTAGAGACCGCAGATATGAGAGTCCTGAGAAAGATTAGAGGCGTGAACAGATGGCATCAATGGCAATATCATATTAAAAATGAGGATATTAGGAAAGAACTTGACATTGTCAGCATCCAGGAATGCGTTAGCAGAGCTAATCTCAGATGGTATGGTCACTTAAATAGAATGGGAGAGGAAAGATTAGCAAAACAAGTGTTCTCTGCCAGGTTGGCAGGAAAACGACCCAGAGGAAGACCAAGATATAGGTGGATTGATACGGTACAAAGTGCCTTAGACGATAGAAATATAAGATCTGATAATGTTGGAGTCTTGACAAGTAACAGACTGATTTGGAGGAAAATTGTAGATAGGAAGTTAGTAATGATGTAATTTTTTTCATGTAGTACTGTCATATCCTGTACACCCCTTGAGGGTACATGACAGGAATTTGATGATGATGATGATGATGACTTAAGTTTTATAGATCTGGAAAAGGCGTATGACAAGATGCCCAGAGAAAGGTTTTCCAAAACACTATGGTTATATGTGGTGAATAGAACATTATACAGAGCAACACATAATCTATATTTAAACTGTCAGTCAGCAGTTAGAATTGAAGGTAATATATAAAGATGGTTTGATGTAAAATGAGAGGTAAGACAAGGATGCACATTATCAACCCTTATCTATATGGATCACATTATAGATGAAAGTGGCATCAAGCCTGATATTAGAATTGGAAATATCAAACTTAGTTCTTTGCTTTATGCATAGGTTGTTGTACTCCTATACATATCCAGTGCAAGTCTCCAGGATTCACTAACTAAATTTGAATAACAGCTGTAACAAATATGTCATGAAAATCGATAAAATGACCAAAACTATGAAAATAGGCAGGATCATAGAAAACTTCAGCTGTATTTTTGAATGGAGATCCTATAGAACATGTAAAATATTTCAGCTATTAAGGCACAGTTTTTAGTGAAGCTTGGTAGGATAATTCTGGAAATAGACAACAGAATAAGCAGAGATGGTATTGTGGGTAGCCAGCTGAATAAATTTATATGGAGTAAGTTTAAACACTATATATTTGACAATATATAGTGTTTAAACCAGTTTTAAGTTATGGATCTGAGAGTTGGGTTGGAAACAATGACTAGAGACCACAGATATGAGGGTTGTGAGAAAAATTAGAGGAGTGAACCGATGGCATCAATGACAAAATAATATTAAAAATGAAGATATTAGAAATTAACTTGACATTATTAGCATTCAAGAATGTTTAAGCAGAGCTAATCTAAGGTGGTATGGCCACTTAAATAGGATGGGTGATGGCAAGATGGTAAGAAACAGACCCAGAGGAAGACCAGGGTCTAGGTGGATTGATTCAGTTAAAGTGCCTTAGAAGCATGAAATGTTAGATACTGCAATATGGGAGTGCTCACAAGTAATAGATTGATTTGGAGGAAAATTGCTGATAGGAGATTATTAATATTGCAAACTTAATCATGTAATGTTGTCATAGTAACCTGAACACCCCTTAGGTGTGCATATAAGGAAATTGATGATGATATGGTGTCGAGGCTAGCTGGTGAACGGTCGTGCTATCGGAGAGCTCCTGAGAGATTTGTGTTTTTTGTTGATTTATTGGTGTTTTGGATTCAATTTAATGGACTTAAGTGTTTAATTTTGGTATATTATTAGAGCTTTATTAACGTGGTTAGTGTACTAAAGTGTTTTATAACATAATCTATGTCGGAAGTCGCCGCTAGATGGATTCGTAATGAGTAGTGTTCGTGCAAGCTCCAGATAAGATAAGTATCATTTTCAGTTATCGATACAAATTACTTAAAATTGTGTAGTTTTGTTTTGTTTGCCTTGCGTATTTTAGTGCGTCTATTTTTGGTGTGTTATAACGTTTAATTTGACAAAACACATTACAGATAAATATGGCACCTGTGCGTAGGAAAATGGCGGCCAGTAATGAAGGTTCGCCATCGTTATCAAAGAACGGTAGCATAAAAGAAATGAGTCAGTGTACTAGCTGTGAAATGTACGCTTTGCAGAGTGCGGTCGGAGTGTGGTTAGATGATGATAAAGGATTGAATGTGTGTAGAAAATGTAGGGAGAATGCGGAATTGAAGTGTATTTCGGATCGTGAGTGTGATATTTTTGTCAACCTTCAAAATGAAGGAAATAGGGATATGACAAGAAACGGCAAGGTTGTACATGAAAATTGTGAGAGTGTGAATGTAGAAAGTGTGAATGATAGTATAAATGGTTTCTCAGAGAACAAAAAAGATGAGATAGATGCATTGAGTGAGATCGCGTTGTTGAATAGTGCGATAGAAAGAGCAAAACAGCAGCTAGAGTGCATGAACAAAAGTAGACTGAATGAACCAACCAATAATAAAAGATATGACAGGAAAAATAGACGTATGAATGTGAACATGAACAAAATGAAGGATAGAGTGCTGTATGGAGACTCGTTAGTACGAGGTGTGTTAGTAGAGGATTTGACAAAATCGTACCAACCTGGTGCGACCATAAAGGATGTAACTGAGTCTATTAGAGAGCAAAAGGAAAGGGTGAAAGAAATGATTGTTGTGGCAGGTACGAATGATTTGAAAGGAGATAAAATGGAAATGATAGAAGACCTGAATGAATTGTTTGAGGTAGCAAAAGAAAAGAGTGAGAGAGTTAGAATGATTAGTCTTTTGCCACGGTATGACAGTGAAATGTTTAAAAGGAGGGCTATAATTGCAAATGACTTTATGCTTGGGTTATGTATGACGAGTGGTGTGGAATTTGTGGATGTGTGGAGTGAGTTTGATGGGTGAAAGGATCTATATAAGATGGATGGCTTGCATTTGAATGGTTACGGTGTAAGAAGACTTGAGAAAGTGTTGCTGAATGTAGTGGATGTGCAAATTCAGGGAAACTAGATTTGTTAGGGGGGGGGTAGAGATACAGTCCTTATGGAGGCAGTTGAATGTAAGAATGAATATAATATGCCAGAGCAAATAAGGACAACAAATCAGAGAGGGATAGTTAATATAAGGCATCAAGGTAGGGTTGGGGCTAATGGGGGTCTTAAATTCATGTACACTAATACTAGGAGTATTAGGAACAAGAAGGAAGAGTTTTTGGCCATGGTTGGCACTTCCAGACCACAGGTTATAGGTATTAGTGAAACATGGCTGACTGTAGATGATATAACTAGTGGGATTGAATGTGATGGGTATAGTGTGTTCAGGAATGACAGAGAGAATAAAATGGGGGGAGGAGTATTGTTGATGATAGCTGATGAGCTCCAGCCAAGGAGAATAGAAGTTGAATTGCAGGATAGAGAAAAGAGCACATTTGAGGCCATTTGGTGTGAGATTGTGGCTAGCAGAACTAAATATACAATTGGGTGCTGCTATAGACCAGGTGATGGAAAAGATGGTGGTGACAGTATGCACAAGCAAATAGAAGAAATGGGTGGAAGGAGGGTGATTATTATGGGAGATTTCAACTATGGTCGCATTGATTGGAGTGAGGAGAGGACACACGAGAGGAAGGAACTGGATTTTATGCGGTTATTAAGGGATAACTATCTGCGACAGCATGTAATGGAAAATACTAGGGGTCAGAGAGTGCTTGACCTAGTAATTACATCTGAGGATTTGGCTGTAACAAATATGACCACATTGCCACCAATCGGTGAGAGTGATCATAGGGTCTTAACTTGGGAGGTGGCTAAAGGTGTAGAATTTTCAATTAAGACAGGGTACATGTGGAATTATCGGGCGGGAAAGTATGACAAGCTTAGGAGTTTAATTGGTTCAGTGCCATGGCATGTACAACTGCAAGGACTAGAAGTTGATAGTGCATGGGAGGTAGTTAAGAAGTGCTTGCATGAAGCAATGGCTGACTGTATACCTAGAGTCCGAATAATAAATCAAGTAGGGGTTAAATGGATGAATAACACCATTAAGCTTGAGTTGCAAAAAAAGAAACAACTATGGAGGGAATTTAAGGAGAAGGGTGACCGGCAGGCACATGAACGGTATAAAGCGCAAGCCAGAAGGGTGACGAGTGTGGTAAGAAAAGCAACAAAGGATTACGAAAGAACATTGGCCAAGCAGGCTAAAGAGAATCCTAAACAGTTTTTTAGATATGTAGCAAGTAAAAGGAAAAATGTACATGGCAGATTGATTTTAAAGAATGCCGATGGTAGGGAGGTAACTGAATCAGTTGAGATAGTTGAGTTACTGAGTGAGCACTTTGCAAAAGTATATCATCCAGGTGGTGACATTGCAGAAACGAATAAACCAGTAGATTATACGGTAATTGTGGTTAATGAAGTGGAGGTGAGTAGTCTATTGCATAACCTCAATGTCAATACATCTGTGGGATTGGATGGTATACCAGCTCGTGTTGTACGAGAAGCAGCTAAAGAATTGTCAGTACCCTTGACCATTTTGTTTAATTTGAGTCTCGGGTCTGGGTTAGTCCCGAGCGGGTGGAAGGAGGGGAAAATAGTTCCACTGCATAAAGGTGGTTCCAAGACTGCTGTTGTAAATTACCGACCGATTAGCATATCAGTAATCATTGTCAAGGTCTTAGAGAAAATAGTCAAGAGGAAAATACAAGATTGGATAGAAGAAAATGGGATACTGTATTGGGGACAGCATGGTTTTGTGAAGGGTAGGTCATGCCTCAGTAACTTGCTCACGTATTATAACACAGTGACGGCTGAACTGCTGGATAAGGGTAATGGGTTTACGGTGATTCTACTGGACCTTGCCAAGGCCTTTGACAGGATTCCACATGGAATTCTAATCAGTAAATTGCAGCATATGGGAATGGACCTAGGGTTGGTGAGATGGATAGGAGGGTGGTTGACGGAGAGATATCAGAGAGTGGTTTACTCGGGAGTAGAGTCCACAAGACGGCCTGTGACTAGTGGTGTGCCACAAGGATCTGTTCTTGGACCACTGCTGTTTAATTTGTTCATAAATGATATAGGAAATGATCTGAGAGGAACAGTTCATTTGTTTGCGGATGATGCGAAGTTGGGTAGGGCAATAGTGAATGCAGATGACGTCAAAATTTTGCAGGATGATTTGGATAGATTGGAGGTCTGGGCTAAGGAGAATGGATGTCAGTTTAATGTGGCAAAATGTAAGGTTATGCATTTTGGGGTGAAAAGATTGGCAGCAGTTTACTGCATTGGTGGAACCCTGCTCCAGGAAATTGATGAGGCACGAGATTTAGGAGTGTTGGTGGATAAGGAATTGAAATTTAGGGGACACATTGCAAAAGTGACCAAAACAGCTCATCAAATCACTTGGTTGCTGAAGAATACGTTGACAAGCAGAGACAAGCAGGTTATTGTTCCTCTCTATCGAGCCTTGATAAGACCCCATCTTGACTACTGTGCTCAGATTTGGTCACCTAGATTTCTTCTTGATGGGGAGGAGGTGGAGAGGATCCAGAGGCGAGTGACCAAGATGATAGCAGGTCTGTGGAATGAACCGTATGAGAACAGGTTGAGGATTTGTGGGTTGCAAAAATTGGTTGATAGGCAGAGGAGGGGAGATATGATTGAGACATTCAAATTACTGAAGAGTTTCTATAAAATTAATTCAGAAGATATTTTTGAGAACAGGGCTGGTTGTGGGAGGACTAGGGGACATCCATGGAAACTGGGCAAAAGTGTGGTTAGTAAAGGTGTTAGAGCTGGGTTCTTTACTTTTAGAGTAGTGAATGAGTGGAATGCGCTCCCTGAGTCTGTAGTGGATGCTGTGACAGTGAATGAGTTTAAGGCGAGGTATGATAGATACTGTATGAATGTCAGATAGTTGTGATGAATATGATTTGGGGCCTCCCTCGATGAGTCTAATGACTCCTGGAGTTGCCCGTAATAATAGTAATATATGTATGTATATTATATGAAACTTTTTTCTGACAATGACGTAAATAATCTAGTTAGTGATAAAGATATAAACATCTAACTGTAAGAAAAAAAAAAGGAATGTAGGCAGATCTTGTCTTTCACCTGTTAGTAAGATGCATATATGAAAGTAGTTTTATATTTTAATCTTGGGTTATTGGAGTTCTTTTGCAGCTTAATTTCTGTGTCTAAGTTGCCACATGAGTCCCTCTATGTTGTCTCATGTGAAGTGTAATTGATTGAAATCTTTAGCACACTAATTTCTGCTGTTTGAATCCTTACTCTTCAAAAATATGTATCAAAAACATTTTTGGAGTGTTGCATTACTTCTTTACGAGAGCTGTCACATAAACTTAATGTGGTTTTTCTTGTTCAAAGATGAAAATTCATATTGTTTCATGATGAAGTAATTCAACTTAGAGGAAACACATAAAAGCTAACATTTGTACCTTGTCTTCTTCTTTTTATTATTTATTTTCTTTTTTTTATTTTCCATACTTTCTTTGCTGTCCTGCTTAATGTCTCCTTTTAATGTCCTCCTCAGCTGTTCTTATCATATCTGAATGTTCCCACTATTGTACTATCAGTCATTGAGAGTGTGCTGCATATCATGTTAACAGTCAAATACTGCAAACAATTAGAAAAGTTAAAGAATCAAGTTAATGAGAGGCATTGTTTCAGTTGTGTCACTAATTAAAATACTTCTCTACTACAGTAGTGAACAAATTAATCTGAACACTCACATTTTAAAGAAAAATTTTAAATTTGCAAGAAAATAAGTACGAAAATTAAACTCCAATTTTATCTAATAATTTATGTGCTCCTCTATTCCTAATGAGTTCATTAATTCACTTAGGAATGCATGAATTCTACCAAGGTAGAACACATTTTTCTTATTTCTGCATCTCAAACCATGCTTTTATAATGGATTGTATTAAGTTATCCTTTTATCACAATTTAATTTTCCAAGTCTCTTTTTCACTATGGCCCACAAATTTTCTATTTGGTTAATATCAAGAGAATTATCGGGCCACTGAAGTAATTGGATGTTGTGATTTTTGAGGAACTCTTTCACTTTTTTTATTGCATAGAGCCAGATCCTGTTAGAAGATGAGATCTTTGTCTTTCTGGATCTGTGGGTCACTCTCTTCTCCAATATTTTTGTGTATTGGTCACTTTTCATCATACCATCAACAAGCACGAGTGATCCTGGACCCTCGTGTAAAACAACCCCCAGAACATCTTTTTAGCTGGGTATTTAGGAGCTTGTTCAAGGTGGGTGAGAGAAATCTTTTCAGCTGCTGATATGTGAACATAGGGTACTTGCTAAAAAAGAAACAGTTATTTCTTTTTTGGTGTGTGGGCAGTTCTCCTTGCTTCCAACAATCTTTGATGGACTGTCATGTCTGAAACATTACACCAACTAGCTGTCAAGTCTCTATTTAAGTCTACAGCAGACAATTTTGGATCCATTTTACTTTTCCTAACTAGTAAACGATCTTGAGTAAGCATAGTTTTCCTTTTTCACCCACATTTTCCTTTTCTGTCAGGAAAAAAAGGTTTCTGTCTCCTTAAACCTCTTTAAAATCGCATAAACAGTACCCACACCAGCACGACACTCATTGGCAATCTGCCTTTAAGTCATGGATGTGTGCTGAGAAAAATACATATTTTTGAACACTTTCTTGGAGATGTATCCATTTTATAGCTACACAAAATGAATAAAACACTACGAATGTCAAATTGTTTATGCTATTCAAAATGCATAACAGTATTAACAAACAACATCATAGAGACTGTTAAAACATGCAACATTCAACCAAAATAGTCAACTAAAACCAAAATCGAAAATAGGAAACCAAAACCAAAATTATTATGAACTGAAACTAAAACCAAAAACTTGACAAAAAGTCAGCTTGTTCGGATTAATTTGCTCGCTACTGTATGATTGAATGGTTTAGTCATGCCAGATAAGATGAATTTATCTTTGACACAGTTGAACCAGTGTTTCTTATTAACTTGAATGATTTTAAATATCACTACAGAAAACTTCACTTAAGTTTTATAAGTTCCAGAGATGTAATAAAGTAAATATGTGCTGATTTTTCTGAAATTTTGCAAACTAAATCTTGTTTTCCTTTGACGACTAGTTGGTTGGTGAGTTGTGTTTAGGTTTGAAAACCTCCTTGGCTTTTTGCCACTAACGAAGCTGAAGATAATAATTATTATTATCTTTACATAACACAAAATAAAATATCATTCTTTATATATACATATTTATTTATTTATTTATATATTTTTAGAAATTCTTTATATATATTTCTTTATTTCTTTATATTGAAAATGATTAATCTTATGATAAATTTTTTCCATAAATAATTATCTAAAGTTGTTTTGTTTAAACTGATTTAGACATCTTTACAAATTCATTTCTAATAAATTGGCTTGTAGTTGTGTTTGTGACATTACCTCTGTCATATAAACAATTTTTTTATAATTTACTACATACTCTTTTTCTACCAAATTCATGCTAGTACTGACATGAATTCTCATCATCATCAAATTCCAGCCATGTTCCCTCAAGGGGGGGGTACAGGATATGATAATACTACATGAAAAATTTACATCATTACTAACTTCCTATCTACAATTTTCCTCCAAATCAGTCTGTTACTTGTCAAGACTCCATCATTATCAGGTCTTATATTTCTATCGTCTAAGGCACTTTGTACTGTATTAATCCACCTTTATCTTGGTCTTCCTCTGGGTCATTTTCCTGCCAACCTAGCAGAGAACACTTGATTTGCTAATCTTTCCTTGCCCATTCTGTTTGTTTAAGTGACCATACCACCTGATATTAGCTCTGCTAATGCATTCCTGGATGCAGACAATGTCACGTTCTTTCCAAATATCCTCATTTTTAATATGATATTGCCATTGATGCTATCTGTTCACACCTCTAATCTTTCTCAGAACTCTCATATCTGTGTTTTCTAGTCTTTGGTCAAGTGTTTTACTTCTGACCCAGCTCTCAGATCCATTAGTTAAAACTGGTTTGAACACTGTCTTGTATATAGCTAATTTAGTGTTCAGACTAATTTCTCTCTTATTCCATTATTCAATTGACTTTATTCAATTGACTTCCTACCATACCAGCTTTGTTGATTCTTTTGTCTATTTCCATATTTAATTTACCATCTTTACCAATTTTTAGTGGTGGTGGATGGTAGATGGCGATGGTGTAGTTGCAGTTCGTTGTAGTAGGTGGAGACAAAGAGTAGTAGGGTAGGTGCCGTCCCTCGATGAGTCTTTGGACTCCATGATGGTGTCATTAATAATAAGTAATAATAAAATCCTCACTAAAAATCATGCCAAAGTAGCTGAAATGTTTTACTTGTTCCACACGTTCTCCATTCACAACGCAGTTGATATTTTCAGTGATTCTGCCCATTTTCATTGCCTGTGTCTTTTTATTGCTGACCTTCATACCATGTCTATTACAACAGTTATTCAATTTAGTTAGGGAATCTTGCAGACTTGTAGCAGATTCAGAAGTATAGCATCATTCACATAAAATAAAGAGCTGAGATTAACATCTCCAATATTGATATCAAGTTGATCCTTCATAATGTGATTCATATAGATAATGAATAACTAGGATAATGTACATCCTTGTCTGACACCAGTAACATTAAACCATCTTCCTGTACTTCCTTCAGTTCTAACTGCTGACTCACAACTCAAATAAAGACTAAGTATTGCTTGATATAATGCCCCATTGATACCATATAACAGTAGTGTATTGAATAGCTTCTCTCTTGACATCTTGTTATATGCCTTTTCCAGATCAACAAAACTTAAATACAGATCTTTGTTATAGTCCCATGATTTTTCAACTATTTGTCATAAAGTGAAGATTTGATCCTAGCAACCTCTATTTGGCCAGAATCCAGCTTGTTCTTCACCAAGCTTTTCTTCCACAATCCTTCTTAACCGTTTCTCGAGTATACTTGCATAAATCTTACCAAGAACACTTAGTAATGAAATACCTCTGTAATTCTCACATTTAATTTTATTTCCCTTTTTATATATGGGTACTATGAGAACTCTACTCCAATCATCGGGAATTCGTCCCTCTGTCCAGGCTTTCTGAACTATGCAGTGCAGCCACTCTAAGACTTTTATACCACCATACTTCAGCATTTCTGGTTGAATATCATCTACTCCTGCTGCCTTTCCACATTTCAAGCCTTTGATAGCTTTTTGGACTTCAAGTATGGGTATGTATTTCTGACTGCAAGCCTGGTCAGTGTTTTTTCCACTGTGCTATCACTTCTTGTTTCATTTAGCAATTTTCCGAAGTAATTACTCCATACATCAAGGATATCTTCTTCTCCTGTTTTCATGTTACTTTTATCATCTCTAACTTCTTTTATAGTACTCTTTCCTCCATTTCTAAACTTCTTCAACAACTTCCAGAATATTTTGCCACCTTCTTGATATTTATTTTCTATGTTCTTGTTACCCATGACTTTTGTTTAGCCTGTTTTAGCTTTCTATTTACATTTGTCTCTATATTCTCTTAGACCATAAGCATACTTATTTGCCAAGAACTTTTGATATGCTCCCTTCTTTTCCTTCATTGCCTCTTTAACTTCCTGTGTCCACCATGGAGTCCTAATTTTTCTATCCTTGCAGACAACCTCACCACATGCCTCTCTGGCTGAATCAATCAGGGTGTTCTTCAAGGCTTGCCACTGAATCTTCAAGGTTTGGTTCCTGTTCTCAAACTCTTTCATTTTTTCTTCAATAATCTTTGTGTATTTTAGTCTACAGTTCACATCTGAGAGCTGCTCAACTTTTATTTGCTTTAAAACTTTCTTTCTTTTCAATATAAAATTCAATTTTGCCTTGCTCAAGACTAGATAGTGATCACTTCCAATTTCAAATCCTCTGTGCACTCTGGAGTTCTGTACCAGGGAGAAAACATCACTATCAACAATAACATAGTCAATGAGACTTTCCTTATTCCTTTCCTCTTCTCTCCATGTGAATTTGTGCACATTTTTATGTTGGAACATGGTGTTATAATAAATTCTGTTTAATCCTTTATCCAAGTGTGAGCAAACAAAGTATCTTCAAGACTGGGATAAGGTAGTACAACACCGGCAACTCGTTGCAAAGGTGGAGCAAGCTAACATCACTCCTATCTCAGTATCTCCTATAATACAAAACACATCTCCTTGCGGATATGTATAATGTTATGCATTAAGGGAAGAGCCACTACCCAGACTAGTTTTGATTTATTAAGGTCTCTTCAGTGGGAGCCAAGCCCAGAGTTGGAGATACCAGGCAGAAGCATTAGCAAGGTCATCTCTACCTGTAGGAGTTGCCAAAGGGTGTGCTACCTTTTTATTAAATTACTCTGGATTTAGAGAAAGATGTTGAAAGTTTATTTTTCACTTGGTCAGACTATAATAAATTTAGTTGAATCCTTTATCCAAGTGTGAGCAAACAAAGTTTGCACATGAAAGTATCTTCAGGACTGGGATAAGGTAATACAACACCAGGCAACTCGTTGCAAAGGTGGAGCAAGCTAACATCACTCCTATCTCAGAATCTCCCATATCGCAAAACACATCTCCTTGCTGATATGTATAATGTTATGCATTAAGGGAAGGGCCACTACCCAGACTAGTTTCGACCTTTATTGAGGTCTCTTCAGTGGGAGCCTCACTTGGGTAAAGGATTAAACTAAATTTATTATAGTCGAACCAAGTGAAAAATATACTTTCATCATCTTTCTCTAAATCCAGAGTAATTTAATAAAAAGGTGGCACACCCTTTGGCCACTCCTATAGGTAGAGATGACCTTGCTAATGCTTCTGCCTGGTATCTCCAACTCTTTGCCTGGCTCCCACTGAAGAGACCTCAATAAAGCTCGAAACTAGTCTGGATGTGGCCCTTCCTTTAATGCATAACATTATACATATCCGCATGGAGATGTGTTTTGCATTATGGGAGATACTGAGATAAGAGTGATGTTAGCTTGCTCCACCTTTGCAACGAGTTGCCCGGTGTTGTACTACCTTATTCCAGTCCTGAAGATACTTTCAGGTGCAAACTTTGTTTGCTCACACTTGGATAAAGGATTCAACTAAATTTATTATAGTCTGACCAAGTGAAAAATAAACTTTCAACATGGTGTTAGTAATAACCAGTCCATGTCCTCAGCATAAATCCAGCAAGTATATGCCATTATTATTAGCTTTGCTCTTTCCTCCAACTTTTCCCAAAATATTTTTGTTTGTCTGACAGTCATTTTCTACTCTGCTATTTAGATTGCCAACAAGGTCCCACGTGAAATCTCATAACTTAAAAATCAGTAACAGTATCATGAACAATATATACTGCAAAGGAGCATTCATGTACTGTTACTTGAATTTGTCATAATTCCGAAATTAAAAAAGAAGTATATACAGGAATACCTCGATTATCGCGGTTTTGATTATCGCGATTCTCGATTTATCACGGTTTATAATTTGATACTAAAATTCCAATTATTGTGCTCCAAATTCGAATTATCGTGGCCGTGAGATGTAGTCTACTACATACGCAACTAGTTCAAGTTGCCACTCTCTAGGTATCGCTCTCTTGTAGTGCTTCGTTTTTATCCGACGGCACCTGCTCACCACTCACCAGTAACTGTCTGTCTTTGCCTGAAGTACGTGTGGATATTTATTTCTCTTCTTATTTACCTGTACAATGAATGCTAAAAGAAACAAGGATGATATCAAGTCTACAGCTATCTAGAAGAAACGTAGAGTGATCAGCTTCGAAGATAAGTTGCATATGATAAGTATGAAGCAGGCATAACCAAAGCCAAAATTGCAAGAGAATATGGTCTAAATGAATCAACTGTTCATCATATTTTAGATCATGCCGCAAACTATAAGCAACTAGGAGAAGTGCATCGACCTCATCTGGGTCCAAAATTACGAGAAACAGAAGCATCTTATGATTGAAATGGAAACGCTATTGTCAGTGTGGATAGAAGATTGTAACCAAAAGGGAATTCCTCTTAGTCAAATGACTATACAATCAAAAGCATTGAATTTGTTTGAATCTTTAAAAAGGAAACAATTAGAA